>NC_083768.1:3186465-3503965 GCF_963514075.1 Conger conger | reverse complement strand
TATCATTAACTGCATTGGTACTATGAATATGCAGAATGTCAGAAATTCTAATTGTAAATGTGCATAATTTGAATGTCAGGAATTTGTAATGAATATGCAGATTGTCAGAAATGTTCATCAGTGATGGGAATTCCGGCTCTTTTTAGAGAGCCGGTTCTTTTGGCTCGGCTACCTAAAAAGAGCCGGCTCTTTCGGCTCCCAAGTGGCTCTTCAGATTTTTTGGTGTTTAAATTAATTAATTACCAAAAATAACGTAAAATTATATGTAAAATGAATTACTAATGTAAAAACCATACATTATATCAAATGTTTATTATTTATATGGCTTATTATACTCAATAAGGAGCAGAGTGCTACAAAAAATAAATTATAAAGTACAAAAAACAAAGACCCAACTCAATTAGACAAAAGGTCCAATCTCTGATTGTATTATTTATTAACTTTTAACTATTTACAGTGAAACAACAAAGAGAAGCTTAGAGAATCATACTTTACAAAATAATAACACAATAAGGTTTTTGAAATAAACAATAATAATAATAACTAGAAAAAATTCCAGGGAAATTTTAAGGGTGCTGCTGCTGGTGCCCATCCCTCACACAAACACAGATGTAACCCACAATTTGGCAGAGGCAGAACATACATACAGTTCAACAGCATCACAAACTACAGATAACAAACAACCAAATCAACACCTCTCTAAAATAATAAAAACTTTATAGAATATTACACTGCATTAGTTTTGGTAAATATAAATTACAGTGACAGTTCACTAATCAGCTGGGCTTAGTTAGCCAGTCAGCTGACTAGTTAGCCAGTCAGCTAGCTAGCTAGTTAGTTAATCAGTCAGCTAACTAGTTAGCCAGTCAGCTAGCTAGTTAGTTAGTCAGTCAGTCAGCCAACTTGTTCGTTTGTTAATCAGTTAGTAACAGTCACTTAGTTAATCAGTTAGTCAGACCGTCAGTTAGTTAGTTAAGCTAGCTAGCGCCGAAGCTAACGCTAACTAGCGCGACGAAGCTAACGCAAGCTAGCGCAACGAAGCTAACGAAAGCTAGCACCGAAGCTAACGTCAAACAAATCGCTGTATCTTGAAAACTATAACTCACTTTTTTTTTTTAAATCATTTTGAGTGAACCGAGACTTCAGTGGCGAGATCGATCTATGAGATGTGTCGGTAGGATTTAGAATCCTAGGAGTTGTGGCAGTTTAAAAATCGCCATATTTTACTCTGCAGTTTACCACTCAGATAACATGGGAAGCTAGCCAAGGCTAGCGCTAGCTTCGGCTACTTCCGGTTCTATTCCGGTCACAGGCTGTGAATGCTGCGGTTAAAACGAGTGATACTACATGTATTGTGCTTATTTGTGTCAGTTTAGACTTCATATTTATGTTGTGGTCGAAGCTAGGGCTAGCCTCGGCTAGCCTCGCCTGAACATACAAGCATGTTGCAGCCTGCTATGTGTCAGGGCCGTTGCTAAGGCAACCAGCACGCGCGCGTGTGTCTCTGGTGATTCGTAACCACATTTTACAACTTTGTGTAAATGTTTAACTGCTTACGGCCTGAATGCTAGTGGTGAAGCTAACTGGCGCTGGTGCCGAACAAATCCATGTATCTTCAAAAGTATAAGTCAGATCTAATTTATTTTTGTATTTTGAGCGACCCAAGACTTCAATGGCGATTCCGATCTATGAGATGTGTCTGTAGGATTTAAAATGCAGGAGCGGTGACAGTTTATAAATCACCATATTGTGCCTACTTTACGTGGCAGTTGACGCTTCAGATAACATTGGAGTCAATGAGTGCTGGATCCGGCACTCTCTGCACTTTTGACGTAAAGAAGCCGTTTGTGGCGAGTCCTAGGACAGGGAGACACTGAGTTGGAGGTGCTAAAAGGACACTTGGTCCAGTCCTCTGTACCTGTGCTCCATGTATCAGCCTGTAACTTGGTATCTGTGTCATGAGGGGGCATGGGGGGGGGGGGTAATGCTTCCACAAATGCCCTACAAGCATAGATTGCAATCATAATTTCTCCCAATTTCTATCTTGATTATTTTAAATGTGTACAGAATTGTTCTCATTCATGCGATCTTCATAACATTTGTGAAATCAAGTGAATCGCTGTCTGGGATGGGTGTCACAGGGTCTGCACTTGCTTGGTTTTCCTCCTACCTCTCTGGTCGTTCCTACCAGGTGACTTGGAGGGGCTCAGTCTCTGACCCCCACCCCCTACAAACTGGAGTCCCGCAGGGCTCAGTTCTTGGTCCTCTCCTCTTCTCGCTATACACCATGTCTCTTGGTTCTATTATATCTTCCCATGACTTTTCTTACATGGGTTTGGAAGAATCCATGCACTTGTGAGTTGGTTTGGATTAAAAGCGTCTGCCAAATGACTAAAATGTAAATGCAAGTGCCTTCTGTGTGGGAGAGAGCAGACTGGAATGGGTGCTGACACAGAGTACACTGGGAGGGAGCGTCGCTCCAAGCCAACTGTCACACACCCTGATACTATTTGTTTGATAACCACATTACTTTATTTAACAACACAGTTGTTAAATAAAAACTCCTACAGGAAACAATGAACAGGATTGGCAAATGAAAACTGATAATTATCATTGTGTGGATCTGGAGAAGGCTGATGATTGTTTTCTCTGTAGTATCTTGTTGCATTAGTGTGGGGTGCCGGGGTAGTGAACAGCACACTGTTAAGGTATACAAGTACAAATATCCATCAATCAACATACATTCACAAAAACATTTTGGTGCCTCAGAGTGGATCCTGAGGTGTAGTGGGTGGGCCCAGCTGCAAACCAGACACGGGAGTCAGCAATTATCAAATGAGCAAATATTTCTCTTTTTTTTTTTTCTCTTTTCTTTTTTTTCGGGGTATTGGTGATAGCGCCCCCACTCAGGGCAAGGGTAGGGAAAACTGGAGAAATAAAAGGGGCCGTTCAGGCAAAATCTTCCTGCTCCAGAACCTCCTTCCCCCTTCCCTCTTGGACCGCGTCAGGGCTGGGGGGAAGCACAGAGGTAGAGTAAGTATGACGGGGCTTTATTAGGCTCAAGTGGCAGTCTGTTTCCAGGTCTTTGGGGTTGCCATTCGTAAAAGGTAGGGTCTCCTTCAGGGTCAGTACGGCAGGGCATAGACGGTCCTTCCTCTCTCTGCCTTTCACACTCTCACACACTCAGGAATGGCACCGACTGACTCTGTTTGCAGCCTCGACCGTGCCTTAAATACCATTCCCTGCTCATTAGGAAACAGGCTGCAGCTGAGTCAGTACTTTTCCACTCTGCTCACTCGCTGAGTCCTGGACTGCAGGAAGAGGGATCTCTCTCCAAGGTGCTGATCTCCCCATCACCTCTCGAGGAAGATACACTCCTTCACACACCTCTCCCAATGCGTGACGTCTGCGCGGTTGACCTGCACGGGCCCTTCCAGGGTTCTCCACCCACGTGGCACAACATGCAGGAGCAGGGGTGCCACAGTGTGTATGTGTGTGTGAGCATGTGTGTGTATTTGAAAGAGTATTAGGAGTGAGGGGCTCTGTGTTTGTAGACTAAGTGCTGTAATACTAAATCAGCGAATGTACGTACTGGTGATGTCTAAATACTGCTCTGCAGATTTTTCTCATATTGCTCAATAGATGTCTCTCTGTGCAACGTACTTATTCAAGGTTTTATACATGATTGAAATATTGACTTAAACTGCATTAGATGTTTTTGGCAGTTGTCTGTGACAATATTTGTCTGTGCGTAGGTGTGAGCCAGTTTTATTAACAGTTATATGTACGCATTGTTACATAATGTACCCCATTGTTAATAGATGCAGTAAAAGGCCATGGGTAACATCCACCAGTTTTTCAGCATTCTACAGTTAAATACCCTGCTTACTGAAAGTATGCCTTCGTCATCTCTTTGTTCCGACAGCTAGTAATGGACCAAGCCCTCCAGGAATAGAGGTGCCTGTGTAGGTTTTGGGTGAGACAAGGAGACTTGTCAACCCCATTTTATTTATATAGCTCCTTTCTGGAATCAGGCTCCTTGTTTATTACATTTAAACATAGAGACTGATAAACATTACAGCAATTTAACCGCTTAAGGTAAAATGCATGGAATGCCCCTTCCCAGCTCAGCCCCAAATGTATTCAAAGCCTATAATAACATGACATAACATAAGGTAGTGGTGAGAACAGGCCATTCAGCCCAGCAATGCTCGCCTTTTCCTACCCCTAAGTGTACCTACTGCCTAATTTGCCTAAAAGCTAAATAGAATCTAACACCGTTTCAAGCCTGGTCTTGAAAACCCCCAGTGTTTGTGCCTCCACTACATGCACTGGCAAGCTATTCCACACATTGACCACTTGCTGTGTGAAAAAATACTTCCTAATATCTGTACGGAAATTCTCCTTTGCCAATTTCCATTTGTGTCCTCTCGTTCTGTTAACCAAACTCCACCTGAAGAATCCCCTATAATTCACTTTGTTAATCCCTTTAATGAATTTAAAAGCCTCAATCAAATCCCCCCTAAGGACCCCAGAACATATCATGAATACCACAAAGTGATTATCCTTGGATTATCTCTCAAGGATTGAATTAAATAACAGAATTCTGGTGACACATTGGATGTGAAATGGGGCAGTCCCCTGAGCTGCCTGAAATGCCAACACTAGGGCCTTGAAGCGGATGTGTGTGGGAATAGGCAGCCAATGAGGCCAGGTGCTGGTCAGGTGGGCTAGTACATTATCTGTTGTTGCAGTCATAATGGACGCATGCTCACAATAAATTACATATCTTGGTATATGGCTTTTGGTTCTCTGGTTTTGATATCAACATTTCAGTTGAAAGACTCAAGACGTGACATGCAATCAATTTAAATACCTTCAGACCATTTTCTAAGTTGCCCTTTATCTCAAAGATTCTATAAAATGCTAGCTCCAAACAATTACTAGCCTTTAGAAGATGTGATGGTGAACTGCATATCCAATTAATGAACCGAAATACTGCAAGAAGAGCTGCTTCATCTATTGTAAGCATGCACAATGAATAACTCTATTTAATAAATGATAAAACTTTGTCCAGCAAATATTGAATTTATTTGGACATTTTAAATCACCTTAACAAATTGCACTCCCAGTGTAACGAGGAGAGCCAAGCGTGACTAAGGGTGAGCCTAAGTGAGCGAACACACAAAAGTGTCTGCCACCCAGACCCCGGGGAAATAGCAGAGACCGGGGTACAATCGGAGACAGCTCCGCACAAATAAGAGCCCCAAATAACGGCTCAGAAATTAAAGCTACCCATTAAAACCAGGGCGAAGAAATAACGAAAAACAGAGTGCATAAACGTGCGCACTCAACCCCCGAAACGGGGGGAAACCCAAAATAAACGTACAACCTAGTGTAAAATACTAGGCACAGAAAATAAAACGCCAGGAGTCGCAGCTCCGGAAAAACGGGACACCGTCCGGTACCCACAGACTCACACGAGCCGAAAAATAAAAGTAAACCAAGAAACTCAAACTCAAACCCTAGGAAGGTGTTCGAATAAGGCACACTGCCAGCGAGCAGAACCCCTTCCTTACCTAAATTAATAATTCTCTTTTTTGCGAATAGAAAGAACCAAAACCCAGCACAATACCCGACTCAATTACCAGAGTCTACCGTGTGCATATACCAGTTTGGGTGACAGAGCGTAAGTGTACACCGAGGCAACGACTGAAGGGGAATGAGAGCTTAAATACTCTCCCCCTGGTGGTCACAGCCGGTACTCCTTCCCAACCCTGACACCCAGGGATTTACTGTGCACAACTTCATTTCTTTCTTTTTTTACATCTGGGTACAATTAAAAAAGGAAAGATTTATTCAATATTCATTCATTTAAATGACCAGATTTCATACTTTACAGTTTCTACCGATTGCTTACACACTTGTTGCGGAATTTGGCTCATTGTGTCAAAAGCCAAATAAGACACAACTCTTGGAGATAAACATCTCACTTCTATGGCAAAATGAAACTTTTCAATCAAAACCTAACAATCCTTTTTCAATCCTATCAATCCTTACAATGATTTTTCATTTTTGCAACAAAATGATACACACATTCATCATTTGAATTACTCTTTCAAAGCAACAGCAACACACTGATGTACCTCACACAAAACACTGCTGTCTTTACTACTTTGTATACCTTTTGCATTTTCTCATACAGGCTTCTGTGAGAGATTGTCCCAGTACAGTCTCTACTCAAATTTCAATGAGTACAAAAATAGAAAGGCACATATACATTTATTTATTTATATTTATTTATTTAAGTAAATTGAGTAAATTAAGTAAATAGTTTACATACAGAGGGGCAAGCCCATGTAAGGCTTTAAAAGTCAGAAGTAGTATTTTGTAATCTATTCGGAATTTAACAGGCAGCCAGTGAAGTGAAGCAAACACTGGGCTGATGTGCTCAAATCTCCTTGTTCTAGTAAGAATACGAGCTACTGCATTTTGAATTAGCTGGAGCCCTTTCAGAGAGGAATTTGCACATCCAGACAAAAGAGCATTGCAGTAATCTAATCTTGAGGTGTAACAAAAGCATGCACAAGCTTTTCTGCATCATTTAGGGACAGTGTCTTCCAAATTTTGGAGATATTCCTCAAGTGATAAAAAGCAACCCGAGAGATGTTTTTAATATGTGCATCAAACGCAAGATCTGGATCAAAAGTAACACCAAGGTAATTGCATTACATGTGCATCACAGCACTATACCTATTTTTTTGGTTCACTGAGGAGCAAAGACCTAATATTGTAGGCCTACATTGTATTGTACTGTGATGCAGAATGATGTGCAACCCCTCATCATGATTTATGACATGGTCCACCAAAGTGGCCCTAATATTGTCGAAAATATGTCTCCATCTATATTCTGGTCCCCTTCTCTGTTCTTGTCTTTGTCCTCCTCCTTCTCCTCTCTATCTCTAAAATGCCAATAATGTATCTCTTCATCTTCCTTTTCCTCTTGCTCTCACTGCCTCCATGTTTGCAAAGTTCTCACAAAAGAGGTTACCTTACCTGAGGTCTATTTGTACTGCTAAGGCTCAGACTGATTGCTGTTCAATTAATTAACATGTATGTGTGTGTGGGTGGGTGTTGCCAAGTTCAGGTGTGTTTGGCTAATGATTGCAAGAGATTGAATTCATGAAAGTGTCTAATGTAAGAAACAGTGTGTAGTGTTTTGCAAGAAGCGTGTTGCAGAATTGCAAACAAATTGCAAATGAGAAAATGTGTTTGTATTTTTGGTGCCTTTGTTTAAGGCATGGTTACTAAAATAAAGGTTTTTATGCTTTTGTCTGAGCATTCAATTTTAGTGTGTAAGCTATCGGAAAAAAAACAGTAAGCAATCAAAACCTCTGTGATTTCACCCGAGACCCCATAACTGAACAAAACTATAAGAATAGTGTACTTGAGAAAACAAATTTCCATCACCTGACACAATGAAGTCATACAATGTTAATGGAGTGTGATCAGTGGTGCGTCACCACCTGACACAATTAAGTCATACAGTGTTAATGGAGTGTGATCTGCAGTGAGAGAAATAATCAGAGAGGACTCCTCCTGACCTCAGTAGGAATGGCTACTGGTGGGAGATCAATACATTTGGCTGAATTCAGGGGCTTGAAAAATCCCGGAATATTAAATATAAATAAAAACCCACTTAAGAATTAAAACACCAACTATCACTGTAAGAGACACAATTAAAAACCTAAAAATGGCAACACACAGTGTCCTGTTTCACAAGCCCCTGAGCTTTGAACATAATCTGTGCAGAAATGGATTTTGAAAGCCCAGCTATATAGTTCCTTTCAGAAAGCACCTCTATGCATCATGACAGAGGTGTGACAGAGCCAGAGATATCTCATTGTAAACAACAATGGTGTTAGGGTGGATTGCGAAGGTGTTAGCTGCTGTTGTAATGTCCCAGGCATCTACCAGCACCACCTTCAGGTCCCTGAACACCTTCCTCTGAGCCAGGTTCTGCACATAGCCAAACCAGTCACTCAGGTGGGTCATCGTTGAACTAAACTCCCTGGTGTTCTCCAGCTTGATGATGACGAGGGTCTGGGGGCTACGTTCCTGGAGCCTCAGGATGGCCTTCCGCATGTTGATCAGCCTCTGGATGAAGATCTCCAGGGGAAAGGGCCTGAAATGCTGTCCCACTCCAATGACCACCACATCACCAACAGCTACTCTGTCTACTTCTTCGGAAATGTACCCGCACAGATCTTTAACCACGTTGTAGCCAGTGACAGAAGGATGGCCGTGCATTTTCCACTGGACAGTGATGTTCTTTTCAGGGTCCACAGCCCCGGCAAAGTAATGTGTATCATACGGTTTCACATATTTCAGACCTGAAACAGCAAAACACTGAATGGTTAATTAGGTAATCCTGGTGTCCCTTTTAAAAATTGTGTCACACACTGTCATTCTGGACAATTTGAAGATCTGTCACTATACAGAAAATGTGGTCAAGAAAGAAGCTATGACATCATTCAGAAACATGTATCCCATTTAAATACATTCAGGCCAATTTCTAAGTTGCCCTTTATGCAAAAGATTCTATAAAATGCTAGTTCCAGACAATTACAAGCCGTTAATGAGTAGAAATGAAGACAAATCCTGTCTGGCTTCTGCTCAATGGAAAGGAATGAAATTGCCTTAATTAAAGTAGCCTTCTACAAAATGCTGATGCTGGAAATTCCTCCATTTTAGTTTTATTAGATCTCAGTGCTGCCTTTGAAACAGCTGAACCTGCCATTTTAATGGACCACCTTAGAACATGCATTTGTATCGATCTTCAGCTCTAATTATTGTGGAGTGCCTCAAGGGTCCATTTTAGGGACAGCTTTGGTCTCTCTTTGAAGCACAAATAGTAGATATAACACAAAAGTAGTCACTATGTGAATAATTTTATGTTACTTTCAAAAAATCTGTAACACAGAAAGTTGGTTAATATCATTACAAAACAAATATTTTATGCAGGCATTAAATATGCTGGCCTACAAGTGTTCACCCAAATGATCGTGTCTATGTGATATTGTAGATTGCCATTACCTCTCAGCATTCTCATGAGTGTCTCTTGCCACTGACGCACAGTGGAATCGCCCATGAGTTTCAGCTTCTTGTCCTTCAGGCATCTGCTAATGGCGTCTGCACTGAATAAGCTGCCAGTCTGGCAGGAGGAGGAAGACCATCTGTTTTTAAAGAAGTAGCCAGTCGGTAAAGGGGACTTCATTCCAAATCCCACCATGCACTTTTCAGTTGGTCTTTGGTTTCCCGCTGAGGGAATGAAAAAGATGGAGAAAGAAAGAGCAAAGGAAGAGATTCACAGTGTTAGGAAGGTGGATAAAGTTGTGGCTCAAAGAATGACACCATTATCTCTTTTCAAACCTGACAAAAAAAAAAACTTTTCCTGGATTTTGAGCTGGCCTCTCTCAGATCCCAAGAGTGAAATAGTTTTCAGTGTCCTAAAGTCACACCATTATTAACTCATTACTGCCTCTGACTGAATGAAGAAATCTTTCCACACTCCTGACAATCTGTGATTCTTCCTGTCACGTTTCAGGTCCGTCTCGCCATGTTTTATGTTTTTTCATTTTGTCTTAGTCTTGTATTGTCTTATCATGTTTTACGTTAGTCTAGGTTCGTTATGTTGTTTAGTTTATTTCTTGTTACGATTTATTTTCTCGTCATGTCAAGTTATGTTTCGTTACGATTATATTACCTTGTTATGTTGAGTGGTTATCGTCTTAGTTTCGTTTTGTGTTATGTTTTGATTTATGTTTATTGTTACGGAGACTGGTTACTGTTTTCAACATACACTTTTACATGTCTTTCCGCAAACCTTGCTTTCCGCCTTTCTCTCTCTCTCTTTCTGTCATTCACACCCTAATTGTTTCCATTTGTCTATTTACTAAAACTACTAACGCTAGATCAGGATTGGGTAGAACTAACAAACTAATCATCTGTTCATGTTACCTTACGTTTCTCGTGCATGTCATTTACTAATTTACTAATGCTAGGGCAGGAAAGGTTTATTACTAACGATTACTAATTACCTTGTTTAACTTGTCATCCATCGCACCTGTTTTCTATTTCCTTGCTGCGCTCTAACTAATTGTCTACACCTGTCTACACCTGCATTTATATCCCAGTCGCGCTACTGTCCACTGCGAAATTGTCTGCCTCTAGTTTACTACGCAACTCTTGAGCATTTTTACTGATTGATTCACGTTAAGATCCAAGCCTGTTTTACCGACCATCATTTATTGATTTCTGTTTCGTTGACCATTGTTTGTTTTTTGACCACGTCTTCGCCTACCGTTTTGTACCTTTGCCTCGTTGATTGTTTCATGGTTTCGACTTCTGCATCACCCTCGACTACGACTCTGCCTGCCGTCCACCTGTACTTCTGCCCCGCTGACGGCTCTCCTGCTACCGGACCTTCCTGCACGTCTACCGACTACGGGTTTGCCTCTTCCCTCGGCACCGTGCTTTTTGTTTGTTTAATATTTGTTTGGCTGGATCTACGTGTATGGACATTTCTTGTTTTGACTACGCTCCTGGGATTCGTCCCGAATAAAGCCCTGACGGGACTTTATCTAACCATTGTTTCTGAGTCGTGCATTTTGGGTCCAACCCCCACGCACCCGTCTCAGTAACATTTGTGAGAACATTTTCACTAGTCTGGGTTCACCGGCAGCTCTGTTAAAATGAAGCAGGTAACTGGCAGTTGGCAAACATCCACAGTGTGGTAACATTGATCCAGGGGAATCAGAAAAGGAACAGTGAGAATAGCAGGAGAAAATGAGACCGACTGCTTCAGACATAAGGGGACATACCGAGGCAATTGACGACTTTCACAGAAGCAAAACTGTTTCTCATTGCAATTCCAGTGTTTTTCCTTCAAATGAAAGGTGGGAAAGATTTTGAAGTTTAGCTCAGTACACATCAGTACACATTCTCATGAATATTTAAAAAATGAGTACAGCTAGATAATTTAATTTCAATTTCAACCAACAGGACAGGAAATATAGATAATCAAAGACAGTGTTATAAATTATATAAATATAAATTATAAATGTAAATTGTCACTTTTTTTGGCAGCTGTACTTCAGTAAGAGATGCTATGGAAATAGAGCAGAACACACAAAGAAACATCTGAGTGTTCAGAACCTGGGCCAAAGTTACAGTCACTTGGCAGACGCTGCTGTCCAGGGTGACGTATAATAAAGTGCAAATAAAGATTGTCATTTATTTGTATTTTAGTATTTGCAACAAATGTTCACAAGGGTGTCTAGGAGAGTGATACAGACACAAAGTACCATTTGTTTTATTATACCATGCCATTAGGTAGCTCACATTAAGCCTTCAAGGGTTTTGAGCACACTAACATTACAAATCAGGAACCAGTCGCATTTATTGGTTTCAAAAGACGAATCAAGGATCAACAAGCATCTTGTTGGGTAAAGGTCGCTGTACCTGTTAATTGCATAGTAACCATGAATTAATTAAGAAATATCAGGTAAACCATCATTTATTAGCTAATATGCTGACTTAATTATTACACATTGTACCACTGTCACAGTGCTTACAAACTGCACTGCATCTCCTCCAAGATAGATAATAGATGCCTGTATACATGTTTTCTGAGGCCAGTTATGAGACTTAGGGTTTTTCCTTACAAAGATAGGAACCTCTAAAAATTACAATTTTGTAATGTTCCTGAGTTCTGTCTGTTTAATTTTGTTATTCTCTGAATTTATTATTTTAAATAATGTCTGGTCCTCTGTTTATTTATTCATATTTCTTTGCTTCCCCTGTGATGTCTGTGCCTCAGTGTAATCTGAGCTCGGTTCATTTCCCTGTCTACGTGATTCACTATTCGGGGTTCATTTCCCTGTCTACGTGATTCACTATTCGGGGTTCATTTCCCTGTCTACGTGATTCACTATTCGGGTGGTTTCGGAATTTTCCGGGTTCCCAAGATTCCTTCTCAGTTTCATTTCACTTACTTCCTGCTTTTCCTCCATTGATGTTTGTAGATAGCACTAATCTACTAATAACTACTAACATAGAATTTGTACAGTACTAATTATATTAGCACACTAATATGTTTGTCTAACTAACATTATCATCATCATCATCATCAATGGCATTTGATTAGACGTACAGTTGATTTGACTAAGCAGGAGACAATCCTCTCCTGGAGCAATGCAGGATTAAGGGCCTTGCTCAAGGGCCCAACGGCTGTGCAGATCTTACTGTGGCTACAGCGGGGATCGAACCACCGACCTTGCAGCTCTCAGTCATCCCAGTCATGTACCTTAAGGACTACGCCCTACGCACTACGGCACAAACTACTAGTTTAGAGTATTTATAGTTTCATCACATAACTAACAGACTAACTGTTAAGCGAAGTGTTTGCACCTGCTCTCCCCTATCGCTACGTTCCTTAACTCTGTGCAATTGTTCACTCCCTAGTCCGGAGCCGTTTCTATTTCATGTGTGTCTTCGTGCATCCCTCGTTATTGTATTATTGCCCTTTCATGTTTTTCACCTGGTGTTTATTTGTTAGACCGCCCTCACTCCCAAGCCCCACCTAGGTTGTCTCATTCCCCTGTTTATTTATACCTGTCCTTCTCAGTTGTTCTTTGCTAGTTCGTCTCTCCCAGTTTTTTGAGTTCCAAGCCCTTGTATTCCTTTCCCTGAGTTCTAGCCCCCTCCCCCGTTCCTTTGTCCTTGTTGCATTCTGTCTTGTTTCTCAGTTTTTGATATTTCTGGTTTTTAATTCTGCCTGGCTTTTGACTCTCTGTGTTTTTTGGATTTTGATTTGTTCTTTTTCTGGTTTGATCTTTATCTTTAGTTTTGAACTCGATTACGCTCTGCCTGCCCCTTGTCAAATGAAGCCTGCCTTTTGCACATTACCCCTGCGTCTGCTATTGGTTCCTCTGTCCCCCACTCCTGACAATTATGTGCCACAACGCATTAGTCATCATGACACCCCACAACCCAGTTCTTGATCTCACTATCTCCCAAAACAAAGAAAAAGAAAGAACATCCAAGGGGTGTTGTGGTGCAATGTAATGCCCCATAGCAGTTTCTAACATAATGTGCTAAAGAAACTAACCCCTAAAAACAAGAAACGGCCCCATTTAAGAAAAATGTACCATTTGTTACAATTGTGGAACTGTGACTGTGGTTGAAATGAAAGCCAAGGTACACAGGGGTCCCCAGGACCGAGTTTTAGAACCACCCCTTTAACAGTTTGCATTGTCCACAGACCAAGACTTACCGGCTCAAGAGATCATACTCATCCTTGGTCATGTTAGGAATTGGGCCATTTCCTGACCGCATGGTCCTCAGGGTGCTGCAGGGAAGGGTTTTGGGTGGGATGCAGGCGTAGTACTCCGCATCTTCCTTCTTCCTGTACTCGCAGAGGGGCTTGTCCGATTTGAGCCGGACACCACACCGAGATTCCTCCTTTTTTTTCCCTCTATAGAAGACTCCGGTGTATATGATCTTATCATAGTTGTGCGCACTGATTCTCCTGAGGATCCCAACTGCCTCAGAGGAGTGCATGAGAATCACAGACACCAGTACGTCTCCAGGCCAGAACAGGTGGAAACTCACACGGTAGGAGCCATTGAGCAGGTCAGTGACTTGTCCTGATGCAGAAGCCTGGAGTTCGGGAGAGTGGATCCGGGCCAGGATGAAGTCGCCTCCATGCGCTTTTGGGTTCCCCCTGTAGTCCTTCACGTTCACCTGCACGCTCAAGGTGTCCCCCACACAGTACTGGGCTCTGGGCTGCTCCAGGTTGACCACACTGTGTCGGCCACTGGAACAGCTTTCGATAGAGCTGAAGTTACCAGCTTTTGGGAGATCGCCCAATATTGAACGCATTATGTCATCCACAGACTCCTGTTTGAGAATAATGAAAAACTCAAAGGTTGCTGAAATTGAGGTTCATCAGACGTTTGATCAGTCATCATAGACTTAATAATCTGACCCCAACCCCTCCTCACCACCCCCATTTCCTTATTATTGGTTGTCTGTTTCATTGATAGAGGTCCCAATATGATGCAATGATGTTATATTCAGAGTGAGGTCTGCTCAGAACAGACAGAGAAGTCTCAAAATATGTGCAACTCACCCATTTCACCTGCAAGCTGTTGGGGTACGGTTTACCCAATACAACCTGAGGGCAGAGAGAATTTAATTGAATTTGGTGTCTCTCTGTTCCTCTATACTCTGCACATACTCACACATCACATGCATGGACACATCCTCACACACATACAGAAGCACACATCACATTTCAAACACACTGAACCATCCCAGTGAGCTTTCAAACCTAGAGGCCAAACTAAGAGAAACACTGACCATAGTATCCCTGTCTCGTAAAACATCAGTTCAGCAGTGTCAGGGAAATGAGATTCTGTTTTAAATGGCAACTTCTTTAATGTTTGGCAGTGCATACAGAACATGTACATGTAAACAAGTTCATGAACATTTAAAACGCCTCACTTTTCCAAAGTAAACTAGAAATGTTTACTTTACTAGAACAGTTTACACAGTGTATACAGTGTATTACACACTTTGCATATGTTCTTACGTCTGTATGACAAGGTGGCTTTTACAAACTCAGCTCACAATAAGACATTAAACTGCTATTACCATTATAGTTGCCCAGTTGTAAGTTCTAGAAAAATAAACAGAAAAAAACCCAACAAAAAGTATTAATATAAGTAGTGTCTTGATCAACAAGCTGTTTCTCCATCTTCCCGGGACAGTGTGTACTGGTTGAGCACTCTGTGAAAATAAATAAAATATATACATTTTATTGATTGTGTGACTGATGGGAATTAATTTTCTCTTGACGCTCTCGACAAAAAAGCTTTTTTTTCCCATTAAAACAGATTATTTGATACAAAATGTCAAGAGAATTAACCTTGCCGTTTGTTTTATTCACACATATAAGTGTTTTTGTAAAGCATGCCCAAAGTGTTCAACAAGCTCACCAGAAAGGATTACTCTTTACTGGCTTTCTAACCAACCTGCATCATATTTAAAATGGGACTTTACTTCAAAATTAGGTTAACCAGAGCCCCTTTAGCCAGTACAATTACAGATTTATCTACAGCAATTCAAAATCCTGTAGTTATGCATGTCTGTATATTTATTCTGCTATGTGCAGCAACAATATTCCTACACTGTCCATCACCTGAATATGAGACACTATACCTTGTTGGAAAGGGGAGGAAACCCCGAACAAGAAACTTGCCATGTTCTACCAAACCGGAAATATATAGGCAGGACATGGAATAAAAGCCAATGTGTTTATTCATGCAACTTCTGAATGGTATATTTTTGTTCTTATATTGGAACATGATTTTTTAACATAGAGAAATGGTATCAAGGATTGTTTGAATATGCCTTTTATTGTCTGAGTCTGTGGCAAGGTGAGCATGGCTCGGGGGAGGCCCTGCTTTGCAAATAAGAGGCTGATAAGCATCTACACTGCTGTTCTCGCTAGCGTCTTTTTAACAATCTGGCACTGCCATTTTGTGGTTTTTTGGTCACAGTTTTTTATATGTACAATATGAATATGAATGCAACAAACAACCACAAGGGGGCAGAGTGGATAGGGTTAACCACGCTCTGATAATAATCCTTTCAAATACTGCGGAACAGTGCAATTAAAAAGAATTACACAATTAGACATGCATTTGTAGCAGTTACACATTAAAATAAAATGGTGTAATAAAAGTATTTGACTTTCTGATATCCAGTGTCCTATGTATTCATTTTTTATCTAATCAAATCAGGAATCAATTTAGCTTTCTCACATTACAGAAACTTAGATGCATACATACATACATACAATACCGATCGGTTATTACAAAATAATGCAAAAGAAATAGTACATTTTATTAATGACAATAAATGAATTACCATGGTTCCTCAGAAGAATGAGTGAGAACTGAATGTAAGTTTTCTTTGGATAATTATGTGTCCATCTCACAAAACAGGGCTCTTCTTGTGGATGTTCAGGTTGATATGGTTTTCTGTAAAACAGGTGAATCCATAAAAAAGTAATTATGGTGTTGAAATTATGTTGAATAATCAGTCAATCTTGATAATTGGGCCAGAAATGTGATGTATGGTCTACTTAAATCGTGAACTCACTTTGTGAAACCCAAAATCTTGAATGTATCCTAAAATGGCAAACTAATTGGGCTAACTGTTGTATTTAATTAAACTAATTTAATTGCATATTTCAGCCTTGCACAACAGTCCAGACATGTTGGGGTGCAGAGGCTTGATTAATAAAAGGCCACCCAGCCTACTGTTTAGTTTAGCCTGCTGTAAATGTATGTGTTTCTGTTTGGAGTTCACCGTTATTATTTGAATATGCCTTTAGCTGTGCAGCTTATTTATGTGAATCTGTTCGCCGTTATCACGTATGTAACGTGTGGAGTTAATCACACACGTGTTTCACTCCTAACTACTAGCACAGTGTCCTCCACCCTCTTGTCTGGAGACAAAAAGGGTTACTGGTGAGCGTGCGTGCACACACAGACGCACACACATCCCTACCTTAGTCAGCATTGTTCTCCGTGATTAGATTAGTCCCTCTCTACTCTGTGTGTGTAGTTTTGTTTAAAATAAATTATTTCATTAGATAAATTATTATTTAATAAATTATTTTATTAACCCTGGTGTGTTATGCCGGGGGGAACAGAGGAACCAAAAGCAGACAGGGGTGCAGAAAAATGGCAGATTTAATTCCAAAAGGGGCAGACAGAGCGGAGTCAAAAACAGGCCAGGGTCAAAAACCAGGGGGTCAGTCCAACAAAGCAGAGGTACAGATATCCACAATGCAAAGAAGAGTCCAGGGAAGCAGGCAGGGGTCAGAACCGGAAATCCAGATAAACAAGGGCAAGGGCAAGGGCAAGAGAGAAACGGAGAGCACAAAGGAATGGGAATGATGAGGGCAGCTGTGAGGGGAACTGGGTAGGGTCTCGGACGGGAATGGGGGTCTCGGACGGAAACGAGGGTCTCGGAAGGAAACGGGGGTCTCGGAAGGAAACGGGGGTCTCGGACAGCAACGGGGGTCTCGGAAGGAAACGGGGGTCTCGGAAGGGAGCATAGGTCTCGGAAGGAAACGGGGGTCTCGGACGGCAACGGGGGTCTCGGAAGGAAACGGGGGTCTCGGAAGGGAGCATAGGTCTCGGAAGGTAACGGGGGTCTCGGAAGGAAACGGGGGTCTCGGAAGGAAACGGGGGTCTCGGAAGGGAGGATAGGTCTCGGACGGAAACGGGGGTCTCGGATGGCAACGAGGGTCTTGGACAGAAAAACGGGTTTCTCGGACGGCAACGGGGGTCTCGGACGGAAACGGGGGTCTCGGAAGGGAGCATAGGTCTCGGACGGAAACGGGTGTCTCGGACGGCAACGAGGGTCTTGGACAGAAAAACGGGTTTCTCGGACGGCAACAGGGGTCTCAGAGGGAAGGGAGGGAGCTCGGGGGCTTCTCGGAGGGAACAAGGGGTCTCGGAGGGGTCTCGGAGGGAACAAAGGGTCTCAGAGGGTTCTCAGGGGGAACATGGGGTCTCGGAGGGTTCTCGGGGGGAACATGGGGTCTCGGAGGGTTCACGGGGGGAACATGGGGTCTCAGGCGGGCACGGGCCTGGGGTCTCTTTCTTCTTGACCTGGAGGGGTCTGGAGCCCAAGTCAGCACCTGGGCCAGGGCCAGAGCCTGGGACTGGGCCAGACATGGCGCAGGGGCCAGACCAAGGTCCTGGAGAGGAAGCGACTCAGGGGCCCGAGACGGGGCTTCTCCGCCTGCTCCGCCCCAAGGTCCTCGGGCTGGTCCACGGCTCGGTGGGGGCGGGGCACTTTGGAGCCAACAAGACGCTCCACCGGCTCCGACACCGGTTCTACTGGCCGGGGCACCGCCTGGACGTCGAGCTCCATGTGCACTGCTGTGACGCTGGCACGGCCTGTAAAGGGCCTACACACGGCCCCCGAGTGCACAGGGCGTAGCCATGTTGGCCTTGTTTGCCCGGGGCAGGGGTAAATGGAGTTATCTTCCCGCCGTGTGTCATAATGTGGTGTTCAAACAGTTTGTCTGATCTGCTATTAAAAAAAAATTGTCGCCCGACCAGTTGTTGCTGTGAAGAGCATTACTGTTAGTCTGTTTTAATAAAACGAAGCCGCCAAGCGATTCGAAAACGCCATTATGTCTCTGCCTCAGTCTTTGGATCCAGCGCTCGCCACAGTATTTTTAATTAAATTTAATATGCACACAGACGACAGATACGGAAGCCGAAATCTTATGGCAACAATTGTATTAATTAAAATACTACATTTGTGGTTAGATATTTCAGATAGTTCTTATTATTAAGTTATTTGGCGCTGTGAGGACTGAGACTTATACATTTCAAATAATCACTGTTTCGTAGAGCGTAAAAACCTTACATAATTATTATTATTATTATTATGATACTATAATGTTTTATACTTGTTAAACTGTGCGTGTGTCATATGTCGAATGTTTCCGCCCCCACAGAAAAGTTCCTCGCAATGAAAATGAAGTACTTTTAATTAAATTGAATACGCACACAGACGACAGATACATACCTTTTAGCAACAGCTTTTGGCAACAGCTGTTGCCACACCACTGTTAAAGTCTTCAAAAATATCAGTAGTATTATAATTCTTATTTTCCGTTTTTCTGTTCTTTTCTAATAGAGCATAGGCTACGATTTGGCATTAAACTATTTGATTATTGGCCCACCTAATTATGTTGCTCCACCAGCCCGTTATGTTCTTAACTCGCGATACAGACTTGACGAATGTCCAATACAATTCTTGATTCGGTAATCATTTAATAGCCCACACTGCAAGGTGTGAGTAGTTTGAGCATTCTAATGTGTTCGCTTGTTCACAAAACATAATCTTTATGTTTTCATTTCCACTATTAAACATACATTTCAAACACAGTGTTGACAGTAATATAATAGCCCACATGACCAGTGCGACCATACATTTAGATAATGTTCTAATTATTTAATCAATACGTGTTTTAAATTCGTAGAGGTTTGGGTGACTCTCAATGGACTCCAGTGTGGGATGGGATATGGGATAATTATTTCACATTTCAGTAAAAATAAATTTAATTGCAAAAGTAACTTACCTGTTTCCATAAAATGCGCGGATTATTTTCAAGACGGATTCTTTCTTTTTCACCTATTATATAAAAGACGCGCGAAGAATAGTCCGATTTATAAAAGAGTAAATATAAGATTGGTTTCCACCTCCAAACTTCGTTCTCGGGTTTGCTATTTGTCTGTGACAATATTTGTCTGTGCATAGGTGTGAGCCAGTTTTATTAATTGTTATGTGTACGTGTCAGGAGCCTGATGGCTGGGCTGGATTTGCCAGACTTGGGTGAGGCTCGGTGTCCCACTGTATATGCCAAGAGACTGCAAAGAAAAAGTTAATTTCACTCATGGAAATAAATCAATGTTGGCTGTACAGTCCCAGGGTACTGTATGGTTAATTATGCGTCCATCTCAGAAAACAGGTCTCCTCTTGTACATGTCCATGGTGATGTGGTTTTCTGTAAAACAAGTGAATCCTTCAAAAAGTAATTATGGTGTTGAAATTATGTTAAATTATGAGTAAATCCTGATAATTGAGACAGAAATCTGACGTATGGTGTTGTAAACATTCACTAGGTGAAGAGTCCAAGGGTTGTCACTTAGACAAATACTCTGTACACCTAGATGTGCTAAAAGGCCTATTCTCATTCTTATGTTCTTATGGCCTACATGGCCCCTTGTCCTCTTTATTTATTCTGGTGCTCTAGTTGTGCTCTAGTTGTGGCCACCAAAACTAGGTGCTACTAGGTGCTGGAAGTAGGGGCGTTGAGGGTACTACACCACCCCTTACTGGTTAGAACTGAGAGTTGCCAATATAGCTCATGATTCTTATTTTATTATAAGTCTCTCAACCTATATTTCCACCCCCTAGATTCCTGTTTTGCTTTTTTGGATTCCACAAGGTGTTGAAAACATCCCTTTGAGATTTTGCCTCACTGAAGAACATTGGACTCATTGTCAAGTTCATTAAACCAGTTTCACATGCCTTTTGCTTTGTGACATTATCATGCTGGAATTAGCCAGTAGAAGGTACATTTACATTTACATTTTAGTCATTTGAATCAAAAGCGACTTACAAGTGCCTAGGTTCTTCCACAAGTCAAAGCATCACATCCATAACTCGGAAAATACACATTAAATGCTGTTCTAAACATATAGTCATCATAAGTGCAATTTTTTTTTTGGGGGGGGGGTTAGACAAGGAGTGTTGCACTAGACATCTTTCAGCAGAAGTCTATCGTGTATCAGTCGCCAAAGTGGTTAGTTAGCTCACCTCATTATTCACAGAGAAAAACAACAGACCTTGGTCTCGGAACACTCGCTGACCATTTTCGCATGCTCATAATACCATCCCTTTTAAACAGTGCACACAGGCACGCTCTAATAATGATGCGTAGGCTATTCAACATGACTTTGTTCTCATATTGTCAAATATGTTTAACAAGGAGGATAGGGATATCAGAAAGGGGGGGCAGGGGAAATCAGGAGGGAGGACTAAGGTAGAGTTTGAACAGGTGTGTTTTTAGTCTGCGTCGAAATAGGGGGAGGGATTCTGCTGTCCGACCGCCAGGTGCACGTAGAGAGGGAACCATGAGGCGACCAGAGCTGGCAGACCGGAGTGGTCTAGCTGGGGAGTAGGGAGTGATCAAGGATTGTATGTAAGGTGGGGCAGTCCCCTTAGCAGCCTGACCTGGACACTCAAGAAGTGCCCTGAAGGCACGAACACAAGAAAAAAAAATGTATATATTTCACCAATTCTACTCTCTCTCTCTACCAGCGGGTTACCACAATATATATATATATATATATATATATATATATATATATATATATATATATATATATATATATATACATATATATACATACATACATACATAAAATGAAGAAAAGGACTGGCCAAGAGTAATACCTGTCAAAGTCAAATAAATAACGTGACTGATATTTATTCTCCCTCTGAGTGTGCTGCGCAAGCTACAAGCAATAAGCATGTTTTTATGTCATCTCTGACCCTTGTACAAGCAGAAGAATATCCTAACGGATTAATGCATTAATTAATGAGCCAATCAGTGCGCACATTTTCATTCTGAATAGAGATGCGTGACGTGATGAACAAATAATGTTTTCGAGCTGACCAGCAAAAGTCCTCGTATTAGAATTCAAAGGCTGAATGAAAAGCATCAGTTGGATAAAGGTGCTTTGGATAAAGTCACTATATATAAATGCCAGCCATTTACCATTTATTATGTTCAAGGGGGAAATTGCTTTTTCAAATGACTGATATGAGGGCTTAATAATGTTTCTCATGAATAAATTAGTTTTATGTTTTTTGTTTTATATTTTGTCTAATGATCTGAAACCATTCAGCGTGACACACATGCAATAATAGAGGAAATCAGGACGAGGGCAAATACTTTTTCACGGCACTGTAGTGAGCAGGACAGGGGAGTTTGTATAGATCCGACTCTGCCCCTGGAGATCTACTTCAGGTTTTCACTCCAACCCTAACAAAGCACGAAAGGTTGGACCAAGTATTCATCACTGTGCCAAGTGTTAAAGCCGTGTTCAACTAGTGAACCTGTATAAGACCATACATCAGATTTCTGTCTCAATTATCAGGATTTACTGATTATTTAACATAATTGCAACACCATATCTATGGATTCACTTGTTTTACAGAAAACCACATCACCATGAACATCCACAAGAGGAGCCCTGCTTTGTGAGATGGAAGCATAATTATCCAAAGAAGACTTGCATTCGGTTCTCATTTTTCTGAACAACCATGGTAAATGGTATTGTATGTATTTTTTGTAATTTGAGAAGGCAGCAACTACATGTTTCTGTAATCCAAAAAGGAAAGTAAGGCAAAATATGAGGTTGAGGAATGGCGGAGAGCCAGGCGCGACTAAGGGTAATCCCTAGTAAGCGGGCACGCGAACGTGTCCGCCACTAAACCCCGGAAGGTCGAGGAAACAAAACAACTGGGAGACGGCTCCAATCAAATAAAGAAAATAGCCCCAAAAAACAGCTAATGAAAATAAAGCAACCCTTAAAAACCAGGGCGAATAACCCAACCAAAATGAGGGCTAAAAAGCGAGCCCTGTAACCCCGGACCGGGATCGCCAAAATAAAAGTACAACCTAGTATAAAAGACTAGGTAAACAAAATAAACAACCGTGAGTCGCAGCTCCGGAAAACGCACAAACCAAAAAACATACCGGGGACAACGTCCCTCACCCACAGACTCACACGAGCCGAAAACAAAAGAGAAAAAAAACTAAAGAACCTACAGGAAGGTGAAGGTGTCATTTAACAGTGAGTCTACCGTGTGCTTACCAGCTTGGTGGTAGAGCGAACAGTGACACCAAAGCGTCGACCGACGGTCAAAGAGGGTTCTAATGAGCACCAGGTGAAAATAATAAACCCCTGGTGACCACAACCGGTACTACCTCCCAACCCTGATACAAAATTGATATTTAATCATATAAAAATTAATACAGCATTATGAGGACACTGGATATCAGAAATATAACATCAATAATAATAATAATAATAATAATAATAATAATAATAAATCAAATTATTTTATTATACCACTTCAGCTGAATGTGGGACAGCTACATGCTACTTTAAATTACACAGTTACACAGCATGGAAGAAGGGTCAGGGTTTTGTACCACCGGGTCATGCAGTCAATAAAATATATTCTTTCTTTTTTTCACAGAGTACTGAACCAACACCTCTTACCCCAGTGCCTGTAAAATACAGAAGCAGCTTTTTGATCAAGACAGTACTTTTCATTTTAATTGTTGTTTTTTCTTTTTACGTTTATTTTTCTGGAACTTACAAGTGGACAACCCTTATGGTAATATCCGTTTAATTTCTCACTGTGGGCTTAGTTTGGAAATTGCACCTTGTCAAACGGAAAACAGAATATGAGAACTATATCACTGTCAAAGCTCATTGTCAGAAGCTCATTCTGAAAACATTCTGCCCATACTGTCTTCATATGTAAAATCATGCTGATGAGTAAAAAATCTACACATACACAGGTAGGATGAATACAGAGAAAATTCCAGTCTGTTGGCTGTTAATATACCTCATACAAGTTAATGAGAATGAGTTGCAGTTCTCCATTCAGCATCAGAATATGTACCTGAGATAATAGGCTCCATTTTCCAGAATCACAAGATGCATGGGCATAGGCAAGGGGAAGGTGTGTAGGAACACTGGGTAAGACTTTTGAATGTAGATATTTTTATGACCAGGAAACATGCACTGCAGGTGGAAATGGGCAGGATTATGATGAAACTATTATCAGTGGGTGTGCTGCAGCTGTATTCCGTCAATATAGCAATAAACAATAAAGCAGAACAAATACAATCAATCTGCGGTTCTAACCCAGACAAGCCCCCAGTCTGTTACGACCCAAAGTCCGCCTGAATTACAACAATCAGGTGGAAGTGCATAGCTATATTGGAAAGCCACTTCAACAATGAAATAACAAAAACCACACCCTGAAAGAAGACCCAGTTGAGCCACTAGTTATGTTTTAAAAGGTGAGCAGGTGTTTATTAAACCGTAAAGTAGATAGTGAGGTCTATCCTAAAGATTTTACAAGGTAAGCATATGTACAAGCTCAGCACAGATTGAAGGGTCTCACCGGGTGGTATCAGTGAGGAGCTGGTAGTCGATAGTTGGAATTGGGGTAGTCCTTACAACCTGCCCTCTTAACCTAAATAATTTCAGTGAAGTCTCGGGGCAGAAGTTGGTGGATGTTGGACAAAGGAATAATGGTGGTCTAATTTAAAAAATGACATAGCGCTCGTGGCAGGCTCCACCCTCAGTCATCCCTCACGGTTGGCCCGGTGGTATCCCATGGTGTCACATACGTCTCCTGAAGAGGGTCATCAGGAAGAGGCATGCATCTTGTCTCCAGCGTGTCTCCACAACACGACCATGGCATCATTACCTCCTCCTGTAGGCTAGTCAGGACCATGATGTTGTTATGTCCGCCTGTAGGGTAGTCAGGACCATGATGTCGCTATGTCCGCCTGTAGGGTTGTAAGGCGGAAATTATTCTGTCACTCAGTGTACTGGTCAGCTTGCTGACCTCCTCTGATATAGTGGCAATATGTTGTAAAGTAATTTAACTCTCCCCCCAGGAGCATACATCTTTAGCCCCTACTTCCTCGGCACCCATACAGGCAGGAGCCTGTGGGGGAAAAACTCATGCATTGTTCCCAAAACAGATGTCTTCTTGAACCCCCTGTAAATCACCCCCTCCTCTCACATTTCTTTCGGGGCTCAGACCTTAAACCTCATCATGGCATGGCCTTCTCTCTCCCTCTCACATCTCCCTCATTCCTCAGTCACTGAAATGGTGTATATGGCATAAAGATGTTTCATGACAATCCCAGATCAGAACATAGTAATGTTTGGTATTATTCTGATTGTTTCAGTGCAACTGGTGCAATGGTCTAATTTCTACAACAGTATACCGAGGACATCATAACCATTCAGGAACCTAGGTAAAACTGTGCAGAAATCTGTCCCTGTGAAAGCCATTGGCCTCACCCCCTGACCAGGCTCTAAAATTCCAAATGCTTATAAATGCCAGATGGTTCATTGTGGACCCAGTTAAGATCAAAGGCCTGATTTTGGATTTAAGGAGACTAAACCAAGCAATCTGGGAAACTGACTTTCCACACCTTGCATATTCTGTGTGTGTGTGTGACAAGCCTATCAGTTACTGACCGGCTCAATGGCTCCTACCATGTGCGCTTCCACTTGTTCTGGCCTGGAGACGTACTGGTGTCTGTGATTCTCTTAGCCAGTTGGGATCCTCAGGAGGATCCATGCGCACAACTATGATAAGATCATATACACCGGAGTCTTCTTTAGTGGTAACAAAATGGAGGGATCTCGGTGTGGCGTCCGGCTCAAATCAGACAAGCCCCTCTGCGAGTACAGGAAGAAGGAAGATGCGGAGTACTACGCCTGCATCCCACCCAAAACCCTTCCCTGCAGCACCCTGAGGACCATGCGGTCAGGAAGTGCCCCAATTTCTAACATGACCAAGGATGAGCATTTGCTCTTGAGCCGATAAGTCATGGTCTGTGGACAATGCAAACTGTTAGAGAAGTGGTTCCAAAACTCGGTCCTGGGCACCCCTGTGTACACTGGTTCTCATTTCAACCACAATCACAGTTTCAGAATTGTAACAAATGGTTCATTATTTTAAGTACACTTAAGTACATTTAAAGAAAGCTTTGCCTACTCAACATCCAGTGTACTCAGGTGTGCTGAATAGTAGGCCATTACGCTGGTTCAGACACATGGTAAGAGTTCAGATACAGATTCCTTGATCTGAAGCCAATCCTGGGTTATTTCTAAATGGATGTTTTTACAGTTTTTTACAATCGTTTTCACACTTGTCTCAATACCATGTCCACTTTTTCAAAACACTTAACACATTCACCATATCATTAGACTATGTGAACTAAACTGTAGATATTTTTGCATTGCTTTCATACTAAAGGCATTCAATCACCACTTCTTCCAAAATTCATGAATACCTCTCTCAGTCAGTGTTCACTACCAGCAAAAGTTTGTACAAATACAGCAAATTTTGCAGACATTTAGATACTCTGTTCAAAACAGTTAACTTTCAGTTCAAAACCCAATAAAATTCTGATCATTGTGAAAGGAAATATGCTGCATGTTGGCTGAAAAATGAAACTATATGCTTGAAATACGTAAGACAGATCATTCTTATTTGAGCAGAAAGTTTATTCAGTTTATTCAATTTTTTTGTTTGCAGCCTTGTCATCTATACAAAAGTGATCATACTTGCATTGAAATGTGCATGTATATAGGGTAAATATAGATGTAGTTGTCACTATTACTGCTGTATATGAACTGTTGAAACACCTGGCTGTCATTTCAGTGAACAACCTACCCAGGTGTTTGTTGTTTTTTCCCCGTTACCACAAATACAAAAGGGGCCTTTGGATTGGCATTTGCATTCTTTAGCCTTGGTGGGGAAAATGGATGCAGCCAGAGGCAGAGGAAGAAGACGTCGCAGAAAAGCAAGAGCAGTTGTGTCTGATGAAATCAGAGCCACAGTCATTGATCATGAGGTAAATCATGGTCTGTCCCTGAGTGAAGCAGGTTGAGGGTTCAACCAAACTTGCCTAGATCCACAGTGGCTTCAATAGTGAGGATTTTCAGGCAAACCAACAGGTACTATACAGTATTCACAGTATTCTGACTGAAGGAGTTCAATTGATGTGTATATTACAGCAGTACTGTGATTTGAGAAGTCTCCAGAAAAACAGATGTATCAGTGCACATTTGTCTTTTACTCACTACAGGGCCCAGTGGTTACCTCACACAGTCACACAGGGGGAAGGGGAAGAATGTTTACACCTCAACAGGAGGATACAATAGTTGGGATGGTCATAGTCAACAACAGCATCAGGCTAAGAGAAATATGCAACAAAATAATCGCAGACAACAACATATTTCCAAACATTGACAGTGTAAGCACTACAACCATTTCAAGAATGCTACAGAAACATCAGATCAGGATGAAACAGTTGTACACTGTCCCCTTTGACAGGAACTCTGAGGGTGTCAAGGAAGTCAGGTACCAATATGAAGTTTATGAAGGTATATGTGAAGGTTGAGGACCACCATCCACATGAACAGATGTCACTTCTAGATGCAATGGCTGCTGGGTGTATGGACATAACAGTGGAACACATCCAGGGCTGGATAAGGCACGCAAAGAGATGTTTTCCACAGTGTATAGCAAGAGATAACATTCGGAGTGATGTTGATGAAAATCTATGGCCAAATGCAGAGGACAGGATGGATGGGCCAGGCCAACAGTAGACTTCTGATACTGATGGGCAGACAATATATGTGCAAATTACTGTATCTAGTGAAAATATTGCATATTGTATTTGTTATTGATTTCTTTATCATATATTGTTTTACATTACACAGTAAAAATTGTTATTCTGGGTTTCCAATATAGTAAAACATTCATTCATTTACAGTTTACTGTAAATTTACCACACTCAGTCATGACATCTATTGTGGGAGGCAAACCAACAGATCAAAAGTTTCTTTAGCTACTTGGCTTGAAATATTTGTGGATGCAAAAATAGAGGAAAGGGAAACAAATAATATATGTATTTAGTAATGCTCCAAGTTGTTTGTGTTTTGTAATTCATTGAACATTGAGTGACAAAGTAGTCTTATGGGAGAAAGCATATGCTATAGTTATGGCAGCATGAGTCACTTTTGGGTGAAATATTAAGTGTTTTGGTGGTTGAAGTGCATTTTGCACCAAAGGTTAACTGATGTGCTCAGGTGTGTGTTTCAAAAGCACACTGTGTGAAGAGTTTTGAAAAAGAGGACATGGTATTGAGACAAGTGTGAAAACGATTGTAAAAAACTGTAACAACCATAAAATGTAGGCTATATAAGCTCAAACAATCTTGCCCAAACTAATTCAGACATATGTACTTAATGTAGTAGGTAAGTTCATATTGCTATTTAGTCCTTGCAGAATCCACAGCAGTGGTTCGCAATTGTTATTATTTTTTTTAATTTTATATAGTTAAATACACGACATTACATTGCTAACGTTAACATTAGTTACGTAGCTAGCTAAGTAAAATGCCGTGCAGTTAGCAGCTAACGTTAGCTAGCTGCAACAGACAACGCTAACGATACCGTAGGATAGCCTCCTTCTGTCTTTGTAAGATAATGTTAATTAACTTAGTCCCTCATAATTGACATAATCAACTAAAAGGCAACGCAAAGTATTTGTTCCTGCATGACATTCAAATGAAACACACTGTCATAGAGTGAAGCCTGCGTAGGAATCGATGTGAAACAATGTTATTAGTGAGCTGGTAAGGGAAAACCAAAGTTTCGGAAAGTTATCTTGTCTACACAATAGTTATTTGGGAAAATTTTAAAACAAACAAACAAACAAACAAAAAAAAAACGTTTTGCAAATATTTGTAAATATACCATTTACTGACTTTTGCTGATTAGCTACTAATGTAGCTAGTAGTATTCAGTTAACGATTGGTATCATTTCTGCCGTTGGGTCAGTGCAGAATGCGGACAGTTTGTGTGGTAATACACTTAAACACCGGCAGTTATTGTTTACGTTGGCATCGTGAACTGCTTGACTTGAATCGTGGAGAAACGCATTAATTCACATCAGAAATTCCCCGCATTCCCCCATCATCCCGGCTGGAATGTAAGGTGCTTCTTCTTCTTCCGGCTACGACCTACCAGCTGATTTATAATATATTCTTATAATTTCTTATAATATGTAATTATTTCTTATACTGCAGGACAGTGTATACACTGATACAGTTTTAAAAGCTAAGGGTGTCACAAGAAAATATAGATCACAAGTGAGTACCAGTCAAAAGCGTATGCATCAGCTGTGTCATAGTCATAATAATTATTTGACGTGATGTTTAATACTGCGTCAAAAAGCATTGTACACATTGCTTATTATCCTAATGCCCTTGTCCTCTGGTAGAGATATGGCGCCCCCTACTGAGACAGGAGTGGAATGCCTGTGTTTGAGAGCAGCTGGTTTGAAACATTACATTACATTATTGGCATTTGGCAGACGCTCTTATCCAGAGCGACGTACAACAAAGTACAAAGAGCAAACCTTATGCTCTTCCATTCAAGTGTATCAGATAGGATGTTACAGCAATGCAACTGATAGAATTCACCAAACGTTTATGAAGAATGACATTCTGTGCCATTTGTTGAGTTGGTTTGAATAGGCCTATCCACCCTCATTCAGACCCCCAACTACAGAATATAATTATTCATCAGCTGAAATAAAAGACCATTGTTTTTTTAGTAAAGCACATCCTTGTCATTTGGACAGATATACTCATACACATACACACTATTTGACAGATATTTTAAAGACAATACTTTGGATTTTATTTGGCTCATGAGTTACTTTGGTTAGTGGGACACAGGCTACATTGTTTGCAATACTTTAGAACATTTATATTAATCAAGTCAGAACCATGGACCAACACGGACAGTCATAGAATCAAATCAACTAGTCAACAAATCAACTAATGATAGTTGGGATGTTTACATAACTAAAGCTTAGGCCTATGCTACTCATGTGTCAGTATCAGAGGAAGAGCACAACACAATTAATTCACTGAATGTATTGTTCACTGTGTTCTTATGCCTAATTCACCGGATACATTTTTTACAATAAAATATGAATTAATGTATGAAAATCAGTTACTTTCTTAGCTTTTGTTTTAGCCTTCAACTTGTCATTATTACTGTAGAAAAATAACAGTATTTTTATTTATTGCAGGTACTTATTCTTATTATGGACGTAACTCCTCCTCCAGTTGATAAAAGTAAACGGACCTATTTGGTCGCTTCCTCTTTGTTAAGGGATACAATTTATACTTTCTATATCATAAGGTTTTTAAAAAAAGCCCCCTGACTTAACATTGGTGGAACGCTGGGTTTACAGCAGAAACCCAGTCCAGTAATTGAACAAAGAAATTGCATGTCATTTGGCTGACGCTTTTATCCAAAGTGACTTACAGTTGATTATTCCTCCCCTGGAGCAATGCAGGGCCCAATAGTTGTGCGGATCTTATTGTGGCTGCACTGGAGGTCAAACCACCAAACTCGAGGGACAGTATAGGTACAATATACACAATATAGAAAATATAATGACACTATAAGAGTATACACTACACACACAATGGGCCTCATTTATCAAACGTGAGCTGAGCGAAATTGACCCCAAATCCTTCAGAAATGCATTTACACAAATAATGTGGGATTCATCAAAGTTTTCGGATGTCAGTTTTTTACTAGGAGTGGTCTCAGCTGTTCACATTGTGTGCGGAAATGCAAGTGGAACCGTGAAGCGTGTTTTGTGCTTTTATTGTTACATTTATTCATATTTCATTTTTGACAACAATCATTCATATAATATAAAAAAATGCAACCTACAGTGTGTTACATTTTTCTGTGTGTTTCTATATATAGTATATTGTATGTGTTACTTTGACAATATAGCTGTAGTTGTGACTGCAGAAACACAACGCAGACAAATACACACACATTCTGCCCAAACTAACTTGTTGGGGATTCACACAAACACACACAGCATTTTGAATTTAACTGAATTGGAGAGATAGAAGAACAACCAAAATGGTTTAATTGGCAGTTAAAATTAATGTGTGATGAAAAACATGGAAAGTCTGGAATTGAATTGGTATTAATCATTCATGAGAAATATCACTCACGAGCCTAGAAAATCCTGTGAAATTTAAGTAGTGACTGAAGAGTGAAATTGTGACCCTTATAGTCATAAGATCTGGAGAAAGAACTGGACCCCTCTCCCCCCAATGAACAGCCACACACAGATTTACTCATGATAGAGATTTATTATTGAAGCTGGATTGATTATCATATGCAGACACCAGAGGGTCTAAATGTCGCAGAGAAGCACAAGATTAAAGGCATTGATCTCTGGGAGGGACAAAGTGCACTCATAGCACAACTGTATTAAGGCACCAGGAAGCAGAAGCAGAGCAGCCAATCAGGAGCAAGAAGGGGGACGTCTGGTCCTCCTGGTGGGTCTTCAGATGATACTTATGCCTTCGATTGACACATGTCCATCAAACCATATGTAGTCATAATATTTCTCATTCAGGCTATTACCGAAGTGCGTGTACTTGGAACTTATTTTAATTTGGAAGTTGTCACTTTTGAAGGAAATGGCCATCTGGAAGAGAGAAGCAGAGATCATGGGTATTACTGTAGGTGACATTGATAAGTTAGGGAGCTGGGGTGAGAAGGCAGGAGAGATAAGTTATCCAACAATAAAGAGCATAACATAGGATGAAATGTATAATAATGTAATTATTTATCGCTGATTTATTTATTCGATCAATATTTAAATTGGAGAAATTATGATTGCAATCTATGCTTGTAGGGCATTTGTGGAGGCATTACCCCCCCCCCCCCCCATGCCCCCCCATGACACAGATACCAAGTTGCAGGCTGACACATGGAGCACAGGTACAGAGGACTGGACCAAGTGTCCTTTCAGAACCTCCAACTCAGTGTCTCCCTGTCCTAGGACTCACCTCCAACTCAGTGTCTCCCTGTCCTAGGACTCACCGCCAACTCAGTGTCTCCCTGCCCTAGGACTCACCTGCAGCTCAGTGTCTCCCTGTCCTAGGACTCAACTCCAACTCTGCTGCATAATATATGCAAATGTGGCTTGCTTGGTAAAAATAATGCAACATTAATTTTTAACATATGTAAACTATTACATGGTCAGTACTGGTCAGTACGTACTGTCCGAGGATGAGGTTGAAGAATTCATTAACAATTTGGCCCTTTAAAACTTATTTTGAAGTGAATGAGATTCACAATATCTAACTTGTCTGACAGTAAATACTACAGTTCATGATGAATGGTGACAGTTGGCTGTGTCACTTATAAAGTGCACTGTAAGTCATTCTGCTTTCTAGCGCAGGAAAAGCACCCAAAAAAGACAAGAACCAGGAATTATTTCGTTCAGTGATCAAAGCAAAATTAAATGTTAATGCAATTGAAAAAAAACGCATAATAAAAACACATATTCATGATGTGGGAGAAAAATATAATGTAACCTGGGATATATGTATCCAGATATGTACAATGCATATATAGTTAGAAAACTGCTTAAAAGAATAAAATGTGCTTGTGACAGATAACCAGCAAAAATGTAAGGGAGGGGTGAGTGCTCTGCCACAGCTTACATCATATAGGCATACGTGCGGAGATAAAGCAGAACACGCTTCCATTGTTGGGTGCGCTCATGTGCTTGTTATGATGAAAAATAATGAGGAGGAATCGCACCCAAGGTCGGCAGACTGCCACAAGGGCATGGGCTCGGGTATAAGGGGGCAAGAACAGGGGGAAGGGAGCAAAAGGGCTGGAAAAAGCAGGACCTGCACAACGCAGCCACGCAAACGTCATGCATTGGGAATGGTATGCGAAGGGGTGTATCTTCCTAGAGAGGTGATGGGGAGATCAGCACCCTGGAGAGAGATTCCTCTACCTGCAGTCCAGGACCCCGGACAGCGCACGTGAGTGAGCACTGTGGAAAACTACTGACTCAGCTGCAGCCTGTTTCCCTAATGAGCAGGGAAGGTATTTAAGGCGCGGTCGAGGCTGCAAACGGTGTCAGTTGGCGCCTATTCTGAGGAAGGAAGAGGCAGAGAGAGGAAGGACTGTCTGCCATACTGACCTGGAGGATTGAGCCTAAGGGAGACCCCACCTTTACCAATGGACACGTGAGGATAATAAAGCGCCTTCAAATCACCCTATCCCTTTGTGCTTCCCCCAGCCCTGATGCGGCCCAGGAGGGAAGGAGGAAGGAGGCCCTGAAGAATACCCCGGACTGGGAAGAACCCAAGTTATTTTTGCCTGAACGGCCCTTTTATTTTTTTTTGAAATTCTGAATATTGCTGATTCCTGTGTCTGGTTTCCAGCTGGGCCCACCCACTGCCCTCAGGATCCACCCCGAGGCACCACAACATATACACACACATCTACATATGCACACACGCACACATGCACACACACACATACACATATGCACACACACACACATGCACACACACACATACACATATGCACACACACACACATGCACACACACACATACACATATGCACACACGCACACATGCACACACACACACATATGCACACACGCACACATGCACACACACACATACACATATGCACACACACACACATGCACACACACACATACACATATGCACACACACACACATGCACACACACACATACACATATGCACACACGCACACATGCACACACACACACATATGCACACACACACACACACACATATGCACACATATACACACATGCACACACACACATGCACACATGCACACACACACATACACATATACACATGCACACACACACATACACGTGTGCATTAGTGTTCTGCAGTGGGTTGGTTGCATTTTCTCCTGGATTAGTTAAGTATTATTTGTTTGCTTGCTGATTCTAAATTCAGTTTAGTTGTCATTATAGTGTTCTGTTGTGTACTTGTTTGTTTGTTAGCTATTACAAGTGGTGTTTATTTAGATTCAGTGAAACTGGGTTAGGTGTTTGTTTCTCTCAGGTAAGCTAGGCTATTAAGTTAGGCTATTGTTTTACTGGCTGGCAGGCCACAGCTTTTGTTGTAGGAGGAGCCAATACTTTGCACCCTGCTCAGGGTATAATTACTGGCACACCTGAACTCACTTCAGTGTGCATTAGTGTTCTGCAGTGGGTTGGTTGCATTTTCTCCTGGATTAGTTAAGTATTATTTGTTTGCTTGCTGATTCTAAATTCAGTTTAGTTGTCATTATAGTGTTCTGTTGTGTACTTGTTTGTTTGTTAGCAATTACAAGTGGTGTTTATTTAGATTCAGTGAAACTGGGTTAGGTGTTTGTTTCTCTCAGGTAAGCTAGGCTATTAAGTTAGGCTATTGTTTTACTGGCTGGCAGGCCACAGCTTTTGTTGTAGGAGGAGCCAATACTTTGCACCCTGCTCAGGGTATAATTACTGGCACACCTGAACTCACTTCAGTGTGCATTAGTGTTCTGCAGTGGGTTGGTTGCATTTTCTGTATTCAGCGTCAGTGTTACTTAAGCAGTTGTGTAGCGCACCAGCGGCAGCTGTGTGCGGCAGCCTCGGCTACTTGCCTCGGCGTACGAAGTCGCAGGTGTACAAAGTCGAGGGTGTCTATCTATGGGTGTCCATCCAGGCTGTCCGAGAGCCTGATGTTTGATTTTGTTTTCGCTGCCTGCCCTCATTCCACTGTGTAGTATTCCCCTTGTCCTCCCTAGTTCCCTCCATGTGTTTCCTTCCCATCCCTGTCCTCTCTCCTCTCCCCAGGTCCCAGTCAGGTAGGAGGTTCGCCTCCCGCCAACATGGGCAGAATATCTCTAACCTCATCTTCCCTCCCAGATCCCCTGGTATTGATCTCTGTGTGGCTGGTGGCCTCTGGAACTGCCAGTCCGCCGTCCAGAAAGCAGACTTCATATCTGCCTATGCCTCCCACCTCAACCTTGACTTTCTTGCTTTAACTGAAACGTGGCTCTCACCTGAGAACACGGCCACCCCGGCTGCCCTTTCCTCTGCCTTCTCTTTTTCCCACACACCCAGATCCTCTGGCAGAGGAGGTGGCACAGGTCTCCTAATCTCATCCTCATGGAGATCTAGTGTCTTCTCCTCATCCCTCTCCTTCTCCTCTTTTGAATTTCATGCGGTTTCTGTTACTCTGCCGTGCAAACTGTTTATCATTGTTGTTTATCGCCCCCCGGGTCCTCTGGGGAACTTTTTGGATGAGATGGACATCCTCCTCAGCTCCTCACCTGTCAATGACACCCCCCTGATCCTCCTGGGTGACTTCAACCTCAACTCAGAGTCCACCCAGTCTACCTTTCTCTCCCTCCTCTCTTCTTTTGACCTTACCCTCACTCTTTCCCCTCCCACCCACAAAGCAGGCAACCTTCTTGACCTCATCTTCACAAGGAGCTGCACAACAACCAACCTCTCTGTAACACCACTCCATATATCTGACCACTCCTTCATCTCTTTCTCTCTTCCACTCTCCTCTAACACCCATCCATCTCTCCCACCATCCACTGTCACCTGTCGACGGAACCTACGCCACCTATCTTCCTCCACCCTCTCATCTACAATCCTCTCCTCCCTACCATCTGCGGAGTCTTTCTCTCGACTGTCTACCGATGATGCGGCTACAACTCTCATGTCCTCCCTCTCATCTTCCTTTGACTCTCTGTGTCCCCTCACCACCAAACTAGCTCGGGCCTCCCCCCCCAGTCCCTGGCTTTCTGATGCTCTACGAGCTGTCCGAACCGAACTGCGGGCAGCGGAGAGAAAATGGAAAAGGTCCTGTCTCCCCAGTGATATGGCTTCCTTCCATGCCCTCTTATCATCTTTCCATTCCTCTGTCTCTCTAGCTAAATCTTCCTTCTTTCACTCGAAAATTAACGCGGCCGCCTCTAATCCCCGCAAACTGTTTTCAACTTTCTCCTCTCTTCTGGCCCCCCCTCCCCCCCCACCCCCCTCATCACTCACACCTGATGACTTTGTCTCCTTCTTTGAAAAGAAGGTCGATGCTATTCGCAATTCCTTCTCCCAACCCTCCACCCCTGCTGACCCTCCTACCCTCCCCAACTCCCTAACCTCCTTTTCTCCCCTCTCTGACGCCGACACGCTGAAACTCCTTACTTCCCACCGCCCGACCACCTGTCCTCTTGACCCCATCCCCTCTCCCCTCCTACAATCTATATCTGAGGACATTCTCCCTTTTCTCTCCTCTCTAATCAACACCTCCCTCTCTTCCGGCACCATGCCCTCTTCCCTGAAGAGGGCCAGAGTCACTCCCCTCCTCAAAAAACCTACTCTCGATCCCTCTGCCCTGAACAACTACCGGCCTGTCTCTCTTCTTCCCTTTCTTGCTAAAACCCTGGAACGGGCGGTCTGCTCCCAACTGTCCACTTATCTTCTCCACAACAATCTCCATGACCCCAACCAGTCTGGCTTCAAGAGTGGCCACTCCACTGAAACCGCCCTGCTCGCGGTCACTGAGGCACTCCACTCTGCTAAAGCAAAATCCCTCTCCTCTGTCCTCATCTTCCTCGACCTGTCGGCCGCCTTCGATACAGTCAACCATGAGATTCTGCTCTCATCGCTGTCTGGGATGGGTGTCACAGGTTCTGCACTCGCTTGGTTTTCCTCCTACCTCTCTGGTCGCTCCTACCAGGTGACTTGGAGGGGCGCACTCTCCGACCCTCAACCCCTACGAACTGGAGTCCCGCAGGGCTCGGTTCTTGGGCCTCTCCTCTTCTCGCTATACACCATGTCTCTTGGTTCTGTTATCTCTTCCCACGGCTTCTCTTATCACTCCTACGCTGATGACACCCAACTCTTCATTTCCTTCCCCCCTGACACCCAAATCACCACACAGATCTCTGCCTGCTTGGCTGATATCTCTGCGTGGATGACTTCCCATCACCTGAAGCTCAACCTTGCCAAAACTGAGCTTCTCTACATCCCTGCTAAGTCCTCTCCGTCAATCGACCTCTCACTGACTGTGGAGGACTTTGTAGTTTCCTCCTCCCGTACGGCAAAGAATCTTGGGGTGACTCTTGATAACTGCCTCTCCCTGGCTCCACAAGTATCCTCCACTGCCAGAACCTGCAGGTTCTTCCTGTTTAATATACGCCGCATCCGTCATCTCCTGACGGAGAAAGCCACCCAGCTCCTAGTCCAGGCACTCGTCATTTCCCGCCTGGATTACTGCAACTCCCTCCTAGCCGGTCTCCCAGCGTGCGCCATCAAGCCCCTCCAGCTGGTCCAGAATGCTGCAGCCCGCTTGATCACCAGTCAGCCCAGGTCGGCTCATGTCACCCCGCTTCTCATTGGCCTCCACTGGCTTCCTATTGCCGCACGCATCCGATTCAAGGCCCTAGTGTTGGCATTTCAGGCTGCTAAGGGGACTGCCCCACATTACATACAATCCCTGATCACTCCCTACTCCCCAGCTAGACCACTCCGGTCTGCCAGCTCTGGTCGCCTTACGATTCCCTCTCTACGGGCACCTGGCGGTCGAGCTGCACGTTCACGCCTGTTTTCCGTTCTGGTTCCTCAGTGGTGGAATGACTTGCCTACCACTGTCAGGACAGCAGAATCCCTCCCCCTATTTCGACGCAGACTCAAAACACACCTCTTCAAACTCTACCTTAGTCCCCCCTCCTGATTTACCCCGCCCCCCCCTTCTGATACCCCTATCCCTGTCTAACCCCCCCCCCCCCCCAAAAAAAAAAAAAAAAAAAAAAAAATTGCACTTATGATGACGACTATATGTTTAGAACAGCAGTCCAGGTGTATTTTTCTAGTTCTGGATGTGATGCTTTGACTTGTGGTAGAACCTATGCACTTGTAAGTCGCTTTGGATTAAAAGCGTCTGCCAAATGACTAAAATGTAAATGTAAAATGTAAATATGCACACACACACATACACGTATGCACGGACATGCGCGCACACACACATATACACACATGCACACACACACATACACGTATGCACGGACATGCGCGCACACACACATATACACACATGCACATATGCGTGTCATGCGTAACAATGTGATCAATATGGGAGGACAGCCCCTGAGAGCCTATTACAGCCAGACCTCCATCGAAGGCAAAGACTTCACTCACAAAAGCTCCTCGGGCGCCTCGGAATCACGGCAACAGGCACGAGACGAGACGGCTTGAAGAAGGCTTGTCGCTCTCATTCGGGCCGCCGAGGGACGGGGTACGGGCGGTACATCTAATACGACTACCTCCAATTGAATCAGACGAGGTACAATTGGCTACCAAAAAGGGAAAAATCTGGAAAAAAACTAAAGCTCCTCTGGAGCTTTGGAGGTCGAAGCAAATGATGGTGTCGAACATGTGCTGATCCCACCCCAAAGCCACAAGTTACTTTGGTGAGTGGGACACAGGCTACATCGTTTGCAAAACTTTAGAACATTTGTATTAATCAAGTCAGAACCATGGACCAACATGGATGGTCATAGAATCAAATTAACAAGTCAACAAATTTACATTTACCTTTACATTTACATTTTTGTCATTTGGCAGACGCTTTTAATCCAAAGCGACTTACAAGTGCATAGGTTCTTCCACAAGTCAAAGCATCACATCCATAACTCGGAAAATACACATGGAATGTTGTTCTAAACATATAGTCGTCATCATAAGTGCAATTTAATTTTCTTTTTTTTTGGGTTAGACAAGGAGGGATATCAGAAAGGGGGGAAATCAGGAGGGAGGACTAAGATAGAGTTTGAAAAGGTGTGTTTTGAGTCTGCGTCGAAATAGGGGAGGGATTCTGCTATCCTGACAGTGGTAGGCAAGTCATTCCACCACTGAGGAACCAGACGAGTTTGCTTTTTAAAAATAAATCGAGTACGTCCGATTTTTAATGACATCTTACCCACTCACCAGAAAATAATACAACACTGTTTGCTTTAAGACTGGTGGTATGGTTATATATCCTTAAATAAGCAAACTCGTCTCAGTCATGGGTATTACGCTTTCCATCGACAATATGTGATCATACCGTGCGTCTAATTTACAGAAAAAGGGCTATAATGTATCAACTATTCAATGAAATGGCGGGAGGCATTTGGTGTTGGTGTTATTTTCTGATATGCCAAGAGTGCTGCTGGGAAATATGTTTGTTGTTTTCCAATGTGAACTGTCTTGAACCTGTGTTGATATTAACTACTCTAATGTGTAAAATATTGAGCGCCATTTAGCTGTCTGTTGTGAAAATGCCCTAAAAAGCACAAAAGTGGGTTGCAGAAAAGAAAGGATAAAAGGGACCAGGAGGAGAAGGTAGCAAAACTACGTAAACTGGACGGCTTTTTGGAAAAAGAAATCGCTCAAATGCTACCCTGTTTTCAGTGGCAGTTGCCCATCGCAATCACTGTGAGAACGTTAAGGACGTTAATGTGAGAACTGCTCAATCTTGTAATCATTAATTAACATTCGTCATACGTCCGTAAATGTACTTCACTCGTATTGTATTCAAATTAGCCTAGGAAGCTGCTAATTCTCCTGAAGTTACCGTGAATTAGATTTGTTTTTTCAATTGTTGGACTGGTTTTCTGCTGTGAACCTAGCGTTCCACCAATGTTAAGTCAGGGGGCTGTTTTAAAAAAACCTAATGATATAGAAAGTATAAATTGTATCCCTTAACAAAGAGGAAGCGACCAAATAGGTCCGTTTAGTTTTATCAACTGGAGGACGTCCATAATTAAGAATAAGTACCTGCAATACACTGCTAATACTGCTAATACTGCTAATAACAATAATAATGACAAGTTGAAGGCTGAAACAAAAGCTAAGAAAGTAACTGATTTTCATACATTAATTCATATTTTATTGTAAAAAATACATCCAGTGAATCAGGCATGAGAACACAGTGAACAACACATTCAGTGAATTTATTGTGTTGCGCTTTTCCTCTGATACTAACACACGAGTAGCATAGGTCTATGCTTTAGTCATGTAAACATCCCAACTATCCTTAGTTGATTTGTTGACTTGTTGATTTGATTCTATAACTGTCCACATTAGTCCATGGTTCTGACTTGATTAATACAAATGTTCTAAAATATCACAAACGATGTAGCCTGTGTCCCACTAACCAAAGTAACTCATGAGACAAATAAAAGCCATAGTATTTTTTGTCCGAGGAAGGGCCCATGAAAAAGTCTTGCACCGGGGCCCATCCTAACTAGCTGCTGCCACTGGCTCACTGCATGTATGGATGAATGCATGCTGCCACTGGCTCACTGCATGTATGGATGAATGCATGCTGCCACTGGCTCACTGCATGTATGGATGAATGCATGCTGCCACTGGCTCACTGCATGTATGGATGAATGCATGCTGCCACTGGCTCACTGCATGTATGGATGAATGCATGCTGCCCCTGGCTCACTGCATGTATGGATGAATGCATGCTGCCACTGGCTCACTGCATGTATGGATGAATGCATGCTGCCACTGGCTCACTGCATGTATGGATGAATGCATGCTGCCACTGGCTCACTGCATGTATGGATGAATGCATGCTGCCACTGGCTCACTGCATGTATGGATGAATGCATGCTGCCACTGGCTCACTGCATGTATGGATGAATGCATGCTGCCACTGGCTCACTGCATGTATGGATGAATGCATGCTGCCACTGGCTCACTGCATGTATGGATGAATGCATGCTGCCACTGGCTCACTGCATGTATGGATGAATGCATAAATGTGATATAAGTGTGTGTCTAAAGATCTGAACCCAGTGTGACGAATATACAATCATAGAGGAACTCAGGAAGGGGGCAAATACTTTTGAATTCCACAGTGTCAAAACAGTTAGTATAATCTCATAGCGTACTACACAATGAGCCTGACCAGGTTGAGGTTTTAGATCTGTCCAAATGACAAGGATGTGCTTTACTAAAAAACCAATGGCCTTTTATTCCAGCTGATGAATAATTATATTCTGTAGTTGGGGGTCTGAATGAGGGTGGATAGGCCTATTCAATCCAACTCAACAAGTGGCGCAGAATGTCATTCTTCATAAAGGTTTGGTGAATTCTATCAGTTGCATTGCTGTAACTTCCTATTTGATACACTTGAATGGAAGAGCATAAGGTTTCAAACCAGCAGCTCTCAAACACAGGCATTCCCCTCCTGTCTCAGTAGGGGGCGCCATATCTCTACCAGAGGACGAGGGCATTAGGCTAATCAGCAATGTGTACAATGTTTTTTGACGTACTGTAATCATTACATAGTAAAGAGCAGTATTAAACATCATGTCAAATAATTATTATGACTATAACACAGCTGATGCATACGCTTTTGACTGGTACTCACTTGTGCGATTGAAACAGAAATCGTCATTCACCAAACTCTCCCATGCAAAGTTACAGCAACCAAACTTATAAAATTGCTCTGGGTGAAATAATCTGATAAAAGTAATGTAAGCAGGGGTGTAGTGGAGGTTAAATCCACGCAAACACAGTTTCCCCATCTCTTTATTTAAGAAACGAGTTTACGCACCTCTCCTGGAACGCTGACGCATTTTTGTTTGCAATGTAGTATGCTACTCTTTCTATTCCCTTTTGGCGTCTGGCCACTAGTGATGTAGTAATCATTTAAAAACCCACACTTCAAGGTGTGAGCAGTTTGAACAGTCTAATGTCTTCACTTGTTCACTTTAATTTGTATCTGTTTTCACTCCATTTCCACTATTAAAAATACATTTCAAACACAGTGTTGACAGTAATATAACAGCGCACACATTACCATTGATTGCGAACCTATGTTTTGACAATTATTAATCAATACGAGTAGACAATTGAGTGACTCTCAATGGACTCATGTGTGGATGGGATCATTATTCCATATTTCATTAGTTAAACATTAATTTAATTGCCAAAGTAACTTACCCGTTTCCATATCACCATGAATAACTATAAATGTCAAATGTCGAATCTCATGGGGTGAGGAGGAATCCAAGACCGATTCTTTCTTTTTCACCTATTATATAAAAGACGCGCACAGAATAGTCCGACTTACAAAAGAGTAAGTATAAGTAAAGGTACAAAGGGTATTTCAAAGCAGAAAGTGACGTATTGATTGGTTTCAGCCCCTAAACTACGGTCATTGGTGACTTGGTAGCCTACCATCCTTTATGAAGGGACTCTCGGAAGATTATTTTTTGTTTGTCATGCACCTCTTTCCCAGATCGTTTCAGGAATGTCGTATATCGGCTACTATGCAAAGTTTCATCATATCTATATTTTCTTGTGACACTCTTAGCTTTTAAAACTGTATCAGTGTATACACTGTCCTGCAGTATAAGAAATAATTATATATTATAAGAAATTATAAGAATATATTATAAATCAACTGGTAGGTCGTAGCCCTACCGTCTCCGGGTAATCCCAGACAGCCTTGTTCGAGGTATTATCTGAAATGTGGTCTATTAGCCTACTTAATTAGTATTAGTTCCTATCTTTATTTAACAAAATGCAAAAATGTCAGTGTAACATAGCATTTTTGGGGAAATGAATTTTTGGAAATCTCAAATTTGCTCTTTTGTACTCGCACACTAATGCAGGAAACAATTGTTAAATTGTATAGCTCTCTGTTGAGTTTCAAAAAAGCCTTACAATGTAAAATAATTCATTCATTTCTGAGAGAGAGAGAGAGAGAGAGAGAGAGAGAGAGAGAAATTGGTGAATAAAAATTATTTTTATTTTCTTGTTCGTGTCCAAATGTGTAGAACAGATTCTCAGGCCTAAATACAGAAGCAGAAGAAGAAGCACCTTACATTCCAGCCGGGATGATGGGGGAATGGGGGAATGGGGGAATTTCTGATGTGAATTAATGCGTTTCTCCACGATTCAAGTCAAGCAGCGTCCTCCATTTACCATCGGAGGTAGTAATTTCCCAACTTCCCACCTCCAAGTGTTCCAATTTCACGATGCCAACGTAAATAATAACTGCCGGTGTTTAAGTGTATTACCACACAAACTGTCCGCATTCTGCACTGACCCAACGGCAGAAATGATACCAATCGTTAACTGAATACTACTAGCTACATTAGTAGCTAATCAGCAAAAGTCAGTAAATGGTATATTCCCAAATAGTTGCAAAACGTTTTTTTTTTTTTTGTTTGTTTTAAAATTTTCCCAAATAACTATTGTGCAGAAAAGATAACTTTCCGAAACTTTGGTTTTCCCTTACCAGCTCACTAATAACATTGTTTCACATCGATTCCTACGCAGGCTTCACTCTATGACAGTGTGTTTCATTTGAATGTCATGCAGGAAGAAATACTTTGCATTGCCTTTTAGTTGATTATGTCAATTATGACCCCTCCGAGGAATCGCCACCTTAACGTGGTGGAGGGGTTTGTGTGTCCCGGTGATCCTGGGAGCTAGGTTGTCGGGGGCACTGTTAGCCCCCAGTAGGGTCTCCCAAGGCAAATTGGTCCCGGGGAGGGGCCGGACTAAGAGCGATTCAAAGACTCCCATGACACGGCCAAACAAAGACCCAGTTACCTCGCCCGGAAAAGGGAAACCGGGGCCCCCTGCTGGAGCCAGACCCGGGAGGGGAGCTCGTCGGCGAGTGTCTGGTGGCCGGGCCTTATCCCATGGGGCCCGGCCGGGCACAGCCCGAACTGGTCACGTGGGGTCGCCGCCCTGTGGGCTCACCACCTGCAGGGGTCGGCATCAGAGTCGGGTGCTTTGCCCAACGGGCAGTAGGCAAAGGCGGGGATCCGGGCGTGCTGATCCTCGGCGTCGCAGACTGGTTCTGGGGACGTGGAACGTCACCTCTCTGGTGGGGAAGGAACCGGAGCTAGTGCGGGAGGCGGAGCGGTACCAACTAGATATAGTTGGGCTCACCTCCACGCACAGTACTGGTTCCGGAACCAAACTCCTGGAGAGGGGCTGGACTCTGTTCTTTTCTGGAGTTGCTCAAGGTGAGAGGCGCCGGGCGGGTGTGGGGATACTCACAAGCCACCGGCTGAGCGCCACTGTGTTGGAGTTCCACCCGGGGAACGAGAGGGTCGCCTCTCTGCGACTACGTGTCGCTGGGGGGAAGGCTCTGACTGTCATTTGTGCTTATGCTCATGCATGTTCGAGCATAGGGTAGATCATAAGTGTACTTGGTACCAGAGCACCTTAGGCCAAAGATCGATGATCGACTTTGTGGTCGTATCATCAGACCTGCGGCCGTATGTCTTGGACACTCGGGTGAAGAGAGGAGCAGAGCTGTCAACTGATCACCACCTGGTGGTGAGTTGGATCAAGTGGCCGGGGAGGCTGCCTGACAGACCCGGTAAACCCAAACGTGTAGTGAGGGTGAACTGGGAACGTCTGGCGGAGGCCCCTGTTTGCGAGGTCTTCAACTCCCACCTCCGGAAGAACTTCTCACACATCCCGGGGGAAGCTGGGGACATGGAGTCCGAGTGGGCCATGTTCAAAGCCTCCATTGCAGAGGCGGCAAGCAGGAGCTGTGGCCAGAAGGTCATCGGTGCCTGTCGGGGCGGCAACCCAAGAACCCGCTGGTGGACACCAGCGGTGAGGGAGGCCGTCAAGCTGAAGAAGGAGGCCTTTCGGGCTTGGCTGGCCCGGGGGTCCCCTGAAGCAGCAGACAGGTACCGGGTGGCCAGAAGGGCTGCAGCTTCGGCAGTCGCTGAAGCAAAAACCCGGGTATGGGAGGAGTTCGGGGAGGCTATGGAGAAGGACTTTCGGTTGGCCTCGAGGAAGTTCTAGCAAACCATCCGACGACTCAGAAAGGGAAAGCAGGGCTTGTCTCAGGCTGTTTTCAGCAGGGGAGGAGAACTGCTGACCCGGACTGGGGATATTGTTGGGCGGTGGAAAGAGCACTTCGAGGAGCTCCTGAACCCGAACAACACGTCCTCTGTGGAAGAGGCAGAGCCTGAAGACTCGGGGGAATCTGCACCTATATCCCTGGCGGAAGTTGCTGAGGTAGTCAAAAAGCTCCTCAGTGGCAAGTCGCCGGGTGTAGATGAGATTCGCCCTGAGATGCTGAAGGCTCTGGACATTGTTGGGCTGTCTTGGCTGACACGCCTCTTCAGTGTCGCGTGGAGATCGGGGACAGTACCTGTAGAGTGGCAGACCGGGGTGGTGGTCCCCATTTTCAAGAAGGGGGACCGGAGGGTGTGCTCCAATTACCGGGGTATCACACTCCTCAGCCTCCCTGGGAAAGCTTACTCTAGGGTACTGGAAAGGAGGCTCCGACCGACGGTTGAACCTCGGATTCAGGAGGAGCAATGTGGCTTCCGTCCTGGCCGTGGAACAGTGGACCAGCTCTTTACCTTGGCAGGGTTGCTGGCGGGGTCATGGGAGTTTGCCCATCCAGTCCACATGTGCTTTGTGGACTTGGAGAAGGCTTTCGACCGTGTCCCCCGGGGAACCCTGTGGGGTGTACTGCGGGAGTATGGGGTACCGGGGCCGTTGTTACGAGCCATCAGGTCCCTGTATAACCAAAGTGAGAGCTGTGTCCGCATTCTTGGCACAAAGTCAAGCACGTTTCCGGTGGGTGTTGGACTCCGCCAAGGTTGCCCCTTGTCACCGGTCCTGTTTGTGGTATTCATGGACAGGATCTGAAGGCGCAGCCGAGGTGAGGAGAGTGTCCGGTTTGGTGACCTCAGAATCGCATCTCTGCTTTTTGCGGATGATGTGGTTCTGCTGGCTTCATCGGACCGTGACCTTCAGCACGCACTGGAGCGGTTTGCAGCCGAGTGTGAAGCGGCCGGGATGAGAGTCAGCACCTCCAAGTCCGAGGCCATGGTTCTCTGCCGGAAAACGGTGGATTGCTCCCTCCGGGTTGGGAACGAGTCTTTGCCCCAAGTGAAGGAGTTCAAGTATCTCGGGGTCTTGTTCACGAGTGAGGGTAGAAGGGAGCGTGAGATCGACAGGCGGATCGGTGCAGCGTCAGCAGTAATGCGGGCGTTGCACCGGACCGTTGTGGTGAAGAAGGAGCTGAGCCGGAAGGCGAAGCTCTCGATTTACTGGTCAATCTACGTCCCAACCCTCACCTATGGTCACGAGCTTTGGGTAGTGACCGAAAGAACGAGATTGCATATACAAGTGGCCGAAATGAGCTTCCTCCGTAGGGTGGCCGGGCTCAGCCTTAGAGATAGGGTGAGGAGCTCGGACATCCGGAGGGAGCTCGGAGTAGAGTCGCTGCTCCTTCGCGTCGAAAGGAGCCAATTGAGGTGGTTCGGGCATCTGATCAGGATGCCTCCCGGGCGCCTCCCTTTGGAGGTTTTCAGGGCTCGTCCAACTGGGCGGAGACCCCGAGGGAGACCCAGAGCCTGCTGGAGAGATTATATATCTCTCCTGGCCAGGGAACGCCTCGGGATCCCCCAGGAGGAGCGAGAATGCGTTGCTGGGGAAAGGGACGCCTGGAATACCCGGCTTTGCCTACTGCCCCCGCGACCCGACTCCGGATAAGCGGGTGATGATGGATGGATGGATGGATGTCAATTATGAGGGACTAAGTTAATTAACATTAGAATAGAATAGAATAGAATAGCTTTATTGTCATTGCACAGTACAGAGCAACGAAATTACAGTTGACAGTTTCATCCTGTCCAAGAAACATACAGAGGCCATTTCGTGGCCAACATGGGGAGGGAGACAGGAGCAGGAGAACTATCATTAGATAAGAAAGAAACAATGGGGGGAGATGAGGGAAAAAAATACTCCCCAAACTGGGCTCCTTTAGCAGGGCCCAGTGTGGGATTAGGAAAAAAAACCTTGGCACATAAGCAAACAATTAAACATCACAACAAGAAAACTCGAGACATGCACATTTTGGTATTGGGAAAGGTCAGGGAGGGGAGGTGTCACAGCTCAGACACTAGGGGGAGCGCGCAGCCACATGGCGCAACGCTCAACTCCCCAGCAGACTGCTCTATGATAGGGAAAGACTCGAGGGGGCCGACTAAGGCGTTGAATCCAAGGGTGTGTGTGCGTGTGTCTTTGTGTATGTGTATGTGTGAGCCTCTGTACTTCGTCACCGCCCAGGCCAACAGTGTTCTCTATCGGTGGTGAGGATTGGAGACAACCTTGGGTCCCAAGAGGTGAAGTCCACAGGAGGAGTAGGGAGGAGAGGGGTGGGGTTTGGGGGATGGGCTGAGCAGCTGTCTGCATACCATCCAGGAGAGTAGAAATCGGCTGTCCAAGGCCGAAGCGGGGGAGCCAATGAAGATAAGCTTGTTTGGGTTAGGCCGACTCTGCAGTTTTCTGCCTGCCTTAAAGTCTCACTGGTTCTCTCGGTCCAAATTAGCCGAACGTGATGGCCCATTCCGAGTCGTTCCAATCCACTTCTCCAAGTCGTTATCCATCTTGCTAGTGAGGCGATGCAGTTCGCCTATCGCTTGAGTCTGAGTGTTCATGATCCGACACATTCCCTCAAAGACGGGCAGCTTCTCAATTGCCAATTGACTGAATACAGCTGCAGCACACCCACTGATACTAGTTTCATCATAATCCTGCCCATTTCCACCTGCAGTGCATGTTTCCTGGTCATGAAAATATCTACATTCAAAAGTCATACCCAGTGTTCCTACACACATTCCCCTTGCCTATGCCCATGCACCTTGTGACATGCATTCTGGAAAATGGAGCCCATTATCTCAGGTACATATGATGCTGAATGGAGCACTGCAACTCATTCTCATTAACTTGTATGAGGTATATTAACAGCCAACAGACTGGAATTTTCTCTGTATTCATCCTACCTGTGTATGTTAGATTTTTTACTCTTCAGCATGATTTTACATATGAAGACAGTATGGGCAGAATGTTTTCAGAATGAGCTTCTGACAATGAGCTTTGACAGTGATATAGTTCTCATATTCTGTCTTCCGTATGACAAGGTGCAATTTCCAAACTAAGCCCACAGTGAGAAATTAAACGGATATTACCATAAGGGTTGTCCACTTGTAAGTTCCAGAAAAATAAACGTAAAAAGAAAAAAACAACAATTAAAATGAAAAGTACTGTCTTGATCAAAAAGCTGCTTCTGTATTTTACAGGCACTGGGGTAAGAGGTGCTGGTTCAGTACTCTGTGAAAAAAAGAAAGAATATATTTTATTGACTGCATGACCCGGTGGTACAAAACCCTGACCCTTCTTCCATGCTGTCTAAATGTGTAATTTAAAGTAGCATGTAGCTGTCCCACATTCAGCTGAAGTGGTATAATAAAATAATTTGATTTATTATTATTATTATTATTATTATTATTATTATTGATGTTATATTTCTGATATCCAGTGTCCTCATAATGCTGTATTAATTTTTATATGATTAAATCGCATGATCAAATATCAATTTTGTATCAGGGTTGGGAGGTAGTACCGGTTGTGGTCACCAGGGGTTTATTATTTTCACCTGGTGCTCATTAGAACCCTCTTTGACCGTCGGTCGACGCTTTGGTGTCACTGTTCGCTCTACCACCAAGCTGGTAAGCACACGGTAGACTCACTGTTAAATGACACCTTCACCTTCCTGTAGGTTCTTTAGTTTTTTTTCTCTTTTGTTTTCGGCTCGTGTGAGTCTGTGGGTGAGGGACGTTGTCCCCGGTATGTTTTTTGGTTTGTGTGTTTTCCGGAGCTGCGACTCACGGTTGTTTATTTTGTTTACCTAGTCTTTTATACTAGGTTGTACTTTTATTTTGGCAATCCCGGTCCGGGGTTACAGGGCTCGCTTTTTAGCCCTCATTTTGGTTGGGTTATTCGCCCTGGTTTTTAAGGGTTGCTTTATTTTCATTAGCCGTTTTTTGGGGCTATTTTCTTTATTTGATTGGAGCCGTCTCCGAGTTGTTTTGTTTCCTCGACCTTCCGGGGTTTAGTGGCGGACACGTTCCCGTGCCCGCTTACTAGGGATTACCCTTGTGGATGTTCATGGTGATGTGGTTTTCTGTAAAACAAGTGAATCCATAGATATGGTGTTGCAATTATGTTAAATAATCAGTAAATCCTGATAATTGAGACAGAAATCTGATGTATGGTCTTATACAGGTTCACTAGTTGAACACGGCTTTAACACTTGGCACAGTGATGAATACTTGGTCCAACCTTTCGTGCTTTGTTAGGGTTGGAGTGAAAACCTGAAGTAGATCTCCAGGGGCAGAGTCGGATCTATACAAACTCCCCTGTCCTGCTCACTACAGTGCCGTGAAAAAGTATTTGCCCTCGTCCTGATTTCCTCTATTATTGCATGTGTGTCACGCTGAATGGTTTCAGATCATTAGACAAAATATAAAACAAAAAACATAAAACTAATTTATTCATGAGAAACATTATTAAGCCCTCATGTCATTTGAAAAAGCAATTTCCCCCTTGAACATAATAAATGGTAAATGGCTGGCATTTATATATAGTGACTTTATCCAAAGCACCTTTATCCAACTGATGCTTTTCATTTAGCCTTTGAATTCTAAATACGAGGATTTTTGCTGGTCAGCTCGAAAACATTATTTGTTCATCACGTCACGCATCTCGATTCAGAATGAAAATGTGCGCACTGATTGGCTCATTAATTAATGCATTAATCCGTTAGGATATTCTTCGGCTTGTACAAGGGTCAGAGATGACATAAAAACATGCTTATTGTTTGTATTTATTAACCTCTTTTAAGATTAGGAAATAGAGAATAATAGTAATAATAATATTCAGACCCTCACGCTGCTTGCGCAGCACACTCAGAGGGAGAATAAATATCTCAAACGGTCACGTTATTTATTTGACTTTGACAGGTATTACTCTTGGCCAGTCCTTTTCTTCATTTTATGTATGTATATATATATATATATATTTATATTGTGGTAACCCGCTGGTAGAGAGTAAAATTGGTGAAATATATATATTTTTTTTTCTTGTGCTCGTGCCTTCAGGGCACTTCTTGAGTGTCCAGATCAAACGAAAAAATTCCCTTCTCAAAACACGGGAATAAGTCACAAAAAGAACAAAAAAGGAAAACTAGAAAATAAGTCAGTGCTCAAAAAATTGATTTAAAAAAACGGTAAACGGCAAACGAAGGCGGACTTCATGCGGCAGGGTTCACCCGTCTGTGTCCGCTGTGGGGCCGTTAACTCCCCGTGGTGTCCCGGCCTCGGAAGTCCTCTTAGGCGTCTAGAATTTAAACGAACAGGTTAATTGGCTTCTAGCCGGATTGATGGGCTCACGTGACTTTCACTCGCCCTGGCTCTGCGTGTCTCCTCTCGTTCACCCCTGAGCCCTGCTCTGCTCCCGAGTTCGCCCTTTTGTAGGGTGTTGATCTCCCCTCCAACTCGGTGCAGCTGTGCCTGGTTGATTAGAGAGGTTAGTGACGTGCATTCCGCACACGTTCCGGTGGTGCTAACCTTGGCGCTGATTCTTTCCTGCGCGGCTCTCTCCAAGGTGCCGGTCCCTTAAATAGGTATGCGGGAAATATTCACCGTGAATTACTTTCCCCAGCTCCTGGCGCCGTCGCACTGCCCGCTCTCCTTCAGTGTGTACTGATCCTCGATCGGGCCACCACAATATATACAAGAGAATTAAGAGTATAACAAGTTTATTTCTTCAAAATCGTATTTTTGTTATGTACACTTGTTGCATTTGCTGCAAACTTTATAAAGTATTAATCGGTGTCTTGGATAGTTAGGTGCTAGTGGAGTAGACAACTAGGTTCAATATGTTGTGTTCTGCCAACACTACAACAGTTATACATTAAAATAAAAAGATGCAGGAACCAGGAACCACGGACTGAGACGGGTGCGTGGGGGGTTTGGACCCAAAATGCACGACTCAGAAACCGTAGTGTAGTAAAGTCCCGTCAGGGCTTTATTTGGGGAATATCCAGAGAGCGTAGTCAAAAACAAGCAATGTTCAAACACGTAAAATCCAGCCAGAAAACCAAAGTGCAGTACCAAGGGAGAAGGCGGTCTCGTAATCGGTACACCATGCAAGAAGTCCGGTAGCCAGGAAAGCTGTCAGCAGGGCAGAAGTACAGGCGGGCGGTAGGCAGGCTCAGGGTCGATGACGGCGCAAGAGTCAAGACCGAAGTCTGCTCCGCGGGGCAAAAATACAAAAACAGCAGGCAAAGACATGGTACAGGCAGGCGATGGTCAACAAACCAGAAACCAATGAACTGTGGATCCTGCCAAAGGTAAGTTAGTCAATCATTACCAGCTACAAATCAAGCCTCTGAGGTGCTCTACAATTTCTCTCAGGGTAACGTACGGGTTCTTCAGAACCAGAGCCAGCGGCCCTCAGATGAGGTTCAACAGTCTCTGCAGGATCAGTGTCATCAGCACCAAGGGCAGGATCAGTGTTATCAGCACCAAGTTCCTCTGGTGTTCTAAGAGTATACTCATGGTGTCTTGGTGTCTTGGTGTGCGACTGACTTAGCTGTGGTAGCCTTAGTTGTTGCATCCAGTCAATGCTGCGCCAGACAATGTCGGGCCCTACACGCACGGTGTAAGACAGCGGTCCTGGCTGTGACAGAATCTCTCTCCACCTTATTCAAAGAGCATTCCCCCACATTTTTCTTTTGCAGTTTGACTGTATCTTTTGCGACCGTTTCCATTGACACGGCAATGTCGCACGCGACCTCTAGCGTAAGATCTTTCTTTGTCAAGAGCCGTTTCTGTGTGTTCTCGTTGTGCAGCCCGCAGACGAGTCTATCCCTGAGCGCATCCGATAACCCCGCTCCGAATTCACAATGTTCAGCCAGCCTGCGTAGCTCTGCAATATACTCCGCAATAGACTCATTCTTGTGCTGATCTCTCTTAAGAAATCGGAAACGTTCGGCAATCACAAGCGGTTTCGGATTCAAATGCCCCTTTAGTAACTCTACATTCTGCGTGAAAGTCATTTCTGATGGCTTTGCCGGAGCTGTAAGGCTACGGAGCAAATTATAAGTTTTAGCCCCCATTACACTTAAATGCACAGCGACTTTCTTTTCAGCCGTCACATCATTGGCTACACAGTATTGCTCAAGTGTCTCAATGTAAGTAGACCAATCCTCTACAGTACTGTCAAAACAGTCCATTTGTCCTAGACGTCCAGCCATTTCCACACTTTTAATGTTATCACTTTATTCAGTTTCCAACTTAACTCACGTGCTCCTTCCTCCGACCGTAGCTGGCTTTTCCAATCCGTGGCGTAACGTTAGGCTAGCTAGCTAGCACCGATGCGGGGTGGACAACAACGTGATTTTCAGGAGATAACACTATACGTTTCTCCTGTCATAAGTGATATTGCACTGTCGGGGCACGTTACTAATCTCGTCGCTAGTCTCGTCGCCAGTTGTGTTCTGCCAACACTACAACAGTTATATATTAAAATAAAAAGACACAGGAACCATGGACATCACTTTAACCATTTACTGGTTCAAGGGCAACAGCACACATACATATCAATGCGCATGTACAACATATCTTGCATGGCGGATCATGCTACTAACATAAAATAGTGCCGTGTATCATTATACACATGCATAACAAAATACAATAAAAGTAACTATTATTGAAGTAGTGGCGTCACGATTTAGCATTTTCGTCTCAGCATCTTCCGGCGCAGTGACAGATGACTACCGCAAAGAAATATGCAGCATGAAGTTCTAATTCCTAAAAAATGATTAACGGCGTTATTCAGCCTCGTCTTTTGCAGAGCTGAAAACACGGGACTCAGTGTAGGCAGGTGAACGGATAAAAAAAAAACCTGTGGATAACCAAGTGTGGCAGTTGTGCCTAAAGCTTTGAGAGGTTGTTGAACTTATATGTGCTCCCAGAATTAATCACGATGCTGCATACAGAAATGTTTCAATCGCGAATGTGCATCTGAGACGCAGGGGGTCAGCTACAGTGCACTTAGCTGGAGTTTAAAGGGGCAGTTCACTACAAATCTAATTAAAATATGTTTCCACTTATTCAGTGTAGCAAATACTCAGCAAAACTATCTGTACTGATAGATAGTAAGTGGGAACAATCTGACAGGTTGTCTCCAGGCCCACACTTAAAGGGGCCCAGAAGAGACAGCACAGATAAACCAAACCAGCAACATGTCCCCTCTAACAGTACAGTAGCTGTCAGACAAATATTTGGGAGAGGGACAGCCACAGTATATTTTAGCTGTTAATCTGCTATGTAAACTAAAAGCTACAGCATAACATATTGTGAGAGAGCCGGCCATTCAGCCCAGCATCTCTCTGTCATGGTTTTCATGGTCTACTTCTGGAAATTCCAGTATTTACCGCTCTAGACCTCTAGAGGGCTTGCCGGCTTAGTTCAGCAGGAGAAATTGCCTCCCGCATGTGGAATGCGGGTGTAATCATGGCCGATTGTAGTCAGCTGCTAGGAGAGCTATTCAAATCTCTTTCTGGCACTGCTCTGAGCTTTAGTGTTTCAGTTTGACACGTGCACAGAGCCGGTATCGAGGTAGAGGTAGACACACACGCACGCACGCGCGCGCGCACACACACACACGCCACACGCACGCACACACACACACACACACACACACACACACACACACACACACGCCACACACTCACACACACACACACTCACACACACACACATTTATGTAATTAATGCATTAGTTAGTAGTTAGGAAATACAGAAACTAATGGAAAGTTAATTTCATGCTTAATTAATGTAAGTGTAAGTCATGAATTCATGTTAACAGCTACATTAGTTAATGCTAATTCATAAACCTTATTGAAAAGTGTTCCCAAATCTTTTCACCAAAGCTACCAGTTTGTTTACATTCTCCACATTGTAACTGACAATGTAAAATAAGATTAGTGCCACTGTTGGGCCCTTGAGCAAGGCCCTCGTTGCTCCTAGTTTTAGTAAATAGACAAATGGAAACAATTAGGGAGTGAATGACAGAAGGAGAGAGAGAGAAAAAGGCGGAACGCAAGGTTTGCGGAAAGACATGTAAAAGTGTATGCATAAACAACGACCAGTTAACGTAACAATAAACATAAATCAAAACATAACACAAAGCGAAACTAAGACGATAACCAATCAACATAACAAGGTAATATAATCGTACGAAACATAACTAGACATGACAAGAAAATAAATCGTAACGAAACATAACTAAACAACATGATGAACCTAGACTAAAGCGCCTGCTAAATAACTAATTATACATTTATTTATTTATTTATTTATACATTATTATATTTATTATCATTTTTCAAATATAATGTTTTTATCTCCGTCTTTATTCTTCTTGAGGTCACCTACTTCCCAACCTCCAATCAGTCTCTCTCCCTCTCTAACTCTATTTCTCTCTCCCCCTCTCCCTCTCTCTCACTACCCCTCTCTCCCCCTCACTCTACCTATCTCTCTCCCCTCTCCCTCTCTCTCTCCCTCTATCTCTTTCTCTCCCTTCTCACTCTACCTCTCTCTCTACCTCTCACTCTCCACCTCTTACTCTATCTCTTTCTCCCCCTTTTACTCTATAACTCTCTCCCCCACCAGTTGATACTTGAACACTTGAGCCTCGTATGAAAGCACATGTTTGAGAACACTGTATTCACACTGAGAACAGCTTACCAGATCTCGCCTTTTGTGATTGACAGGTGTTTCTTGTTGCCCAGATGTGTCTTGTTAGACTGATTTGTTTCAAAATAAAGAATTCTGAATGTCAACTCTTGGTTTTAGCCTTGGGTTTTGCCTTTCTGTCTTTGTCTTAGAAAAGACAAAGAATCTTTTGCCCTCTTCACTCACTGAGCACTTGTGTACGTGTACATCTCCTTAATCACATGATTATCTAATCAGCCAATTGTGTGGCAGCAGTGCAATGCATAAAAGCATGCAGATACGGGTCAGGAGCTTCAGTTAATTTTCACATCAACCATCAGAATGGGGAAGAAATACGATCTCAGTGATTTTGACCGTGGCATGATTGTTGGTACCAGACAGGCTGGTTTGAGTATTTCTGGAATGTCCTGGGATTTTCACACACAACAGTTTCTAGAACAGAAAGCTGAGGCTGCAGTGGGCACAGGCGCACCAAAATTGGACAGTTGAAGACTGGAAAAACGTAGCCTGGTCTGATGAATCTTTATTTCTGAGGCATACAGGCATACAGAGTGAATCCATGGACCCGACCTGCCTTGTGTCAACAGTCCAGGCTGGCGGCGGTGGTGTAACGGTGTCCGGAATGCTTTCTTGGGCCCATTGATACCAATGGATCATTGCTTGAATGGCCTATTTGAGTATTGTTGCTGACCATGGGCATCCCTTACCGGCCACAATGTACCTACCTTAAAGCTTAACCTTGCCAAAACTGAGCTTCTCTACATCCCTGCTAAGTCCTCTCCGTCAATCGACCTCTCACTGACTGTTGAGGAATTTGTAGTTTCCTCCTCCCATACAGCAAAGAATTTTGGGGTGACTCACCCTGCCTCACCCTGGCTCCACAAGTATCCTCCACTGCCAGAACCTGCAGGTTCTTTCTGTACAATATACACCGTATCTGTCATCTCCTGACTGAGAAAGCCACCCAGCTCCTAGTCCAGGCGCTCGTTATTTCCCGCCTGGATTACTCCCTCCTAGCCGGGCTCCCAGCTTGTGCCATCAAGCCCCTCCAGCTGGTCCAGAATGCTGCTGCGCACCTGATCACCAGTCAGCCCAGGTCGGCTCATGTCACCCCACTTCTCATTGACCTCCACTGGCTTCCTATTGCCGCACGCATCCGATTCAAGGCCCTAGTGCTGGCATTTCAGGCTGCTAAGGGGACTGCCCCACCTTACACACAATCCTTGATCACTCCCTACTCCCCACTCCGGTCTGCCAGCTCTGGTCGCCTTATGGTTCCCTCTCTACGTGCACCTGGCGGTCGGACAGCAGAATCCCTCCCCCTATTTCGACGCAGACTAAAAACACACCTGTTCAAACTCTACCTTAGTCCTCCCTCCTGATTTCCCCTGCCCCCCCTTTCTGATATCCCTATCCTCCTTGTTAAACATATTTGACAATATGAGAACAAAGTCATGTTGAATAGCCTACGCATCATTATTAGAGCGTGCCTGTGTGCACTGTTTAAAAGGGATGGTATTATGAGCATGCGAAAATGGTCAGCGAGTGTTCCGAGACCAAGGTCTGTTGTTTTTCTCTGTGAATAATGAGGTGAGCTAACTAACCACTTTGGCGACTGATACACGATAGACTTCTGCTGAAAGATGTCTAGCGCAACACTCCCTGTCTAACCCCCCCCCAAAAAAAAAATTGCACTTATGATGACTTTATGTTTAGAACAGCATTTCATGTGTATTTTCCTAGTTATGGATGTGATGCTTTGACTTGTGGAAGAACCTAGGCACTTGTAAGTCGCTTTTGATTCAAATGGCTAAAATGTAAATGTAAATGTACCTTCTACTGGCTAATTCCAGCATGATAATGTCACAAAGCAAAAGGCATGTGAAACTGGTTTAATGAACTTGACAATGAGTCCAATTTTCTTCAGTGAGGCAAAATTTCAAAGGGATGTTTTCAACACCTTGTGGAATCCAAGCCACAAAGAATTGAGGCTGTTTTGAGAGCAAAGCCACTGGCTTTGTTCACATACCTGGCACACCATACCTGGCACACCATACCTGGCACACCATTTGGGCCTGCCCCCTCAGACCCTGCAGCACTGCTGAATTACCCACCAATCGGCATCACAGGAATAATTTGTCACTTTCAACAGCTTCTCAGTTCTTGCCTAAATCCTTGGCTGACAGATGCTTCATAGTCAGTAGAGAGTAGTAGGCTTAGTAAACTGCTTAGAAGTCACTGACAAGTACACACCTGCCTCCTGAAGAGTGTTTCTGGTCTGTCGGAGAGATGTTTCTGGGTTTTTCTTCATTGTGGTAAGAATTCTTCAGTCGTCAACATCAGAGGACTTCTTTAGCCTACCAGAAACTTTAGTGAGCTCTCCGGGGCTCTCTTTCTTCTTATTGATGTTCCAAACAGTTGATTTTGTTTAGCCTTGTTAAGGTTTTATGTACTTCGCATGCACTGCATTCTTGTAGGTATTTATGTTTTCACTCCAGGTTTTTATAATGTCTATCTTGTATGCACTTCTAAGTCGCTTTGGATTAAAAGCGTCTGCCAAATGACCAAAAAATGTAACTGTAAATGTATGCCTAAGCCCACTTATAATAGGCCCACAACCGGCTGGACCGGTCTGGCCCGATGGTAATCACATTCCATCAGAGGCCGTATTGTCATAGAGTGGATTTCTCGCGAGTTTTTAGGGTGTGTTTACCAGTGGTAATAAGTTATGCATTAAGTCAGTGCCAGCAGCTATTTAAGGTGCAGGAATACGCGTAAATGGCTATAGCTTATGCACGCACACACGCACACACTATTTGACAGATATTTTAAAGACAAAACTTTGGATTTTATTTGGTTCATGTGTGACTTTGGATAGTGGGACACAGGCTACAGCAGATTTAGAACATTTATATTAATCAAGTCAGAACCATGGACCAACGTGGATGGTCATAGAATCAAATCAACAACTCAACAAATCAACTAATGATAGTTGGGATGTTTACATAACTAAAGCTTAGGCCTATGCTATTTGTGTGTCAGTATCAGAGGAAAAGCACAACACAATAAATTCACTGAATGTATTGTTCACTGTGTTCTTATGCCTAATTCACTGAATACATTTTTTACAATAAAATATGAATTAATACATGAAAATAATTTATTTTCTCAGCTTTTGTTTTATCTTTCAACTTGTTATTATTATTTAAAACATTAACAGAGTATTTATACTAATTGTAGGTACTTATTCTTATTATGGACGTAACTCCTCCTCCAGTTGATAAAACAAAAAGGATCTATTTGGTTGCTTCCTCTTTGTTAAGAGATACAATTTATACTTTCTATATCATAAGGTTTTTTTAAAAACAGCCCCCTGATTTAACATTGGTGGAACATTAGGTTAACAGCACAAAACCAGTCCAACAATTGAACAAACAAATCTAATTCACAGTATCTGCTGGGAGAATTAGTAGCTTCCAAGACTAATTTGAATGCAATACGAGTGAAGTACATTTACGGACTTATGACTTATGTTAATGAATGATTACAAGATTGAGCAATGTAAGAATGAAGTTAGCTCACGTTAACGTTACTGCGTTGAGCAAAACAGGAATCGAGGGGGTGGAAATATAGGTTGAGAGACTTATAATAAAATAAGAATCATGAGCTATAATAATAATAATAATAAACTTTATTTATAAAGCACATTTAAAACAACCATGGTTGACCAAAGTGCTGTACAAAACCAGGCAATAAAATTAAAGATAAAATGAAATAAAATGAGATAAAAAGAAATGAAATGAAATGAAATGAAATGAAATGAAATGAAATGAAATGAAATACATGTACATTATCTGGATTCCCCATTTATGTCTGACATAAAGGCCTCACTAAAAAGGTGGGTTTTTAACAAGGATTTAAAAACATCTATGTTTTGGGCAGATATGTGGCGGTAGGCTGTTCCACAACTTGGGGCCAGCTACCTCAAAGGCCCGGTCACCCCTCCTAGCTCTCCTCGACATAGGGACATCTAAAAGTTGCTGATTGCATGATCTAAGTGATCTAGCTGGGGTATACATATTGACGAGTTCAGACAAGTACGTAGGTGCTAGACCATTCATTGCCTTAAAAACAAATAATAAAATTTTAAAATTTATTCTGTAACGGACAGGAAGCCAATGTAGGGATGACAGAGCTGGTGTATGTTCCCGTTTCTTTTTGCCAGTCAGAAGGCGGGCAGCAGCGTTCTGCACTAGCTGCAGACGGCAGAGAGAGGACTGGTCTAAGCCTATATACAGAGAATTGCAGTAGTAGTGCAGTTATATTGGCAAGGGGTGGTGTAGTACCCTCAACGCCCCTACTTCCAGCACCTAGTAGCACCTAGTTTTGGTGGCCACAACTAGAGCACAACTAGAGCACCAGAATAAATAAAGAGGACAAGGGGCCATGTAGGCCATAAGAACATAAGAATGCTTAATGAGAATAGGCCATTTAGCACATCTAGGTGTACAGAGTATTCGTCCAAGTGCCAACCCTTGGACTCTTCACCTAGTGAATGTTTATAACACCATACGTCAGATTTCTGTCTCAATTATCAGGATTTACTCATAATTTAACATAATTTCAACACCATAATTACTTTTACCCCAGTAGGGTCTCCCAAGGCAAATTGGTCCCGGGGGAGGGGCCGGACTAAGAGCGATTCAAAGACTCCCATGACACGGCCACACAAAGACCCAGTTACCTCGCCCGGAAAAGGGAAACCGGGGCCCCCTGCTGGAGCCAGACCCGGGAGGGGAGCTCGTCGGCGAGCGTCTGGTGGCCTTATCCCATGGGGCCCGGCCGGGCACAGCCCGAACTGGTCACGTGGGGTCGCCGCCCTGTGGGCTCACCACCTGCAGGGGTCGGCATCGGAGTCGGGTGCTTTGCCCAACGGGCAGTAGGCAAAGGCGGGGATCCGGGCGTGCTGATCCTCGGCGTCGTAGACTGGTTCTGGGGACGTGGAACGTCACCTCTCTGGTGGGGAAGGAACCGGAGCTAGTGCGGGAGGCGGAGCGGTACCAACTAGATATAGTTGGGCTCACCTCCACGCACAGTACTGGTTCCGGAACCAAACTCCTGGAGAGGGGCTGGACTCTGTTCTTTTCTGGAGTTGCTCAAGGTGAGAGGCGCCGGGCGGGTGTGGGGATACTCACAAGCCACCGGCTGAGCGCCACTGTGTTGGAGTTCCACCCGGGGAACGAGAGGGTCGCTTCTCTGCGACTACGTGTCGCTGGGGGGAAGGCTCTGACTGTCATTTGTGCGTATGCACCAAATGGCAGTTCAGAGTATCCGGCCTTCTTGGAGTCACTGGGTGGCATCCTGGAAAGGGTGCCACCCGGAGACTCCATAGTTCTGCTGGGCGACTTCAACGCTCACGTGGGCAATGACGGAGAAACCTGGAGGGGGGTGATTGGGAGGAACGGCCTGCCTGATCTGAACCCAAGCGGTGTTTTGTTATTGGACTTCTGTGCTGGCCATGGATTGTCGATAACAAACACCATGTTCGAGCATAGGGTAGCTCATAAGTGTACTTGGTACCAGAGCACCTTAGGCCAAAGATCGATGATCGACTTTGTGGTCGTATCATCAGACCTGCGGCCGTATGTCTTGGACACTCGGGTGAAGAGAGGAGCAGAGCTGTCAACTGATCACCACCTGGTGGGGAGTTGGATCAAGTGGCCGGGGAGGCTGCCTGACAGACCCGGTAAACCCAAACGTGTAGTGAGGGTGAACTGGGAACGTCTGGCGGAGGCCCCTGTTCGCGAGGTCTTCAACTCCCACCTCCGGAAGAACTTCTCACGCATCCCGGGGGAAGCTGGGGACATGGAGTCCGAGTGGGCCATGTTCAAAGCCTCCATTGCAGAGGCGGCAAGCAGGAGCTGTGGCCAGAAGGTCATCGGTGCCTGTCGGGGCGGCAACCCAAGAACCCGCTGGTGGACACCAGCGGTGAGGGAGGCCGTCAAGCTGAAGAAGGAGGCCTTTCGGGCTTGGCTGGCCCGGGGGTCTCCTGAAGCAGCAGACAGGTACCGGGTGGCCAGAAGGGCTGCAGCTTCAGCAGTCGCTGAAGCAAAAACCCGGGTATGGGAGGAGTTCGGGGAGGCTATGGAGAAGGACTTTCGGTTGGCCTCGAGGAAGTTCTGGCAAACCATCCGACGACTCAGAAAGGGAAAGCAGGGCTTGTCTCAGGCTGTTTTCAGCAGGGGAGGAGAACTGCTGACCCGGACTGGGGATATTGTTGGGCGGTGGAAAGAGCACTTCGAGGAGCTCCTGAACCCGAACAACACGTCCTCTGTGGAAGAGGCAGAGCCTGAAGACTCGGGGGAATCTGCACCTATATCCCTGGCGGAAGTTGCTGAGGTAGTCAAAAAGCTCCTCAGTGGCAAGTCGCCGGGTGTAGATGAGATTCGCCCTGAGATGCTGAAGGCTCTGGACATTGTTGGGCTGTCTTGGCTGACACGCCTCTTCAGTGTCGCGTGGAGATCGGGGACAGTACCTGTAGAGTGGCAGACCGGGGTGGTGGTCCCCATTTTCAAGAAGGGGGACCGGAGGGTGTGCTCCAATTACCGGGGTATCACACTCCTCAGCCTCCCTGGGAAAGCTTACTCTAGGGTACTGGAAAGGAGGCTCCGACCGACGGTCGAACCTCGGATTCAGGAGGAGCAATGTGGCTTCCGTCCTGGCCGTGGAACAGTGGACTAGCTCTTTACCTTGGCAGGGTTGCTGGCGGGGTCATGGGAGTTTGCCCATCCAGTCCACATGTGCTTTGTGGACTTGGAGAAGGCTTTCGACCGTGTCCCCCGGGGAACCCTGTGGGGTGTACTGCGGGAGTATGGGGTACCGGGGCCGTTGTTACGAGCCATCAGGTCCCTGTATAACCAAAGTGAGAGCTGTGTCCGCATTCTCGGCACAAAGTCAAGCACGTTTCCGGTGGGTGTAGGACTCCGCCAAGGTTGCCCCTTGTCACCGGTCCTGTTTGTGGTATTCATGGACAGGATCTCAAGGCGCAGCCGAGGTGAGGAGAGTGTCCGGTTTGGTGACCTCAGAATCGCATCTCTGCTTTTTGCGGATGATGTGGTTCTGCTGGCTTCATCGGACCGTGACCTTCAGCACGCACTGGAGCGGTTTGCAGCCGAGTGTGAAGCGGCCGGGATGAGAGTCAGCACCTCCAAGTCCGAGGCCATGGTTCTCTGCCGGAAAACGGTGGATTGCTCCCTCCGGGTTGGGAACGAGTCTTTGCCCCAAGTGAAGGAGTTCAAGTATCTCGGGGTCTTGTTCACGAGTGAGGGTAGAAGGGAGCGTGAGATCGACAGGCGGATCGGTGCAGCGTCAGCAGTAATGCGGGCGTTGCACCGGACCGTTGTGGTGAAGAAGGAGCTGAGCCGGAAGGCGAAGCTCTCGATTTACTGGTCGATCTACGTCCCAACCCTCACCTATGGTCACGAGCTTTGGGTAGTGACCGAAAGAACGAGATCGCGTATACAAGCGGCCGAAATGAGCTTCCTCCGTAGGGTGGCCGGGCTCAGCCTTAGAGATAGGGTGAGGAGCTCGGACATCCGGAGGGAGCTCGGAGTAGAGCCGCTGCTCCTTCGCATCGAAAGGAGCCAATTGAGGTGGTTCGGGCATCTCATCAGGATGCCTCCCGGGCGCCTCCCTTTGGAGGTTTTCCGGGCTCGTCCAACTGGGCGGAGACCCCGAGGGAGACCCAGAGCCCGCTGGAGAGATTATATATCTCTCCTGGCCAGGGAACGCCTCGGGATCCCCCAGGAGGAGCTAGAATGCGTTGCTGGGGAGAGGGACGCCTGGAATACCCGGCTTTGCCTACTGCCCCCGCGACCCGACTCCGGATAAGCGGGTGACGATGGATGGATGGATGGATGGATGGAATTACTTTTTGATGGATTCACTTGTTTTACAGAAAACCACATCACCATGGACATGGACAAGAGGAGACCTGTTTTCTGAGATGGACGCATAATAAACCATACAGTACCCTGGGACTGTACAGCCAACATTGATTTATTTCCATGAGTGAAATTAACTTTTTCTTTGCAGTCTCTTGGCATATACAGTGGGACACCGAGCCTCACCCAAGTCTAGCAAATCCAGCCCAGCCATCAGGCTCCTGACACGTGCACATAACAATTAATAAAACTGGCTCACACCTATGCACAGACAAATATTGTCACAGACAAATAGCAAACCCGAGAACGAAGTTTGGAGGCGGAAACCAATCAATCCGTCACGTTCTGCTTTGAAAGACCACTTGTACATTTACTTATATTTACTCTTTTAAAAATCGGACTATTCTTCGCGCGAAAAAGAAAGAATCCGTCTTAATAATCCGCGCATTTTATGGAAACGGGTAAGTTACTTTTGCAATTAAATTTATTTTTACTGAAATGTGGAATAATTATCCCATATCCCATCCCACACTGGAGTCCATTGAGAGTCACCCAAACCTCTACGAATTTAAAACACGTATTGATTAAATAATTAGAACATTGTCTAAATGTATGGTCGCACTGGTAATGTGGGCTATTATATTACTGTCAACACTGTGTTTGAAATGTATGTTTAATAGTGGAAATGAAAACATAAAGATTATGTTTTGTGAACAAGCGAACACATTAGACTGCTCAAACTGCTCACACCTTGCAGTGTGGGCTATTAAATGATTACCGAATCAAGAATTGTATTGGACATTCATCAAGTCTGTATCGCGAGTTAAGAACATAACGGGCTGGTGGAGCAACATAATTAGGTGGGCCAATAATGAAATAGTTTAATGCCAAATCGTAGCCTATGCTCTATTAGAAAAGAACAGAAAACGGAAAAAGGTACGTATCTGTCGTCTGTGTGCGTATTCAATTTAATTAAAAGTACTTTATTTTCCTTGCGAGGAACTTTTCTGTTACGGGGCGGAAACATTCGACATATGACACATATGCTACTTCCGGTTCTATTCCGGTCACAGGCTGTGAATGCTGTGGTTAAAACGAGTGATACTACATGTATTGTGCTTATTTGTGTCAGTTTTAGACTTCATATTTATGTTGTGGTCGAAGCTAGGGCTAGCCTCGGCTAGCCTCGCCTGAACATACAAGCATGTGGCAGCCTGCTATGTGTCAGGGCCGTTGTTAAGGCAACCAGCACGCGCGTGTGTCTCTGGTGATTCGTAACCAGAGAGAGAGAGAGAGGGGGGGGGATGGGCGGTTGAGTGAGATGAGTGTGCTGGGCTCGTGCATGTTCTGTGTGTGTGTGAGTCTCTGTCGGTTAGAGATGTAGGAACTAACGTTTTTTTCTGACATGCTCGGGTTTAAACGCTTCTCTTCCCAAAACTATATCGCTTAGATCTTTGAATGTGAGTGACAGGGTGAAAATATGAACAGTTTGATATATAATATGTCAAGGTACTGTGAAAATTGAAGGAGTAGCGGCAGTTTGTGTGTACAACTTTGTGTAAATGTTTAACTGCGTACAACTTTGTGTAAATGTTTAACTGCTTACGGCCTGAATGCTAGTGGTGAAGCTAACTGGCGCTGGTGCCAAACAAATCCATGTATCTTCAAAAGTATAAGTCAGATCTAATTTATTTTTGTATTTTGAGCGACCCAAGACTTCAATGGCGATTCCGATCTATGAGATGTGTCTGTAGGATTTAAAATGCAGGAGCGGTGACAGTTTATAAATCACCATATTGTGCCTACTTTACGCGGCAGTTGACGCTTCAGATAACATTGGAGTCAATGAGAGCTGGATCCGGCACTCTCTGCACTTTTGGGCGATTTATTAAAAAACCGTGAGTCCTATCTCAATGGAAGTAACATTGAATGAGAGAGGACAAGTTTCTCTACATTTTGATGTATAAATTGTTGTTGTAGAGTAGAAGCTGTGGGAGTAAGATGAGAATGTCTTGAATATTTTTGATAAAATTTAGAAGGGCTGAATGCTAGAGTGGGTGATGTCACAGAGTGGGTGATGTCACCGCACTCTAAAGCCACGCAATACACACCCATTATAAAATCTGAAAATCTCAAAAATGTCATAAAACATAAACTGATTTTGTAAAAACCGTAGAAGATATCAAAAAGTGTCTTTAGACCAACACAGTTCAAAGTCTTGTGACCCGTTTAAACCTTTAATCACATTTCTGCGACAAAGTATGACGAAGTGGTGTGGCTCCAAAGAGGGGTGGGTTTGATCAATTTGTGAGATTTTTTTTTACGAATTCTCATTCATTCCTATGGGCAAAATTCGGTCGGTTTTTCGGATTTTGGAAGAAAACGAGATGTCGCAGACTTGAGAAAAGTCTTTCCCATCCATTCCCGTCTATTCCGGTCGTTTTGATATATATCTTGCCTGGGATTTCTCAAAGCTGTGGGAGGAGTAGCATGCCGAACTTTTGAAGGAAGAAAATTAAATAAAATTAAATTAAATTAAATAAAATTATGAAGTATGGCTGAGAATATTAAGGTGTGTGCTTTTGCACTACAAAGCTCTGCTTTGTATTGCAATGCGCAGCACACAATTAAATAAAACTAGAAAAAATTCCAGGGAAATTTTAAGTGTGCTGCTGCTGGTGCCCATCCCTCACACAAACACAGATGTAACCCACAATTTGGTCCGCACAAAAATGGAGAACCTCATCTATACACTTGTGTGTGTGTGTGTGTGTGTATTTGCCCTTATGATAAGTTCATAGGCCACACACACACACACACACACCCACACACACACACAGATCTAAAACAAAATTTGGTCCTCACAAAAATACACATCCTCGTCTATACACATGTTCTGGGCAGTTGCTAGGGTGTTCTGGGCGGTTGCTAGGGTGTTCTGGGTGGTTGCTAGGGTGCTCTGGGTGGTTGCTAGGGAGGTCTGGGCAGTATAAGAGTACAATTCCCAAGGTGGCGTTGTCTGGCTAAGTATGGGTTGCTCAACCACACCCACCCTCCTGTTACAGTTAGCACAACCATTAAGACTTGGACATAGAAATAAACCAGTTAAAAACCTCGGTATTTTCATATAATGTGGACAGGATGGAGTCAGTCAGTTAGCTAGTTATTTAGTTAATTATTCTTATTAACTACTTAGTTAGACGTGTTAGGCAGAGGCAGAATATACATACAGTTCAACAGCATCACAAACTACAGATAACAAACAACCAAATCAACACCTCTCTAAAATAATAAAAACTTTATAGAATATTACACTGCATTAGTTTTGGTAAATATAAATTACAGTGAGTTCACTAATCAGCTGAATAGTTAGCCAGTCAGCTAGCTAGCTAGTTAGTTAGTCAGTCAGCTAACTAGTTAGCCAGTCAGCTAGCTAGTTACTTAGTCAGTCAGTCAGCTAACTTGTTAGTTTGTTAATCAGTTAGTAACAGTCACTTTGTTAATCAGTTAGTCAGACAGTTAGTTAGTTAAGCTAGCCAGCGCCGAAGCTAACGCTAACTAGCGCGACGAAGCTAGCGCCGAAGCTAACGCAAGCTAGCGCAACGAAGCTAACGAAAGCTAGCACCGAAGCTAACGCTAACTAGCGCGACGAAGCTAGCGCCGAAGCTAACGCAAGCTCTGCTTTGTATTGCAATGCGCAGCACACAATTAAATAAAATGATGAAGTATGGCTGAGAATAATAAGGTGTGTGCTTTTGCACTACAAAGCTCTACAGAGCTTTGTATTGCAATGCGCAGCACACAATTATGAAGTATGGCTGAGAATAATAAGGTGTGTGCTTTTGCACTACAAAGCTCTACAGAGCTTTGTATTGCAATGCGCAGCACACAATTAAATAAAATTAAATAAAATTATGAAGTATGGCTGAGAATATTAAGGTGTGTGCTTTTGCACTACAAAGCTCTGCTTTGTATTGCAATGCGCTGCACACAATTATGAAGTATGGCTGAGAATAATAAGGTGTGTGCTTTTGCACTACAAAGCTCTACAGAGCTTTGTATTGCAATGCGCAGCACATAATAATAATAATAATAATAATAATAATAATAATAATAACAATAATAATAATAATGTAAGGTTTTTACGCTCTACGAAACAGTGATTATTTGAAATGTATAAGTCTCAGTCCTCAGCGCCAAATATGTAGGGGAAGCAGTGTATAACTGCCATTAATAATAAGTACTATTATCTGAAATATCTAACCACAAATGTAGGATTTCAATGAATACAATTGTTGCCAAAAGATTTCAGCTTCCGTATCTGTTGTCTGTGTGCATATTAAATTTAATTAAAAATACTGTGGCGAGCGCTGGATCCAAAGACTGAGGCAGAGACATAATGGCGTTTTCGAATCGCTTGGTAGCTTCGTTTTATTAAAACAAACTAACAGTAATGCTCTTCACAGCAACATTGGCAGACTGACCAAACTGGTCGGGCGACAATTTTTTTTAAAAAGGAGATCAGACAACCTGTTTGAACACCACATTATGACACACGGCGGGAAGATAACTCCAATTTACCCCTGCCCCGGGCAAACAAGGCCAACATGGCTACGCCCTGTGCACTCGGGGGCCGTGTGTAGGCCCTTTACAGGCTGTGCCAGCGTCACAGCAGTGCACATGGAGCTCGACGTCCAGGCGGTGCCCCGGCCAGTAGACCCGGTGTGGGAGCCGGTGGAGCGTCTTGTTGGCTCCAAAGTGCCCCGCCCCCACCGAGCCGTGGACCAGCCCGAGGACCTTGGGGCGGAGCAGGCGGAGAAGCCCCGTCTCGGGCCCCTGAGTCGCTTCCTCTCCAGGACCTTGGTCTGGCCCCTGCGCCATGTCTGGCCCAGTCCCAGGCTCTGGCCCTGGCCCAGGTGTTGACTTGGGCTCCAGACCCCTCCAGGTCAAGAAGAAAGAGACCTGTGCCCGCCTGAGACCCCATGTTCCCTCCGAGAACCCTCTGAGACCCCTTTGTTCCCTCCGAGAAGCCCCCGAGCTCCCTCCCTTCCCTCTGAGACCCCTGTTGCCGTCCGAGAAACCCGTTTTTCTGTCCAAGACCCTCGTTTCCGTCCGAGACCCTCGTTTCCGTCCGAGACCCAAGCTCCCTTCCGAGACCCCTGTTTGTCGTCTGAGAGCCTCGTTTCCGTCCGAGACCCCCGTTTCCTTCCAAGACCCCCGTTTCCTTCCGAAACCCCCGTTTCCGTTCGAGACCCCCGTTTCTGTCAGAGACCCATGCTCCCTTCCGAGACCCCCGTTGCCGTCCGAGACCCTTGTTTCCGTCCGAGACCCCCATTTCCGTCCGAGACCCATGCTCCCTTCTGAGACCCTCGTTTCCGTCCGAGACCCTTGTTTCCGTCCGAGACCCTCATTTCCGTCTGAGACCCTACCCAGTTCCCCTCACTGCTGCCCTCATCATGCCCATTCCTTTGTGCTCTCCGTTTCTCTCTTGTTCCTCCCACCCTCCCTGCTCCTCCTCCCCATGGGTATCTGATGAAGCGCCAAGAGCGTTTCTTAGGGGAGGGGGTAATGTTATGTTCCTGTGTTCTGTGTGTTAGTTTATCATTGTTTATTATCATTATTCTTGTAATTTATTATTTTTCATATTCATGTCTGGTGCTCTGTTTATATTTGTTAGTCTTTGCACTCGTCTTCCCCTGTGATGTCTGAGTCTGAATGTTTACTAGCCCAGTCACTCCCCTGTGATGTCTGAGTCTGAATGTTTACTAGCCCAGTCACTCCCCTGTGATGTCTGAGTCTGAATGTTTACTAGCCCAGTCACTCCCCTGTGATGTCTGAGTCTGAATGTTTACTAGCCCAGTCACTCCCCTGTGATGTCTGAGTCTGAATGTTTACTAGCCCAGTCACTCCCCTGTGATGTCTGAGTCTGAATGTTTACTAGCCCAGTCACTCCCCTGTGATGTCTGAGTCTGAATGTTTTCTAGCCCAGTCACTCCCCTGTGATGTCTGAGTCTGAATGTTTACTAGCCCAGTCACTCCCCTGTGATGTCTGAGTCTGAATGTTTACTAGCCCAGTCACTCCCCTGTGATGTCTGAGACTGAATGTTTTCTAGCCCAGTCACTCCCTTGTCGGGTGTTTACGGTAGTTCCGGGGTTCAATCTTCTTTCCAATCTTGCATTCCTTACTTCCTGCTTTCTCTCCATTTCATGTTTGTACATAGCACTAATTTACTAATCCCAACTAACATAGAATTTGTACAGTACTAATTATACTAACACACTAATATGTTTGTCAAACTAACAAACTAATATTCACTAGTATTGGGTATTTGTAATTTAAATCACTTAACTAACTTACTAATGCATCTCCAGTTTCAATTCTGTTCTGTAACTCCGCCTCCCTATTCTATCACTTATTACTTGCTAAGTTTCAGTGAAGTATTCGCACCTGTCTCTCTGTATCTCTGCATCTCCTGAATCTCTGCAATTGTCTACTCTCTAGTCCGGAGCCGTTTGTATTACATGTGTGTCTTTGTGAATCCAGTCCGTGTTTTCGTTTTCCCCTCGTTATTGTCCTATTACCCTTTCATGTGTCTCACCTGATGTTTATTTGTTAGACCGCCCTCACTCCCATGCCCCGCCTAGTTTGTCTCATTCCCCTGTGTATTTATACCTGTCCTTTTCAGTTGCACGCTGCTAGTTCGTCTTGTCCTGTTTTCTTGTCTGAGTCCTTGATTCCTTCCCCCAGATCGAGCCTCCTTGTTCCCTTGCCCTTGCCCTTGCCCTTGCCCTTGCCCTTGCCCTTGCCCTTGCCCTTGCCCTTGTTTATCTGGATTTCCGGTTCTGACCTCTGCCTGCTTCCCTGGACTCTTCTTTGCATTGTGAATACCTGTACCTCTGCTTTGTTGGACTGACCCCCTGGTTTTTGACTCCGCTCTGTCTGCCCCTTTTGGAATTAAATCTGCCATTTTTCTACACCCCTGTCTGCTTTTGGTTCCTCTGCTCCCCCCAGCATAACACACCAGGGTTAATAAAATCATTTATTAAATAATTTATTTAATGAAATAATTTATTAAACAAAACTACACACACAGAGTAGAGAGGGACTAATCTACATTTTACATTTACATTTTAGTCATTTGGCAGACGCTTTTAATCCAAAGCGACTTACAAGTGCATAGGTTCTACCACAAGTCAAAGCATCACATCCAGAACTAGGAAAATACACCTGGACTGCTGTTCTAAACATATAGTCGTCATCATAAGTACAATTTTTTTATTTTTTTTGGTGGGGGGTTAGACAGGGATAGGGGTATCAGAAGGGGGGGGCGGGGTAAATCAGGAGGGAGGACTAAGGTAGAGTTTGAAGAGGTGTGTTTTGAGTCGAAATCGAAATAGGGGGAGGGATTCTGCTGTCCTGACAGTGGTAGGCAAGTCATTCCACCACTGAGGAACCAGAACGGAAAACAGGCGTGAACGTGCAGCTCGACCGCCAGGTGCCCGTAGAGGGAACCGTAAGGCGACCAGAGCTGGCAGACCGGAGTGGTCTAGCTGGGGAGTAGGGAGTGATCAGGGATTGTATGTAATGTGGGGCAGTCCCCTTAGCAGCCTGAAATGCCAACACTAGGGCCTTGAATCGGATGCGTGCGGCAATAGGAAGCCAGTGGAGGCCAATGAGAAGCGGGGTGACATGAGCCGACCTGGGCTGACTGGTGATCAAGCGGGCTGCAGCATTCTGGACCAGCTGGAGGGGCTTGATGGCGCACGCTGGGAGACCGGCTAGGAGGGAGTTGCAGTAATCCAGGCGGGAAATGACGAGCGCCTGGACTAGGAGCTGGGTGGCTTTCTCCGTCAGGAGATGACGGATGCGGCGTATATTATACAGAAAGAACCTGCAGGTTCTGGCAGTGGAGGATACTTGTGGAGCCAGGGAGAGGCAGTTATCAAGAGTCACCCCAAGATTCTTTGCCGTACGGGAGGAGGAAACTACAAAGTCCTCCACAATCAGTGAGAGGTCGATTGACGGAGAGGACTTAACAGGGATGTAGAGAAGCTCAGTTTTGGCAAGGTTGAGCTTCAGGTGATGGGAAGTCATCCACGCAGAGATATCAGCCAAGCAGGCAGAGATCTGTGTGGTGATTTGGGTGTCGGGGGGGAAGGAAATGAAGAGTTGGGTGTCATCAGCGTAGGAGTGATAAGAGAAGCCGTGGGAAGAGATAACAGAACCAAGGGACATGGTGTATAGCGAGAAGAGGAGAGGCCCAAGAACCGAGCCCTGCGGGACTCCAGTTCGTAGGGGTTGAGGGTCGGAGAGTGCGCCCCTCCAAGTCACCTGGTAGGAACGACCAGAGAGGTAGGAGGAAAACCAAGCGAGTGCAGAACCTGTGACACCCATCCCAGACAGCGATGAGAGCAGAATCTCATGGTTGACTGTATCGAAGGCGGCTGACAGGTCGAGGAAGATGAGGACAGAGGAGAGGGATTTTGCTTTAGCAGAGTGGAGTGCCTCAGTGACCGCGAGCAGGGCGGTTTCAGTGGAGTGGCCACTCTTGAAGCCAGACTGGTTGGGGTCATGGAGATTGTTGTGGAGAAGATAAGTGGACAGTTGGGAGCAGACCGCCCGTTCCAGGGTTTTAGCGAGGATCTAATCTAATCACGGAGAACAATGCTGACTAAGGTAGGGATGTGTGTGTGTGTGTGTGTGCGCACGCGCGCTCACCAGTAACCCTTTTTGTCTCCAGACAAGAGGGTGGAGGACACTGTGCTAGTAGTTAGGAGTGAAACACGTGTGTGATTAACTCCACACATTACATACGTGATAACAGCGAACAGATTCACATAAATAAGCTACACAGCTAAAGGCATATTCAAATAATAACAGAAACATTTACAGCAGGCTAAACTAAACAGTAGCTAATGGCTGGGTGGCCTTTTATTAATCAAGCCTCTGCACCCCAACATGTCTGGACTGTTGTGCAAGACAGAAATATGCAATAAAATTAGTTTAATTAAATACAACAGTTAGCCCATTAGTTTGCCATTTTAGGATACATTCAAGATTTTGGATTTCACAAAGTGAGTTCACGATTTAAGTCGACCATACATCACATTTCTGGCCCAATTATCAAGATTGACTGATTATTCAGCATAATTTCAACACCATAATTACTTTTTTATAGATTCACCTGTTTTACAGAAAACCATATCAACCTGAACATCCACAAGAAGAGCCCTGTTTTGTGAGATGGACACATAATTATCCAAAGAAAACTTACATTCAGTTCTTACTCATTCTTCTGAGCAACCATGGTAATTCATTTATTGTCATTAATAAAATGTACTATTTCTTTTGCATTATTTTGTAATACCCGATCGGTATTGTATGTATGTATGTATGTATGTATGTATCTAAGTTTCTGTAATGTGAGAAAGCTAAATTGATTCCTGATTTGATTAGATAAAAAATTAATACATAGCTATTAGGGGCAGACTCTGACACTGGATATCAGAAAGTCAAATACTTTTATTACACCATTTTATTTTAATGTGTAACTGCTACAAATGCTTGTCTAATTGTGGAATAATTTTTAATTGCACTGTTCCGCAGTATTTGAAAGGATTATTATCAGAGCGTGGTTAACCCCCTTGTGGTTGTTTGTTGCATTCATATTCATATTGTACATATAAAACACTGTGACGTAAAAACCACAAAATGGCAGTGCCAGATTGTTCAAAAGACGCTAGTGAGAACAGCAGTGTAGATGCTTATCAGCCTCTTATTTGCAAAGCAGGGAAAAGAAACTCCAGCCTCCCCCGAGCCATGCTCACCTTGCCACAGACTCAGACAATAAAAGGCATATTCAAACAATCCTTGATACCATTTCTCAATGTTAAAAAATCATGTTCCAATATAAGAACAAAAATATACAATTCAGAAGTTGCATGAATAAACACATTGGCTTTTATTCCATGTCCTGCCTATATATTTCCGGTTTGGTAGAACATGGCAAGTTTCTTGTTCGGGGTTTCCTCCCCTTTCCAACAAGGTATAGTGTCTCATATTCTGGTGATGGACAGTGTAGGAATATTGTTGTTGCACATAGCAGAATAAATATACAGACATGCATAACTACAGGATTTTGAATTGCTGTAGATAAATCTGTAATTGTACTGGCTAAACAGGCTCTGGTTAACCTAATTTTGAAGTAAAGTCCCATTTTAAATATGATGCAGATTGGTTAGAAAGCGAGTAAAGAGTAATCCTTTCTGGTGAGCTTGTTGAACACTTTGGGCATGCTTTACAAAAACACTTATATGTGTGAATAAAACAAACGGCAAGGTTAATTCTCTTGACATTTTGTATCAAATAATCTGTTTTAATGGGAAAAAAAGCTTTTTTGTCGAGAGCGTCAGGAGAAAATTCATTCATCAGTCACACAATCAATAAAATGTATATATTTTATTTATTTTCACAGAGTGCTCAACCAGTACACATTGTCCCTGGAAGATGGAGAAACAGCTTGTTGATCAAGACACTACTTATATTAATACTTTTTGTTGGGTTTTTTTCTGTTTATTTTTCTAGAACTTACAACTGGGCAACTATAATGGTAATAGCAGTTTAATTTCTTATTGTGAGCTGAGTTTGTAAAAGTCACCTTGTCATACAGAAGTAAGAACATATGCAAAGTGTGTAATACACTGTATACACTGTGTAAACAAAGTAAACATTCCTAGTTTACTTTGGATAAGTGAGGAGTTTTAAATGTTGATGAACTTGTTGAAATGTACATGTTCTGTATGCAGTGCCAAACATTAAACTTGCTTTTAAAATTGGTGGATTCAGAAGTTTCCATTTAAAACAGAATCTCATTTCCCTGACACTGCTGAACTGATGTTTTATGAGACAGGGATACTATGATCGGTGTTTCTCGTAGTTTGGCCTATAGGTTTGAAAGCTCACTGGGATGGTTCAGTGTGTTTGAAATGTGATGTGTGCTTCTGTATGTGTGTGAGGATGTGTCCATGCATGTGATGTGTGTGTATGTGCAGAGTATAGAGGAACAGAGAGACACCAAATTCAATTAAATTCTCTCTGCCCTCAGGTTGTATTGGGTAAACTGTACCCCAACAGCTTGCAGGTGAAATGGGTGAGTTGCACATTTTTTGAGACTTCTCTGTCTGTTCTGAGCAGCCCTCACTCTGAATATAACATCATTGCATCATATTGGGACCTCTATCAATGAATCAGAGAACCAATAATAAGGAATTGGGGGTGGTGAGGAGGGGCTGGGGTCAGATTATAAATTCTATGATGACTGATCAAACGTCGGATGAACCTCAATTTCAGCAACCATTGAGTTTTTCATTATTCTCAAACAGGAGTCTGTGGATGACATAATGCGTTCAATATTGGACGATCTCCCAAAAGCTGGTAACTTCAGCTCTATCAAAAGCTCTTCCAGTGGTCAACACAGTGTGGTCAACCTGGAGCAGCCCAGAGCCCAGTACTGTGTGGGGGACACCTTGAGCGTGCAGGTGAATGTGAAGGACTACAGGGGGAACCCAAAAGCGCATGGAGGCGACTTCATCCTGGCCCGGAACCACTCTCCCAAACTTCAGGCTTCTGTATCAGGACAAGTCACTGACCTGCTCAATGGCTCCTACCATGTGAGTTTCCACCTGTTCTGGCCTGGAGACGTACTGGTGTCTGTGATTCTCATGCACTCCTCTGAGGCAGTTGGGATCCTCAGGAGAATCAGTGCGCACAACTATGATAAGATCAGATACATCGGAACCTTCTATAGAGGGAAAAAAAAGAGGCAATCTCGGTGTGGCGTCCGGCTCAAATCGGACAAGCCCCTCTGCGAGTACAGGAAGAAGGAAGATGCGGAGTACTACGCCTGCATCCCACCCAAAACCCTTCCCTGCAGCACCCGGAGGACCATGCGGTCAAGAAATGGCCCAATTCCTAACATGACCAAGGATGAGTATGATCTCTTGAGCCGGTAAGTCTTGGTCTGTGGACAATGCAAACTGTTAAAGGGGTGGTTCTAAAACTCAGTTCTGGGGACCCCTGTGTACGTTGGCTTTCATTTCAACCACAGTCGCAGTTCCACAATTGTAACAAATGGTAAATCTTTCTTAAATGGGGGCGTTTCTTGTTTTTAGGGGTTAGTCTCTTTAGCACATTATGTTAGGAACTGCTATAGGGCATTACATTGCACCACAACACCCCTTGGATGTTCTTTCTTTTTCTTTGTTTTGGGAGATAGTGAGATCAAGAACTGGGTTGTGGGGTGTCATGATGACTAATGCGTTGTGGGACATAATTGTCAGGAGTGGGGGACAGAGGAACCAATAGCAGACGCAGGGGTAATGTGCAAAAGGCAGGCTTTATTTAACAAGGGGCAGGCAGAGCGTAATCGAGTTCAAAATTAAAGATAAAGATCAAACCAGCAAAAGTACAAATCAAAATCCAAAAAACACAGAGAGCCAAAAGCCAGGCTGAATTAAAAACCAGAAATATCAAAAACTGAGAAACAAGACAGAATGCCACAAGGACAAAGGAACGGAGGAGGAGGCTAGAACTCGGGGGAAGGAATACAAGGGCTCGGAACTCCAAAAACTGGGAGAGACGAACTAGCAAAGAACAACTGAGAAGGACAGGTATAAATACACAGGGGAAGGAGACAACCTAGGTGGGGCTTGGGAGTGAGGGCGGTCTAACAAATAAACACCAGGTGAAAAACATGAAGGGGCAATAATACAATAACGAGGGATGCACGAAGACACACATGAAATAGAAACGGCTCCGGACTAGGGAGTGGACAATTGCAGAGTTAAGGAACGGAGTGATAGGGGAGAGCAGGTGCGAACACTTCGCTGAATCAAGGCCAGCAATTTAGGGATAGAACAGGGAGGCGGAGTTATCGAGCAGTATAGAAGTAGAGAGTTAGTCTGTTAGTTATGTGAATGTTAGTTAGGGCGGCCGTACTACGTAGGGCGTTGTCCTTAAGGTACATGACTGGGATGACTGAGAGCTGCAAGGTCGGTGGTTCGATCCCCAGTGTAGCCACAGTAAGATCTGCACAGCCGTTGGGCCCTTGAGCAAGGCCCTTAATCCTGCATTGCTCCAGGGGAGGATTGTCTCCTGCTTAGTCTAATCAACTGTACGTCGCTCTGGATAAGAGCGTCTGGCAAATGCCATTGATGATGATGATGATGATAATGTTAGTTAGACAAACATATTAGTGTGTTAATATAATTAGTCCTGTACAAATTCTATGTTAGTAGTTATTAGTAGATTAGTGCTATCTACAAACATCAATGGAGGAAAAGCAGGAAGTAAGTGAAATGAAACTGAGAAGGAATCTTGGGAACCCGGAAAATTCCGAAACCACCCGAATAGTGAATCACGTAGACAGGGAAATGAACCCCGAATAGTGAATCACGTAGACAGGGAAATGAACCGAGCTCAGATTACACTGAGACACAGGCATCACAGGGGAAGCAAAGAAATATGAATAAATAAACAGAGGACCAGACATTATTTAAAATAATAAATTCAGAGAATAACAAAATTAAACAGGCAGAACTCAGGAACATTACAAAATTGTGATTTTTAGAGGTTCCTATCTTGTAATGTTCCTATCTTCCTATCTAAGGAAAAACCCTAAGTATCATAACTGGCCTCAGAAAACATGTATACAGGCATCTACTATCTATCTTGGAGGAGATGCAGTGCAGTTTGTAAGCACTGTGACAGTGGTACAATGTGTAATAATTAAGTCAGCATATTAGCTAATAAATGATGGTTTACCTGATATTTCTTAATTAATTCATGGTTACTATGCAATTAACAGGTACAGCGACCTTTACCCAACAAGATGCTTGTTGATCCTTGATTCGTCTTTTGAAACCAGTAATAAATGCGACTGGTTCCTGATTTGTAATGTTAGTGTGCTCAAAACCCTTGAAGGCTTAATGTGAGCTAACTAATGGCATGGTATAATGAAACAAATAGTACTTTGTGTCTGTATCACTCTCCTAGACACCCTTGTGAACATTTGTTGCAAATATTAAAATACAAATAAATGACAATCTTTATTTGCACTTTATTATACGTCACCCTGGACAGCAGCGTCTGCCAAGTGACTGTAACTTTGGCCCAGGTTCTGAACACTCAGATGTTTCTTTGTGTGTTCTGCTCTTTTTCCATAGCATCTCTTACTGAAGTGCAGCTGCCAAAAAAAGTGACAATTTACATTTATAATTTATATTGATATAATTTATAACACTGTCTTTGATTATCAAAATCTCTGCTCTGGAACTTTCCTGTCCTGTTGGTTGAATTGAAATTAATGGCAATGGCAATCTACAATATCACATAGACACGATCATTTGGGTGAACACTTGTAGGCCAGTGATAAAATGCCTGCATAAAATATTTGTTTTGTAATGATATTAACCAACTTTCTGTGTTACAGATTTTTTGAAAGTAACATAAAATTATTAACATAGTGACTACTTTTGTGTTATATCTACTATTTGTGCTTCAAAGAGAGACCAAAGCTGTCCCTAAAATGGACCCTTGAGGCACTCCACAATAATTAGAGCTGAAGATCGATACAAATGCATGTTCTAAGGTGGTCCATTAAAATGGCAGGTTCAGCTGTTTCAAAGGCAGCACTGAGATCTAATACAACTAAAATGGAGGAATTTCCAGCATCAGCATTTTGTAGAAGGCTACTTTAAGTAAGGCAATTTCATTCCTTCCCATTGAGCAGAAGCCAGACAGGATTTGTTTTCATTTCTACTCATTAATGGCTTGTAATTGCCTGGAGATTTTATAGAATCTTTTGGATAAAGGGCAACTTAGAAATTGGCCTGAATGTATTTAAATGGGATACATGTTTCTGAATGACGTCATAGCTTCTTTCTTGACCACATTTTCTGTATAGTGACAGATCTTCAAATTGTCCAGAATGACAGTGTGTGACACAATTTTTAAAAGGGACACCAGGATTACCTAATTAACCATTCAGTGTTTTGCTGTTTCAGGTCTGAAATATGTGAAACCGTATGATACACATTACTTTGCCCAGGCTGTGGACCCTGAAAAGAACATCACTGTCCAGTGGAAAATGCATGGCCATCCTTTTGTTACTGTCTACAACATGGTTAAAGATCAGTGCGGGTACATTTCCGAAGAAGTAGACAGAGTAGCTGTTGGTGATGTGGTGGTCATTGGAGTGGGACAGCATTTCAGGCCCTTTCCCCTGGAGTTCTTCATCCAGAGGCTGATCAACATGCGGAAGGCCATTCTGAGGCTCCAGGAACGTAGCCCCCAGACCCTCGTCATCATCAAGCTGGAGAACACCAGGGAGTTTCGTTCAACGATGACCCACCTGAGTGACTGGTTTGGCTATGTACAGAACCTGGCTCAGAGGAAGGTATTCAGGGACCTGAAGGTGGTGCTGGTAGATGCCTGGGACATTACAACAGCAGCTAACACCTTCGCAATCCACCCTAACACCATTGTTGTTTACAATGAGATATCTCTGGCTCTGTCACACCTCTGTCATGATGCATAGAGGTGCTTTCTGAAAGGAACTATATAGCTGGGCTTTCAAAATCCATTTTTGCACAGATTATGTTCAAAGCTCAGGGGCTTGTGAAACAGGACACTGTTCTGTTGCCATTTTTAGGTTTTTAATTGCGTCTCTTACAGTGATAGTTGGTGCTTTTATTTATATTTCATGTTCCGGGATTTTTCAAACCCCTGAATTCAGCCAAATGTATTGATCTCTCACCAGGAGCCATTCCTACTGAGGTCAGGAGTCCTCTCTGATTATTTCTCTCACTGCAGATCACACTCCATTAACACTGTATGACTTAATTGTTTCAGGTGATGCAAATTTGTTTTCTCAAGTACACTATTCTCATAGTTTTGTTCAGTTATGGGGTCTCGGGTGAAATCACAGATGTTTTGATTGCTTACTGTTTTTTTCCGATAGCTTACACACTAAAATTGAATGCTCAGACAAAAGCATAAAAACCTTTATTTTAGTAACCATGCCTTAAACAAAGGCACCAAAAATACAAACACATTTTCTCATTTGCAATTTGTTTGCAATTCTGCAACACGCTTCTTGCAAAACACTACACACTGTTTCTTACATTAGACGCTTTCATGAATTCAATCTCTTGCAATCATTAGCCAAACACACCTGAACTTGGCAACACCCACCCACACACATACATGTAAATTAATTGAACAGCAATCAGTCTGAGCCTTAGCAGTACAAATAGACCTCAGGTAAGGTAACCTCTTTTGTGAGAACTTTGCAAACATGGAGGCAGTGAGAGCAAGAGGAAAAGGAAGATGAAGAGATACATTATTGGCATTTTAGAGATAGAGAGGAGAAGGAGGAGGACAAAGACAAGAACAGAGAAGGGGACCAGAATATAGATGGAGACATATTTTCGACAATATTAGGGCCACTTTGGTGGACCATGTCATAAATCATGATGAGGGAGGCCGGGCAGAGAGTCCAGCCCAACCTGAGTCACTACACAGTAGCATCCATAATACAGACATTTAGACTGGAGAACTGGTATGTCTTCAACTTTCTACACAAGACTGTACCTATTGAATTGTTGCACATCACAGTACAATACAATGTAGGCCTACAATATTAGGTCTGTGCTCCTCAGTGAACCAAAAAAATAGGTATAGTGCTGTGATGCACATGTAATGCAATTACCTTGGTGTTACTTTTGATCCAGATCTTACATTTGATGCACATATTAAAAACATCTCTTGGGTTGCTTTTTATCACTTGAGGAATATCTCCAAAATTTCGGAAGACACTGTCCCTAAATGATGCAGAAAAGCTTGTGCATGCTTTTGTTACACCTCAAGATTAGATTACTGCAATGCTCTTTTGTCTGGATGTGCAAATTCCTCTCTGAAAGGGCTCCAGCTAATTCAAAATGCAGTAGCTCGTATTCTTACTAGAACAAGGAGATTTGAGCACATCAGCCCAGTGTTTGCTTCACTTCACTGGCTGCCTGTTAAATTCCGAATAGATTACAAAATACTACTTCTGACTTTTAAAGCCTTACATGGGCTTGCCCCTCTGTATGTAAACAATTTACTTCATCCTTATACTCCCTCCCGAATACTCCATTCGCAGGGTGCAGGCCTCCTTGTTATTCCTAGAATAACTAAAAGTTCCATAGGTGGCAGAGCCTTTTCCTATCGTGCTCCTTTCCTGTGGAACAAATCTCCTGCTCATGTTCAGGGTGCAGACACTATCGCCTTATTTAAAGCTAGGCTAAAAACGTATCTCTTTAGTCTGTCCTATAGTTGAGGGGCAGGAGTGGGTGGCTGGCATAACTTAGTCTCTGGTGGACTTGGCGGTCAGTGCTGTCAGTGGATCATTGTTGGTAGTGCTGTGTTAAGCATAACCAGTCATTGTCTGGTAGTGACCGTCGCAAGCCTACCCTCATGCCTCTCCCTCTTGCTGTGATTCTTCCTGTTTCCAGGGAGTTTCATTTTGCCACAGAAGTGAGATGTTTATCTCCAAGTGTTGTGTCTTATTTGGCTTTTGAAACAATGAGCCAAATTCTGCAACAAGTGTGTAAGCAATCGGTAGAAACAGAATGAGAGGACACAAATGGAAATTGGCAAAGGACAATTTCCGTACAGATATTAGGAAGTATTTTGTTCACACAGCGAGTGGTCAATGTGTGGAATAGCTTGCCAGTGCATGTAGTGGAGGCAGAAACACTGGGGGTTTTCAAGACCAGGCTTGATACGGTGTTAGATTCTACTTAGCTTTTAGGCAAATTAGGCAGTAGGTACACTTAGGGGTACGAAAAGGCGAGCATTGCTGGGCTGAATGGGGTAGGGTATTTAACTGTAGAATGCTGAAAAACTGGTGGATGTTACCCAAGGCCTTTTACTGCATCTATTAACAATGGGGTACATTATGTAACAATGCGTACATATAACTGTCTTTCACTGTGTTAATAAAACTGGCTCACACCTACGCACAGACAAATATTGTCACAGACAACTGCCAAAAACATCTAATGCAGTTTAAGTCAATATTTCAATAATGTATAAAACCTTGAATAAGTACGTTGCACAGAGAGACATCTATTGAGCAATATGAGAAAAATCTGCAGACCAGTATTTAGACATCACCAGTACGTACATTCACTGATTTAGTATTACAGCACTTAGTCTACAAACACAGAGCCCCTCACTCCTAATACTCTTTCAAATACACACACATGCTCACACACACATATACACACATACACGCACGCACACATGCTCACACACATACACACTGTGGCACCCCTGCTCCTGCATGTTGTGCCACGTGGGTGGAGAACCCTGGAGGGGCCCGTGCAGGTCAACCGCACAGACGTCGCGCATTGCGAGAGGTGTGGGAAGGAGCGTATCTTCCTCGAGAGGTGATGGGGAGATCAGCACCTTGGAGAGAGATCCCTCTACCTGCAGTCCAGTACCCCGGACAGCGCTCGTGAGTGAGCAGAGTGGAAAAGTACTGACTCAGCTGCAGCCTGTTTCCTAATGAGCAGGGAATGGTATTTAAGGCGCGGTCGAGGCTGCAAACAGAGTCAGTCGGTGCCATTCCTGAGCGTGTGAGAGTGTGAAAGGCAGAGAGAGGAAGGACTGTCTATGCCCTGCCGTACTGACCCTGAAGGAGACCCTACCTTTTACGAATGGCAACCCCAAAGACCTGGAAACAGATGCCGGCCGCTTGAGCCTAATAAAGCCCCGTCATACTTACTCTACCTCTGTGCTTCCCCCCAGCCCTGACGCGGTCCAAGAGGGAAGGGGGAAGGAGGTTCTGGAGCAGGAAGATTTTGCCTGAACGGCCCCTTTTATTTCTCCAGTTTTCCCTACCCTTGTCCTGAGGGGGGGCGCTATCACCAATACCCCGGAAAAAAAGAAAAGAGAAAAAAAAAAAAGAAATATTTGCTCATTTGATAATTGCTGACTCCCGTGTCTGGTTTGCAGCTGGGCCCACCCACTACACCTCAGGATCCACTCCGAGGCACCACAATATTCATAAATGTTTTTGTGAATGTATGTTGATTGATGGATATTTGTACTTGTATACCTTAACAGTGTGCTGTTCACTACCCCGGCACCCCACACTCATGCCGCAAGATACTACAGAGAAAACAATCATCAGCCTTCTCCATATCCACACAAAGTTTTCATTTTCCAGTCCTGTTCATTGTTTCCTGTAGGAGTTTTTATTTAACAACTTTGAAATTTCTTAGTTATCAAACTAATAGTATCAGGGTGTGTGAAAGTTGGCTTGGAGCGACGCTCCCTCCCAGTGTACTCTGTGTCAGCACCCATTCCAGTCTGCTCTCTCCTACAGAAGGCAGTTGCATTTACATTTTAGTCATTTGGCAGACACTTTTAATCCAAACCAACTCACAAGTGCATGGATTCTTCCAAACTCATGTAAGAAAAGTCATGGGAAGATATAACAGAACCAAGAGACATCGTGTATAGCGAGAAGAGGAGAGGACCAAGAACTGAGCCCTGCGGGACTCCAGTTTGTAGGGGGTGGGGGTCAGAGACTGAGCCCCTCCAAGTCACCTGGTAGGAGCGACCAGAGAGGTAGGAGGAAAACCAAGCAAGTGCAGACCCTGTGACACCCATCCCAGACAGCGATTCACTTGACTTCACAAATGTTATGAACATCGCATGAATGAGAACAATTCTGTACACATTTAAAATAATCAAGATAGAAATTGGAGAAATTATGATTGCAATCTATGCTTGGAGGGCATTTGTGGAAGCATTACTCCCCATGCCCCCCTATGACAAAGATACCAAGTTACAGGCTGATACATGGAAGACAGGTACAGAGGACTGGACCAAGTGTCCTTTTAGCACCTCCAACTCAGTGTCTCCCTGTCCTAGGACTAACCACAAACGGCTTCTTTACGTCAAAAGGGAAATTAGTATCCATGTGCGTATCGATGACTTTGCCATCCTTTATACACCTCAGGTTGATGAAAGATTGGTCAAGGCCCTGGCTGAAGTGCACGTTATATTGCAGTGCAATGTCTTTGGATTTGCCCACATTGATGGTGATGTCAAAAGATTTAGCAGCAGCATAAAGAGGTTTCAGAGAGTCAGAGGCAGCTGTGACTCACCTATCTTCGGGGACACCCTTGATAACCAATTTCATTGTTGAATAAAGGGGTATGTTTATCACCTGGGCATCCTGTTTAAAACAGAGGTGGACAAAAAACAGAAACATATATGGTCAAAACATGAAGAGATCAATTATGCATTCAGTCAGTGGCAGCAGCAATTTAGGATGGGCCCTTGGTGTAAGATTTTTTTTATTGTCCCTTCCTCTGACAAAAAATGCCAACCAAGATGCAGGAATGCGCACGTAAATGCATATAACCTACACACGCGCGCACACACTATTTGACGGATATTTTAAAGACAATACTTTGGATTTTATTTGGCTCATGAGTTACTTTGGTTAGTTGGACACAGGCTACATCGTTTGTGATACTTTAGAACATTTGTATTAATCAAGTAAGAACCATTGACCAACCTGGATGGTCACTGAATCAAATCAACAAGTCAACAAATCAACTAACGATATTTGGGATGTTTACATAACTAAAGCTTAGGCCTATGCTACTCGTGTCAGTATCAGAGGAAAAGTACAACACAATGCTTTCACTGTGTAGTTTTTACAATAAAATATGAATTAATGTATGAAAACCATTTATTTTCTTAGCTTTGTTTTATCTTTCAACTGTCATTATTATTGAACTCATTATGGACGTAACTCCTCCTCCAGTTGATAAAACTAAACGGACCTATTTGGTCGCTTCCTCTTTGTTAAGGGATATAATTTATACTTTCTATATCATAAGGTTTTTTAAAACAGCCCCCTGACTTAACATTGGTGGAACGCTAGGTTTACAGCAGAAAACCAGTCCTACAATAAAAAAATAAAATAAAAATCTAATTCACGGTAACTGCTGGGAGAATTAGCAGCTTCCTAGGCTATGCAATGCGAGTGAAGTACATTTACGGACTCATGACTAATGTTAATTAATGATTACAAGATTGAGCAGTTCTCACATTAACGTCCTTAACGTTCTCACAGTGATTGCGATGGGCAACTGCCACTGAAAACAGGGTAGCATTTGAGCGATAATTTTTCCAAAAAGCCGTCCAGTTTACGTAGTTTTGCTACCTTTTCCTCCTGCTCCTTTTTATCCTTTCTTTTCTGCGACCCACTTTTGTGCTTTTTAGGGCATTTTCACACCAGGCAGCTAAATGGCGCTCAATATTTTACACACAAGCCTAGCTAATATCAACACAGGATCAAGGCAGTTCAGATTGGAAAACAGCGAACATATTTTCCCGGCAGCACTCTTGGAATATCAGAAAATAACACCAACACCAAAAGAATTAGCCTGCCTCCGTCATTTCATTGAACAGTTTATACATTATAGCCAATTTTCTGTAAAATAGACGCACGGTATGAATTTAGCATGCTCACATATTGTACATGGAAAGTGTAATAACCATGACTGAGACGAGTTTGCTTATTTAGGAAATAAAGACACACACTATTATAAAGGCTAGTTTTAAATAGGGAGCTCAACGGTTTGCGCGGCAATCGGATGGCCAGATTTGTTCCAAATTCGTCACGTGTTTGTTCCAAATTCATCACCTGTTTAGCCGGCCAATTGTTGCACTTCTTCCGTTTTGACTCAAATCGGCGCGTCGACCATTGCTCCCGCATCGATGAAAGGTAAGCAAGCTTTCGATTCGTTTTCTAATGAAATTAATATTAATTTATATTAAAATCGGAAGAATTATTTATATTTTCGTGTTCGCGACGGTCAGAGCCGGCTAGCCGGTTGGCTTTCGTGCCGTTTTTCGGGCTGTTTAATACGTTTGTATGACTTAAACGGCACCGAATTCGTTAACGTTAATACATACAATGAATGGACTAAGAACTTTCCAGGCGTATAAACACATTATGAATGTATTTCATATATCTTATATATCTTAAGACAAAGCTGGCATGAGATATACGTAATATTTATGATATACGTAATAGGTTTTAGATATACTTAATATTCTTTTGCTTGCAAGGTGTATAGCTGCTTTGACAAGCTAGCTACCGACCGAACCAGAATCATCGGTGTGTGTGTGACAGTAGAATCTGTGCTGTGTAACAGTACGAGTAATGTACCCCGTGTAATAATTTGCTAGCTGTGAGTCAGTAATGGACTTCTCATATTTACAAACATGATGAGCATGACCTTGTCTTGTGATGAGCATGATTTGTCCTGTGTGTCCACAGGCAACGCAACACAGGCAACGCTACACCAAAGGACACATGTCTATGTAAGTACTACAGTTTTATGTATACATACATATGTGCTTGCATATTTCTGTGAATGACTGACTTTCAATCAAGTAAGTAAGCCTAAGCCTGTGAGTGAGTTCTTGCATTGCATATTAATACTTTTTTCAACAAACAATCAGGGAGGATCCTTCATTCAAGAGGCTCCCCTCAGGGAGTCTCGTCCTGAAGCCGTCACCAGAGGCACTCAGGCTCTTAACTCCTGGTGCCTCTGGTGGAGGCAGTTACAGGGCCAGGACTCCTGAGGAGGTGGAGGCGGCGGCACAGGCCCACGTCGTCTCCGTGGGAGGTGACCCTGGGAACGCCAAACTGGTGCTGAGCTACAGCACCCTGGAGTTTGGCAAGTACCAGGGTCAGACCTTCCGGTGGCTCAAGGAGAATGACGGCTACGCCGTGCAACTGGTGTACCGGCACCAGGTCAGTTTGGTACAATGCAATTTGAATGAACTGTTGTTTCATCCTTTCATCTCCTTGAAATAGGAATGGTAGGTTTGGGTAAGAGATTCAATGTGTTTAAGCATGCTTTGTAGCTTTGTCCTGTCATCCATCCATCCATCGCTGCCTAGCTGTGGCTTTAACCCTGCGCGTAACTGCAACTTTTGGATTTCTTGTCTTAGAGGCTCATCTTTCTTTTTGATCACACCCATCTTCTCCTGCACCTCCTGGTATACTGGCACTGGGCAAATTTATGGCATTACTGTAGATGCACTTTCTAATGTACATCACTAACAACCATAATAACTATGGCACTTATTTGGGCTGAGCTGCTTGTAATCGTAGTTAAACAGCATCTCATTTCAATGCTTGATTGACACAAACAGCCAGGTTCTTGTAAAATAAAAATAAATAAAAAAACAACCTAAATTTTTGGTACGTCTCTGCAAAGGCGATCCTGCTGTCGTAGAGGTCCCACACCCGCTCCCCCCGCCTCCACCTCCCACCACCACCACCGGAGAAGAGGAGGGACGGGCCAAGCCACAGCAGTCCTTCCTGCCACCAAGGCCTGCCTCTCAAAGTGCTGAGGTGAGTGTAAATCACTGAACGTCTTTTTATTTTATTTTATTTTTTTTTATTTTTTTTATTTTTTTATGAAAGAAGATGCCAAACTCAAACTCTGGTTTGTAACACATTCTTTTTTGTATTTTGCAGCTGCTGTTTCCTGAGAGTTGGTGCACAGCTTTCTCAAGGGAACAGCAGGAGTGGATTGGTCGGGCGCTGTTTATCAGAGACAGCTTGGGGAAGACTGTACTCACCACGGACCTGCATCTGTGGTGGTACCCTCCCCAGCCCCGGCGAATCTACAGCCAGCCTCCCTCCTCGCCAGCTGCCTTCTTTGCATGTCTGCTGTTCCTCTGGATGCCCCTCCGCATGTGGGCATTCAAGCTGACATGCACCCAGCCTGGTTGTAAAGACCACTGACAAAGGCTGGGCTTTACAAGACCATCTGAAGGGTCTTGGACATCGATGGCTGGTACTTGATGGCTACAGAGTACCTGAGCCGCCAGAGATGTCAGAAGAAGGTAGCTGGCTGGTCGCAGGATGTGCTGAATCAGCTGGATCCGGCTCATCGGAACCAGTTTCCAGCGATTCTGACATACAAGTAAGTAGAGATTTAAGTTTTACTTTCACGTCCATTCTGTGAACAACAAGCCTGCTTTAATTGTTGTGGGCACATATAAGTATGTATTACCTACACATATAACACATAAGAAATGCATTCAAGACCGATACGCACACACGCGCACACACACACATGCACGCATCACCATGTAGCCTGTGTGTCTCCATGAAAAATTGTTCTTGTTCCAGGCTGTCCTGCGACCTTTGGGTCATGAGGCTGCTGCGGGAGCGCTCTTTGGGGAACAGCGCCACCCAGCTGTACCGGAAGCTGTGTGAGGGGCACAGCGAAGCCTGGATGCGGCGGTCCATGCAGTACCTCGGCGAGTGCGAGCACTTCCTGGCCATGGGCTCCGAGCGGCATGACTTCCCCCCCCACCCCCTCCCATGCCGCCGGTGCCCACACCCCTCTGGCTGCAGAGCGTCTATTGCTACGACGTTCTGACGCGACTGAAGGAGGTGAAGGCCAGGGTCACCTCCACCTTCCGATCCATTCTCAAGTTGGACTCAACGAAGAAGGTAAGATATGTTAAATAGCTATATGTCATGGACATAAGATTCCTTTGTGCCACTTTTTCCTGAAGTGAGTCTATTCCCCTTCCTTGCTCTCAGGTGACCAAGAAGCACGCCGGTTTCGCCGCAGACACAGCGGCCTGGGCAACGAACGTCGGCAACGAATTCGGGCAGGTCCTTATAACGGTGCTGACAGCTGCCGAGGGCCAGGGCCTGCTGCCCATGGCTGCTGGCCTAATGCGGCGTTACCGAGACGCCGGGGTTGCACCCCCCAGCTCATCTACGTGGACCGGGACTGCTGCTCCTCATTCGGCGGGTCAAAGACAGCTGCCTTGTTCCACGAGTGGGACAAGCTGGTGGTCAGACTGGACGTGTGGCACCTCATGCGCAGGCTCGCTGCAGGTGTCCCCACAGAAAGCCACCAGCTATACCCAGCATTCATGCGGCAGCTGTCTGTGTCCGTCTTCGAGTGGGACGAAGAGGACGTCCGCCGTTTGCAGGAGGCGAAGCGGTCCGAGCTGGCGGGGAAGCGCGGGATGGTCGGACTGACGGATGGAGAGGTCTCGATGGCGCTCACCAAAAGGGAGCTTGCGCAGCACTGCCGTCGCCGCACACGCGGAGCTGCGGACACGGAGCGCCTCATCGCTGAGCTCATCCAGACCTTCGACAGCGCGAAGGCACACGACGCCATGGGCATCCCGCTGCCGGACCACGACCGCATCCAGGCGATCTGGGAGGAGCAGAGGCGCCACCTCCGCTGCATACAGGACCCACCAGGCTTGAGTCTGTACACCCAGACCGGTCAGCTGACGAAGGGAGGCGTCTAGCCTGCCGGTGTATCGCTGCGTGCGGGGTTCAACTTCTCTGGAGTCATTCCACCTCCACCTCAACCGGTTCATCCCAGGTAGGCCCATCACCCACCTCCCAACCGTGGCAAAAATCGGTTGAGGCCTAGGTGATTTTTATTTTTTTTTTCTTAACATGTGCTGCTCTGCTTCCTTTCAGGGGATCGTGCAAACGCCATGCACTTTCAGGCGTTCCTGCTGGACGGACTGGTGAGGTGGAACGAAGACCGCGCCGCAGCTGCAGTGGAGGGACCAGCACAGCCTCTGCTCTCCTACAGTGGCACCTGCAGCACTCCCTTAACCAGCTCCGCCAAAGGGTGCCTGGCCAGAGTCTGGTTAAGGATCACACCAAACCTGGCGAGTACACTGGTGCATAGCTCCTTATGTCGGTGCCAACTTTGACTTTGTTGTGTGTTTTGGCACAAATTTTAATCCAAGCTGTTTGTTCATTGGCATTGGCCCACTCTGCAGGGGAGCTCACACCTGTACTCACAGACAGGCAGGGTGCTGCAGGACGTCAGCTTGGACCCTGACACTCCGGACGAGGCTGCTGACATCCAAGACCTGGATCTGGAATGAAGGATGAGGGCTTTCAGGAGGAGGAGGACGACCCCACGGTCCACTGCCCAACCCCATCCTCCATCCCTTCAGCAGCCCGGTCAGGAGATCCAGCTGACGCACCCCCATCTGGGTCATCACCTCCGGCTGCCCCTGAAGCCTTTCCTCAGTCGCCCGCCACCCTCCTGGATTTTCCCCGGGTGCCCACTCCACCGGCTCCCACCGGGGAAGATTCTAAGGTAAATAATGACCCATACAAAGCATACCAATACAGCTGAACTGCTTTGTGACAAAGAGCTGTACCTTAAGTGTTTTAACACGTGCATTTAAGACACGCGCACCTTGTGCTTTCAGGAGTTCAGAGGCCCTGACGGTCAGCCAGGCTACCAGCATGTCACCCGGCTGGTCAGTGCCTTGGTGGCCTTGAGTGGACTGGCCTCGCTGTCGGATGCCAAGGTGGACGAGCTGGTGAGTCTGTGGAGCGTCGTTTTGTGGGCTGATTGATCTGCAACTGGACGTCTTCGAGGCGGGAGTAGGCTAAATCAGAATGCTTGAAATGCCCAACTATTTTGCGACCGACTGCCACAGCATCAGTAACGCTTTTCTTCGAGAGGAGGCCCTCGTGAGCCACCAGCTTAAGCGTGTGCGCAGCACAAGGCAGAATAGGGAGTCCAGCATCAGTCATGGCCATAATCATATTTCATGCGTTATCTCGGAGCACAACATGGACGGAGCTTTTTGGGATTCCCCAAGTTTGTAGCATGTCTTCGAATATATTAGCTATAGCTTGGCCAGTGTGAGAGCCCCGAAATGGTTTTGCGTGCAAGGTGATGTGGTGAAGAGTAAATGCTTCATCTATCCACTGAGCAGTCAAACTGAGGAGAGACATTGGACAAACACTGCTAGTCCATATATCAGTTGTGAAGCTAATTGCCACAGCATCACGCACCAAGGACCTAACGTAACTTTTCACTTTATCATACACCTTTGGCAACATCACATCTGTGATGTAGGGGCGACTAGGAATTTCATACCTCGGCTCTAGCACGTCGAGAAGACGGCGAAATCCGACATTATCAACAACCGAAAGTGGCTGGTCATCGAGCACTATAAAGTCAGTAAGTGCCTCTGTTATTTTTATGGCCCGTGAGTTGTCTTTGGACATTTTCTCTCGCTTTTGCAAGACGTCAGTTAAGGTTGGTTGCTTCGGTTTTGCGCCACTAGCATTAGTGAACTCTGTGTACTTAGCACTATGGTGTGTCTTCATATGTTTAATCAAATTGCTTGTGTTAAACAAAGTACTTTCCTTTCCACCCCTCGACACCGTAGCAGTGCAGATCTTACACTGTGCCTTACTCCTGTCGTCGTCGTCCCAAATCGCTGACATGGCTATACTGTTCCTTTAAAATCTATCCTTTCGTAGCCTACTTTCACACACAAGCTTTTGGGCAGAATCTCTGAGTTTCTGGCTCATTGTCTCCCCCTAGACTTTGAAGTCAGGTAGGACAACAACTCCTATATGCCTACTCTTTGTCCGCATAGCGCGACCAGTTTGATGTAGTGAAATACTGTTGAGTGGTATCGGTGTGTGGTATCGGCAATTCAAAAACGAATACGAGTACGAGATAACAAAGTATCGGCCCGATACCCGATACTGGTATCGGTATCGGTGCATCCCTAGTTGTTAGTGATGAACATTAGAAAGTGCATCTACAGTAATGCCATACATTTGCCCAGTGCCAGTATACCAGGAGGTGCAGGGTGAAAGCCACAGCTAGGCAGCGATGGATGGATGACAGGACAAAGGTGCAAAGCATGCATCAACACATTGAATCTCTTACCCAAACCTACCATTCCTATTTCAAGGAGATCCTTCTTTCTCTGATAAATATTACAATGAAACAACAGTTAATTCAAATTGTATTATACCAAACTGACAATACTTTATAAAACAGTCAAAATGAAGATGCAAACAAATCACAAGGTTTGAGAATATGGGAAGTTACATAAAGTATGCTTTAAATTGTGATACATTTTAAATGAGCGACTGAGATGCCATTCCTGACTCACAGTTGTCGTTTATGCCAAAACATTTCTTAAACATTTCGAAAGAAATTATTACACTGGGGAGTCAAAACATTACTGTACTGTACACACCGATTCTGCTGTATGATTCCGGTTCGGTCGGTAGCTAGCTTGCCAAAGCAGCTATCCACCTTGCAAGCAAACTAATATTACGTTTGATCATTAAAACGAACGACATCGTGAGACATGCCAGCTTTGTCTTACGATATATTTCTAATGTAAAAATACATACATAATGTGTTTATACACCTGGAAAGTTCATTCATTCATTAATTCTGTCTTAACGAATTCGGTGCCGTTTAAGTCATACAAACGTATTAAACAGCCCGAAAAACGGCACGAAAGCCAACCGGCTAGCCCGCTCTGACGATCGCGAACACGAAAATATAAATCATTCTTCCGATTTTAATATAAATTTCATTAGAAAACGCATTGAAAGCTTACCTTTCACTGATGCGGGAGCAATGGCCGACGCGCTGATTTGAGTCAAAGCGGAGGAAGAGCTACAATTGGCCGGCTAAACACGTGATGAATTTGGAACAAACACTTGATGAATTTGGAACAAATCCGGCCATCCGATTGGCCGAGCAGCTTTGTCAAAGTTAGTGAAAGTTGGAAATTGGGTTGTTTTATTGGTTATAATAATTTCTTTAAATTTAAAATCTTTTCCCTTTTTAAAAAAAAAAACACTCAATAACACAAAATAATAATTTTAACAAAAACAAGCACAAATTTCAAAACTAGACAACAAATCTTATTTCAATGAAACATAACTTTAAACAAAGGTGTACAAACAGATGATTAAACAAATGAAAAATAAGTCTTTTAGAAAATCATATCAAAACAAAAGGAAAGCAACAAAGTGAGTTTTTAAGAGAACTCAAAACGGGCAAGAATATTTAAAAGGGGTCCATCTTGCTCGGGTTCAGCAGGTGTTGAGGACCTCTTGCCCCTCTTGGGGGGGGCTATAACCAGTTCTTTCCAGTGGTCCACCCCACACTTCTCTCACGCCAGGGTCTTGTTGATGTAGATGTCCAACATCACGCCGTCTTGGAGGAGGTTTTGAATCCTCCACCGGAGAGTGATCAGGTCTACAGTTGTTTTTTGGTAGACCTTGATGTTCCTCGCCTCCCACAGGACCTGCTTCACGATGTTAATGATCCTCCACTGACGCTGGAGCTTGATGGTCTTGCATCCCCCCGGCGGACCGTAGAGGATGCCCTCAGCCATCAGGGAGGACTTTGGCAGGAACCTGCTCAGGGACACAGAGGAACAAACAAGGCCCCAGACCCGCCTAGCCACGGAGCACTCCCAGAAAAGATGGTGAATGTATTCTGAGTCAGTGCATCCGTGGGGGCAGCGTTCAGTCAGGGCTAAATGCCGGCGGTACATAAAAGTTCTTGTGGGGAGACACCTATGGGCTGTCATCCAGGCAATGTCTTTTTGTTTGTTAGTTAGACACTTATGTGTCACATTTGCCCAGATGACTTGCGGGTCCAGGTCTGGCCCCCCCCTCGGGAGCGTTACAATTTGGCCGGATCTTAAATGAGCCATGATCATTTTGTAGCTCCACGAGGTTAGGCCAGCCCTGGGCAGACCCGTCCTGTAGGCAAAGTCCTTCAGGGCTCGGTAGACATAGGGGGGTCCCAGCTATAGGGTATGGTGAGGTCCAGCACACCCAAGCCCATTGCTCTGAGGAAGGGGGTGGCATAGTACCTGGCAAAGGTACCAGAGGCCTTACCTACCATCCCTACGTTCTGGACAAGGGTGGCCATTCCGCCCCCCATTCCGCTCCTCCTTGAGGAGGGTGACACGTTTCAGTTTTTCCATAGTGCTCCCCCAGACAAAGCGGAAAGCCATCCGGGTGATTAACTTCCCGGTGGCTTTGTCTGGGGGAAACACCCTCCCCACATAGAGCAGAATGGGTAGGACAATTGCCTTCTGGACAAGGATCTTACCCGCCATGGTCAAGGGCCGTACACTCCAGCTCCTGATTTAATTTTGGACGTGGCGGAGGGCTCCCTCCCAGCTGGTTTTCCCTCCTCCGTCAGCCTGGAAGGTCACCCCCAGGAGCTTGATGGTATTCCTACACACAGGGAAGGAAACGGTCAGCTCCTCACTCCAATGTGGAGACAGAAACAGTTCACTCTTGTCCCTGTTGACCAGGGCGCCAGTGGCCACACAGAAGTCGTCCAACACCTGGCACAAGCGATAAAACGACTATCTGCGGCGACGATGGCAATGTTGTCCAGGTACGCCATCACCTTTAGCCATTCCCCCCCGACTCCAGGTAGTGGGTAACCCACCACCCCTGGATTGGCCCTGAGGGCCTGGAGGAACGGTTCCAGGTAGATGACGTACAGGAGATATGCTAGAGGGCACCCCTGCCTAATGCCAGACCTGACATCGAACGGGGCAGAGGGCTGCCGATTGACAACCACTCTGCCCGTTATGTCTGTCAGACAGATTTTTGTCCAGCGCAGGAGGGGGCCAATAATGTTCATTTTCTCTAGCATTCTCTCCAAGCACACATGACTCACCCAATCAAATGCCTTCTCTTGATTGAGGCTGAGAAGGCACAAGGGGGACCTCCGCTCCCCGGAGTGGATGATTAGATCCCTCATGAGGAGCAGGTTGTCATTTATGGACCTCCCCTGCACACTGCAGGTCTGGTCCGGTCCGATCACCGATGTTATCAGGCCTTGGAACCTCCCCATCAGCGCCTTCGCCATGATCTTATAATCGACTGAGAGGAGGTTGATCGGCCCTCCCTGTACGCAGCCCTGAACACTTCCGCCACGTCCCCCTTCAGGAGATCCCAGTGAGCCTGGTAAAACTCAGCTGAGATTCCGTCAGGGCCCGGAGCTTTGTGCATGTTCAAGGAGTGCACGGCCCTGGTGAGCTCCTCAATGCTCAACTCCGCTTCCATCTGCTCATCTCCCAGGCGTCTGTCCAGGCAGCCCAGGAAGGTGTCCATGAGAGCCCCGTCTGAGGGCCTCTCGCTGTAACGGCCCTCGTATAACTCCCTGGCCACCTCCCGGACCTCCGCCTCTTCAGACACCACCACACCTCTGCTGTTATAGAGAGACAAGATGTTATTCGTCTTGGTCCGTGCCCTGCGGAAGAAGAACCGTGTGCACTTCTCAGCCTCCTCGAGGCCCTGGAGTTTGGAGCAGAAGGTCTGTTTCTTCCGCTCTTCCCGGTAGAGGGTGGTGAGGCTCTGCCGAGCTTGCGCGATTTTGCTGCTAACATCCAGGCCTTGGGACTGGAGGAGGCTTAGTCTTTGGAGGGCAGCATTGTGGCGTTCAACAACTGCCCTCCTTTCCCTCGCCTTCCTCCGCCCGACTGCCCGGAAGTAGCCCCGCACTCGCTCCTTCGCCATCTCCCACCACTCCACCGGGGAGTCAAAGAGATGTTTCAGACTCACCCACTCCAGGTATCTTCTCGAGAAAGAGAGACGCACCTGGGGGCCTTGGAGATGGCTGATGTTCATTCGCCAGAGTCCCTTACCCATGGCTATCGATTTCTCCCAGACCAGGGACACGGTCACCATGTGGTGGTCCGAGAAGTGCACCGCCTTGGTGGAATAGCTGTGCACCCTCAGGCCTGGGGACAGCAGAAACATGTCAATTCTGGATGAGGAGGAGCCAGAGGAACACACAAACATATGCTGGGGAGGAGAGGCGCCCCCGGCGTCGCAGAGGGAGAAATCCTCGATGAGGGACCGCAGCAGGGTGCCGGAGCGATCCGGTCTTGGTTTGCTGCGGTCCTCATCTCTTAAGACACAGTTGAAATCTCCCTCTACGACGACGGGCATTGTAGTGTGTAATATGGGTAGTAATTTTGTGAAAAGGGAGACTCTCTCGGCCACACTGGTGGGGCCGTACACGTTGACGACCCTGAGTGGGGAACCCCCGACATCGAAATCGGTGACGAGGATTCGCCCACTCTCCACAATATTGTGTGCTGTTATTTTGACAAAGGGGTTCTTCGTCAACGTGCCGACCCCATCAGCTCTGGCGATGTTAGAGCCAGACCAGAGAGAGTCTCCCATTCTCCATCCCCCCCCCCCCCCCCCCAGAACACCATCCAACTCCCGGTACAGAATGCCACATTCCTGGAGCAGGACGACGTTCCAGGGGATTTGGGAAAGAATGGAGAAAACTGTTGAGCGTTTGTCTGGGTGTTTGTGTTTAATACTGCGAGTGTTGAGTGTTGTGAAGGTGATTGTATTTGTCATGAGTGTTTTTTTTTTTTTTTTTGTGTGTCTGGTGGACCAGAGTTGTTACTAGTGGTTTTATGGCACATTTGGTCTATTGCTGGCGGCACGGACGGTGCACTGCCGCCTCACAGCAAGGAGGTCCTGGGTTCGAATCCCCGTCGGCCGGGGCCTCTCTGTGCGGAGTTTGCATGTTCTCCCCGTGTCTGCGTGGGTTTCCTCCGGGTACTCCGGTTTCCTCCCACAGTCCAAAGACATGCACGTTAGGCTGATTGGAGAGTCTAAATTGCCCATAGGTATGAGTGTGTGAGTGAATGGTGTGTGTGCCCTGCGATGGACTGGCGACCCATCCAGGGTGTATTCCTGCCTTTCGCCCAATGTATGCTGGGATAGGCTCCAGCCCCCCTGCGACCCTGTTCAGGATAAGCGGGTTCAGATAATGGATGGATGGATGGATGGATTTGGTCTATTGTGGAAAAAATTGTATCTGGGTTATTATGGCGCCTACCCCTGACCATGTGTGCCCATGGGTCTCCCCTCCTGACTGCCTGGGAGGTTCCGTCCTGGAGAGGTGGGGGCAGATGTTCTTGCCCCAGGCTTCCCCCCAGCCCCTGGAGGGCCCTGGGGGACGGATGATGTTACTGACCCTGGAGCGGGGGCTGGCTGGTCCTTAGTGGGTCTGGGGTGAAAAGTGCTAGAGGTGTGGTGACCAGTTTGTCTCGTTTTTGATGGTGGTGGGGTTGGTTTATTTGGGCGAGGTAGGGGATTTGGCCTGGCGGAGATTTGTGAGGTTTCTTTTAAATTCATTGTAATGGCTCTTTTTGCTAATTTAGTTTGGCGTATTATTGCTGGGTTTGTAGGCTGGGTGGGAAGATTATGAGTAGCTGTTTTGGGTGAACGCATTCTTTTGCCCTTTTTTGAAGTTGGCCAGGGTGTGATGGTGTCCTCGGAGTCTGTGGTTGAGGAGTCTGACTCCTCCACCGTGATGAGGATGTCGGAGTCAGGCTCCTCCTTTCCAATAGTGATTGGGGATAGGGTGATCAGGGGAACTGTGCTGTTAGGGGTTCCAGGATTGGTGCTACAAGGAGGGTCTTGTGCCGTGCACAGTGCTTGGGTGGATGTGTTGTCAGGCTGTACGGGGATGGGAGTGAGTGTGTGTTCAATGATTGTTGGTGCAAGAGGGGTAGGGAGCGGGGGCGGGGGGGCAATCAGTGATGGTAGAGGGGGCGTGGTGCTCCGGGCCCTGTTCGCATACGAGAGGGGGCAATCACGGAAGAGATGCCCCCTCACCCCGCATAGATTACAGGGCCTCGGATCCCGGCACGCCCTGGTCTCATGCTCGCCACCACACGACTTGCACTTGACCACTGTGCAGGCTGCGGCCAAGTGACCTAACTCGCCGCAGTTCCTGCACAGCTTGGGCATGCCGTGATAAAACAGCACGCCCCGGTGTCTCCCCAGCGTGATGGTGCTGGGGATATGACATACGCCCCCAACTGCAGAGGGGTCAGGCTTCAGCTGGACCAGCCATTTCCTGGCCCCGGTCCAGACTCATCCAGGACCCTCCGAGATCCTGATTTAACAAGCCCATACCTGCCCAACCACGTACTCACATCGTGGTCCTGCACAGCTTCATTATAAAACCGTACAGTGACCACTTTGTTTTCCGTGTCGGACAGGGGCTCAACCTCAAAATTGCTGAGGGGGGCCTTGTCCTTCCCCTCTCTAAAGAGGTTCCAGAACCTCTCCAGGACATTTGCGTTTTTTAAGCTAATTTAAAAAATGTTGGCGTTTCCTGGAACCAGGCAGTTCAGGTCACCAGGCACAAAGCCCATGGCTCGCTGAAGGACTGCCCGACTAAATTCCAGGCGGGTCATACCTGTCACTCTCCTGTCCTGTCCATTCACTTTTGGGGCAGCAGCTCCATTTCCTCCACCGGTGGCAGCTGGCCCAGTGGCGCCCTCAGCGGCTGCACCACCTGCCCCTTGCTCCACCAGAGGACCCACACTACCGCTGCTGCCCCCTTCTCCACTGGGCAGGAGGGTCATGCGGACGGCGTGATGTCTTCTGACACCTGGCTGGACTCCTGTCGCCATCCTCCCTCTCACTCAGGCCGGACCTTTAGCCGTTGGAAAAAAAAGCAGACACAGCGCTCAAAGATGTTGTCCCCAGGGGACCGAAAAGCAAACACAGAAAGATCAGCTCCCCTGGTGCAGTGGCACCTCCCTTCTTGTAGAAGACGCCAAGCGTTGGATCTAAGCAGGGATGGCAAAGCTGGATCCGGTCGGCGTCATCTGGGTGAGGGAGGTCCTTGGTCCCCGTCTGCCTGCTCCTCAGCTTCGTCTTCGGGGAGCCTCAGGTGGAGCTGCTGCAGAGCCTGGAAGACCTGAGGGAGAGCGCAGCGAAAATGGCGAAGGCCCAGCGAAGGAAAGCTGGCGGCGGCCCGGAGAGCAACCCTATCCGGGAGATCTCTCCGGGCCGCTCTGGAACTCCCCTCCGGTCCTCGGCAAAAAGGCGTTCCGCAGCAGTCGTGGCTCTTCCTCCGGATGGCAGGAGACTTCTGGCAGGGGATCCTCCAAGCGCTGCGTCAGCTTCGGCGTTTGGGGTTCGGCAGGCCGCGGTCAGGCCACTGGTACCTGCCTAGCCCCAAAACGCTGTCGGTCCGGCCTGGTCCGCCGGCCTGCTGATCCACCGAAGCCGCGGTCAAGCCACTGGTACTTCGGATTCACAACAGGCCTTCAAAGAGAGAGGGAGACAAGGAGCAAAAGGGAGAGAGAAAGAAAGAGGGTCACGCCGCTCAAAATGCCTCAACACCTGCAAACCCAGTGTCCTCTGCTGTTTTAAGAGCAGAGGGCATTGGGTTAATACAGACTGAAGAAAAACCCGAGCGAAATGGGTAATTGGAAATTGGGTAGTGTTAAGAAGTACCGTTGAGCTCCCCATTTAAAACTAGCATTTATATTAGTGTGTGTCTTTATATCCTTAAATAAGCAAACTCGTCTCAGTCATGGTTATTACATTACATTACATTACATTATTGGCATTTGGCAGACGCTCTTATCCAGAGCGACGTACAACAAAGTGCATACCCATAACCAGGGATAAGTTCGCTGAAAGACCCTAGAGGTAAGTACAATTTCAACTGCTACCTGTACAACAAAGATAAGGACAAGGGCGATTTTTTTTTTTTTTTTTTTTGAACAAACAAACAAACAGAGCAAAAGTCACCAAAGTTAACTATCCAAACACTGCTTACCTAGCCAACTAAAATACTGATACACAAGTCACAGAGACAACAATTAAGGTTCACAGGGAGGTAGGGAGGGATGGGGAGAGGTGCTGTTTGAAGAGGTGTGTCTTCAGCTTGCGCTTGAAGGTGGGGAGGGATTCTATAGTTCTGACCTCAACGGGGAGTTCGTTCCACCACCGTGGAGCCAGAACAGACAGTAGTCGTGAGCGTGAGGTGGAGGTTCTGAGAGGGGGAGGTGCCAAGCGGCCTGTGGAGGCTGACCGAAGAGGTCTGGCAGGGGTGTAGGGTCTGATGATTTTTTGCAGATAAGCTGGGGAAGACCCTTTAACTGCTTGGAAGGCTAGCACCAATGTTTTAAATTTGATGCGAGCCATGACAGGCAGCCAGTGGAGGGAAGTAAGCAGGGGGGTGACGTGTGAGTATTTGGGAAGGTTGAAGACCAGACGAGCTGCTGCATTCTGGATGAGTTGGAGGGGTCTGATGGCAGACGCTGGGAGGCCAGCCAAGAGGGAATTGCAGTAGTCCAGGCGGGACAGAACCATCGCTTGGACCAGGAGCTGGGTCGAGTAGGGGGTACATTTTCCATGTACAATATGTGATCATGCTAAATGATCATGCTAAATTCATACCGTGCGTCTATTTTACAGAAAATTGGCAATAATATGTAAACTATTCAATGAAATGACGGGAGGCAGGCTAATTCTTTTGGTGTTGGTGTTATTTTCTGATATGCCAAGAGTGCTGCTGGGAAAATATGTTCACTGTTTTCCAATGTGAACTGTCTTGATCCTGTGTTGATATTAGCTAGGCTTGTGTGTAAAATATTGAGCGCCATTTAGCTGCCTGGTGTTAAAATGCCCTAAAAAGCACAAAAGTGGGTCGCAGAAAAGAAAGGATAAAAAGGAGCAGGAGGAAAAGGTAGCAAAACAATGTAAACTGGACGGCTTTTTGGAAAAATGATCGCTCAAATGCTACCGTTTTCAGTGGCAGTTGACAATCGCAATCACTGTGAGAACGTTAGTGACGTTAATGTGAGAACTGCTCAATCTTGTAATCATTAATTAACATTAGTCATAAGTCCGTAAATGTACTTCACTTGCATTGCATTCATATTAGCCTAGGAGGCTGCTAATTCTCCCAGCAGTTACCGTGAATTCGATTTTTTTTATTTTTTATTGTTGGACTGGTTTTCTGCTGTAAACCTAGCGTTCCACCAATGTTACGTCAGGGGGCTGTTTTAAAAAACCTTATGATATAGAAAGTATAAATGATATCCCTTAACAAAGAGGAAGCGACCAAATAGGTCCGTTTAGTTTTATCAACTGGAGGAGGAGTTACGTCAATGAGTTCAATAATAATGACAGTTGAAAGATAAAACAAAGCTAAGAAAACAAATGTTTTTCATACATTAATTCATATTTTATTGTAAAAACTGCACTATGTGAATTAGCCAAATTACACAGTGAAAGCATTGTGTTGTGCTTTTCCTGATACTGACACGAGTAGCATAGGCCTAAGCTTTAGTTATGTAAACATCCCAAATATCGTTAGTTGATTTGTTGACTTGTTGATTTGATTCAGTGACCATCCAGGTTGGTCAATGGTTCTTACTTGATTAATACAAATGTTCTAAAGTATCACAAACTATGTAGCCTGTGTCTCACTATCCAAAGTATTGTCTTTAAAATATCCGTCAAATAGTGTGTGCGCGCGTGCGTAGGTTATATGCATTTACGTGCGCATTCCTGCATCTTGGTTGGCATTTTTTGTCAGAGGAAGGGACAATAAAAAAAAAAATCTTACACCAGGGCCCATCCTAAATTGCTGCTGCCACTGACTGAATGCATAATTGATCTCTTCATGTTTTGACCATATATGTTTCTGTTTTTTGTCCACCTCTGTTTTAAACAGGATGCCCAGGTGATAAACATACCCCTTTATTCAACAATGAAACTGGTTATCAAGGGTGTCCCCGAAGATAGGTGAGTCACAGCTGCCTCTGACTCTATGAGACCTCTTTATGCTGCTGCTAAATCTTTTGACATCACCATCAATGTGGGCAAATCCAAAGACATTGCACTGCAATATAACGTGCACTTCAGCCAGGGCCTTGACCAATCTTTCATCAACCTGAGGTGTATAAAGGATGGCAAAGTCATCGATACGCACATGGATACTAATTTCCCTTTTGACGTAAAGAAGCCGTTTGTGGTGAGTCCTAGGACAGGGAGACACTGAGTTGGAGGTGCTAAAAGGACACTTGGTCCAGTCCTCTGTACCTGTCTTCCATGTATCAGCCTGTAACTTGGTATCTTTGTCATAGGGGGGCATGGGGAGTAATGCTTCCACAAGTGCCCTAGTCTCTGACCCCCACCCCCTACAAACTGGAGTCCCGCAGGGCTCAGTTCTTGGTCCTCTCCTCTTCTCGCTATACACCATGTCTCTTGGTTCTGTTATATCTTCCCATTACTTTTCTTACATGAGTTTGGAAGAATCCATGCACTTGTGAGTTGGTTTGGATTAAAAGCGTCTTCCAAATGACTAAAATGTAAATGCAACTGCCTTCTGTGGGAGAGAGCAGACTGGAATGGGTGCTGACACGGAATACACTGGGAGGGAGCATCGCTCCGAGCCAACTTTCACACACCCTGATACTATTAGTTCGATAACTAAGGCATTTCAAAGTTGTTAAATAAAAACTCCTACAGGAAACAATGAACAGGACTGGAAAATGAAAACTGTGTGTGGATCTGGAGAAGGCTGATGATTGTTTTCTCTGTAGTATCTGGCGGCATGAGTGTGGGGTGCCGGGGTAGTGAACAGCACACTGTTAAGGTATACAAGTACAAATATCCATCAATCAACATACATTCACAAAAACATTTATGAATATTGTGGTGCCTCGGAGTGGATCCTGAGGTGTAGTGGGTGGGGAAAAATGGGAGAAATAAAAGGGGCCATTCAGGCAAAATCAACTCAGGTTCTTCCCAGACTGGGGGATGCTCCAGAACCTCCTTCCCCCTTCCCTCTTGGGCTGCGTCAGGGCTCGGGGGGAAGCACAGAGGCATGACTAGCTCCGGCTTTATTAGGCTCACGTGTCCGGCGTCTGTTTCCGGGTCGTTGGGGTTGCCGTTCGTAAAGGTGGGGTCTCCTTCAGGGTCAGTACGGCAGGGCGTAGACGGTCCTCTCTCTCTCTCTCTCTCTCTCTCTCTCTCTCTCTCTCTCTCTCTCTCTCTCTCTCTCTCTCTCTCTCTCTCTCTCTCTCTCTCTCTCTCTCTCTCTCTCTCTCTCTCTCTCTCTCTCTCTCTCTCTCTCTCTCTCTCTCTCTCTCTCTCTGCCTTTCACACTCTCACACACTCAGGAATGGCACCGACTGACTCTGTTTGCAGCCTCGACCGCGCCTTAAATACCATTCCCTGCTCATTAGGAAACAGGCTGCAGCTGAGTCAGTACTTTTCCACTCTGCTCACTCATGTGCGCTGTCCGGGGTCCTGGACTGCCGGTAGAGGGATCTCTCTCCAAGGTGCTGATCTCCCCATCACCTCTCGAGGAAGATACACTCCTTCACACACCTCTCCCAATGCGTGACGTCTGCGCGGTTGACCTGCACGGGCCCCTCCAGGGTTCTCCACCCACGTGGCACAACATGCAGGAGCAGGGGTGCCACAGTGTGTATATGTGTGTGTGAGCATGTGTGTGTATTTGAAAGATAATTAGGAGTGAGGGGCTCTCTGTTTGTAGACTAAGTGCTGTAATACTAAATCAGTGAATGTACATACTGGTGATGTCTAAATACTGCTCAGATTTTTCTCATATTGCTCAATAGATGTTTCTCTGTGCGACAATATTTGTGCGTAGGTGTGAGCCAGTTTTATTAACACAGTGAAAGACAGTTATATGCACACATTGTTACATAATGTACCCCGTTGTTAATAGATGCAGTAAAAGGCCTTGGGTAACATCCACCAGTTTTTCAGCATTCTACAGTTAAATACCCTGCTTACTGAAAGTATGCCTTCATCATCTCTTTGTTCCGACAGCTAGTAATGGACCAAGCCCTCCAGGAATAGAGGTGCCTGTGTAGGTTTTGGGTGAGACAAGGAGACTTGTCAACCCCATTTTATTTATATAGCTCCTTTCTGGAATCAGGCTCCTTGTTTATTACATTTAAACATAGAGACTGATAAACATTACAGCAATTTAACCGCTTAAGGTAAAATGCATGGAATGCCCCTTCCCAGCTCAGCCCCAAATGTATTCAAAGCCTATAATAACATGACATAACATAAGGTAGTGGTGAGAACAGGCCATTCAGCCCAGCAATGCTCGCCTTTTCCTATCCCTAAGTGTACCTACTGCCTAATTTGCCTAAAAGCTAAGTAGAATCTAACACCGTTTCAAGCCTGGTCTTGAAAACCCCCAGTGTTTCTGCCTCCACTACATGCACTGGCAAGCTATTCCACACATTGACCACTCGCTGTGTGAAAAAATACTTCCTAATATCTGTACGGAAATTCTCCTTTGCCAATTTCCATTTGTGTCCTCTCGTTCTGTTAACCAAACTCCACCTGAAGAATCCCCTATAATTCACTTTGTTAATCCCTTTAATGAATTTAAAAGCCTCAATCAAAGACCCCAGAACATATCATGAATACCACAAAGTGATTATCCTTGGATTATCTCTCAAGGATTGAATTAAATAACAGAATTCTGGTGACACATTGCTAAACTACCAATGTGCATAGAACACACAGCGGCAAACAAAATGGGCATTACAATTCCAGCTACACTTGGAGTTGAATGGAAGAAAACAATCCTTTAACATATGATTTTATTCCATTTATTCCATTTAACTACATGTGTAGCTTAAATGTTATCCTTATGGTTAGTTGCAAGTTGACAGCTGGAGGATACACTATATAACAAAGCAGGATTGCTGACTGTTCTGCCCCCGCTTCAGTGTGTGTGTGGCGGGATCTAGCCTGCTACATCAGCTCGGCAGATAGCTAACAGTTTCCCCACCCAAGATAAAGAATGAAGCAGCTTGTATTCTTTCCAAACTTTACTCAGGAAGCACTGTAAAACTAGACGGATAAAGGGATACATCTTTCAGTATTTTATACAGACGTTGTTCAAGAACAATATTGTATATTGTCTGTTTAAAACGTATAGCAACAAATGCGTCCGGGCTAACAGAAATTCCATTACGATACTAGCGGTTAGCATATATGCTCAAAATACCGGAGTGGTCTTGATGGGGAGTTGGGAGCAGACCGGAGTGGTCTTGATGGGGAGTAGGGAGCAGACCGGAGTGGTCTTGATGGGGAGTAGGGAGCAGACCGGAGTGGTCTTGATGGGGAGTAGGGAGCAGACCGGAGTGGTCTCACTGGGGAGTAGGGAGTGATTAAAGATTGGATGTGAAATGGGGCAGTCCCCTGAGCTGCCTGAAATGCCAACACTAGGGCCTTGAAGCAGATGTGTGTGGGAATAGGCAGCCAATGAGGCCAGGTGCTGGTCAGGTGGGCTAGTACATTATCTGTTGTTGCAGTCATAATGGACGCATGCTCACAATAAATTACATATCTTGGTATATGGCTTTTGGTTCTCTGGTTTTGATATCAACATTTCAGTTGAAAGACTCAAGACGTGACATGCAATCAATTTAAATACCTTCAGACCATTTTCTAAGTTGCCCTTTATCTCAAAGATTCTATAAAATGCTAGCTCCAAACAATTACTAGCCTTTAGAAGATGTGATGGTGAACTGCATATCCAATTCATGAACCGAAATACTGCAAGAAGAGCTGCTTCATCTATTGTAAGCATGCACAATGAATAACTCTATTTAATAAATGATAAAACTTTGTCCAGCAAATATTGAATTTATTTGGACATTTTAAATCACCTTAACAAATTGCACTCCCAGGGATTTACTGTGCACAACTTCATTTCTTTCTTTTTTTACATCTGGGTACAATTAAAAAAGGAAAGATTTATTCAATATTCATTCATTTAAATTACCAGAATTCATACTTTACAGTTTCTACCGATTGCTGACACACTTGTTGCAGAATAAGACACAACACTTGGAGATAAACATCTCACTTCTATGGCAAAATGAAACCTTTCAATCAAAACCTAACAATCCTTTTTCAATCCTATCAATCCTTACAATGATTTTTCATTTTTGCAACAAAATGATACACACATTCATCATTTAAATTACTCTTTCAACAGCAACACACTGATGTACCTCACACAAAACACTGCTGTCTTTACTACTTTGTATACCTTTTACATTTTCTCATACAGGCTTCTGTGAGAGATTGTCCCAGTACGGTCTCTACTCAAATTTCAATGAGTACAAAAATAGAAAGGCACATATACAGCTTATTTATTTTTATTTTGTGCCATTGCAGGTTTTTACAACAACAAAACAAAACAGAAAGAAAAGTACAATACAGTAATCATTACAATATGTTACTGTAAACCAGAAATAATGACATAGTATTGTAAGGGATGGGGTGGATGGTTTACAGATCCTGCCTTCTGTTAGGATCTGGCCACATCACAAGCAATGTCATCCCTGGCAATGAGGAAAATATGGCTCCCAAAATGGCACCTGCCGAGGTCACATAATGCTCTGTCTGCATGTATCTATGCAGTGGCAGAAGGACACAATCTACTGCCATTACTGTATTAGAGTATAGTGCACTGACACTTACTTGCACATAGCAAAGCTCTTTACTGCCATTACTGTATTAGAGTATAGTGCACTGACACTTACTTGCACATAGTGAAGCTCTTTGACTCTAACACAGTTTCTCTCAAATGGAGCCCTGTAAAGCTGTTTCATGTGTAATTTGGTGTTGACTCAATATGCGGCAGAGTGTCGGTATACTGACACGGTTCATATCATGGAATGTTGTGTGATCTGCGATGATTTGCTCTCGCAGTTCCTGTTCATGGGTGAACAGACATTGCCTTCCACCCTCAGGAGGTCGTAACAATTCAAATAAATTAAATTTTTATTTGTATATAGCTTTTTACAAAGGGCCTTTGTTGCAAAGCAGCTTTACAGAGAACCTGGGCCCCAAGAGTACACCTAGGGCAACAGTGGCAAGGAAAAACTCCCTGGAAACAGGAAGAATCACAGCAAGAGGGAGAGGCATGAGGGTAGGCTTGCGACGGTCACTACCAGACAATGACTGGTTATGCTTAACACAGCACTAGCAACAATGATCCACTGACAGCACTGACCGCCAAGTCCACCAGAGACTAACTTATGCCAGCCACCCACTCCTGCCCCTCAACTATAGGACAGACTAAAGAGATACGTTTTTAGCCTAGCTTTAAATAAGGCGATAGTGTCTGCACCCTGAACATGAGCAGGCGATTTGTTCCACAGGAAAGGAGCACGATAGGAAAATGCTCTGCCACCTATGGAACTTTTAGTTATTCTAGGAATAACAAGGAGGCCTGCACCCTGCGAATGGAGTATTCGGGAGGGAGTATAAGGATGAAGTAAATTGTTTACATACAGAGGGGCAAGCCCATGTAAGGCTTTAAAAGTCAGAAGTAGTATTTTGTAATCTATTCGGAATTTAACAGGCAGCCAGTGAAGTGAAGCAAACACTGGGCTGATGTGCTCAAATCTCTTTGTTCTAGTAAGAATACGAGCTACTGCATTTTGAATTAGCTGGAGCCCTTTCGGAGAGGAATTTGCACATCCAGACAAAAGAGCATTGCAGTAATCTAATCTTGAGGTGTAACAAAAGCATGCACAAGCTTTTCTGCATCATTTAGGGACAGTGCCTTCCGAAATTTTGGAGATATTCCTCAAGTGATAAAAAGCAACCCGAGAGATGTTTTTAATATGTGCATCAAACGCAAGACCTGGATCAAAAGTAACACCAAGGTAATTGCATTACATGTGCATCACAGCACTATACCTATTTTTTTGGTTCACTGAGGAGCACAGACCTAATATTGTAGCCCTACATTGTATTGTACTGTGATGCAGAATGATGTGCAACAATTCAATAGGTACAGTCTTGTGTAGAAAGTTGAAGACATACCAGTTCTCCAGTCTAAATGTCTGTATTATGGATGCTACTGTGTAGTGACTCAGGTTGGGCTGGGCTCTCTGCCCGGCCTCCCTCATCATGATTTATGACATGGTCCACCAAAGTGGCCCTAATATTGTCGAAAATATGTCTCCATCTATATTCTGGTCCCCTTCTCTGTTCTTGTCTTTGTCCTCCTCCTTCTCCTCTCTATCTCTAAAATGCCAATAATGTATCTCTTCATCTTCCTTTTCCTCTTGCTCTCACTGCCTCCATGTTTGCAAAGTTCTCACAAAAGAGGTTACCTTACCTGAGGTCTATTTGTACTGCTAAGGCTCAGACTGATTGCTGTTCAATTAATTAACATGTATGTGTGTGTGGGTGGGTGTTGCCAAGTTCAGGTGTGTTTGGCTAATGATTGCAAGAGATTGAATTCATGAAAGCGTCTAATGTAAGAAACAGTGTGTAGTGTTTTGCAAGAAGCGTGTTGCAGAATTGCAAACAAATTGCAAATGAGAAAATGTGTTCGTATTTTTGGTGCCTTTGTTTAAGGCATGGTTACTAAAATAAAGGTTTTTATGCTTTTGTCTGAGCATTCAATTTTAGTGTGTAAGCTATCGGAAAAAAAACAGTAAGCAATCAAAACCTCTGTGATTTCACCCGAGACCCCATAACTGAACAAAACTATAATAATAGTGTACTTAAGAAAACAAATTTCCATCACCTGACACAATGAAGTCATACAATGTTAATGGAGTGTGATCAGTGGTGCGTCACCACCTGACACAATTAAGTCATACAGTGTTAATGGAGTGTGATCTGCAGTGAGAGAAATAATCAGAGAGGACTCCTCCTGACCTCAGTAGGAATGGCTACTGGTGAGAGATCAATTCATTTGGCTGAATTCAGGGGCTTGAAAAATCCCGGAATATGAAATATAAATAAAAACCCACTTAAGAATTAAAACACCAACTATCACTGTAAGAGACACAATTAAAAACCTAAAAATGGCAACACACAGTGTCCTGTTTCACAAGCCCCTGAGCTTTGAACATAATCTGTGCAGAAATGGATTTTGAAAGCCCAGCTATATAGTTCCTTTCAGAAAGCACCTCTATGCATCATGACAGAGGTGTGACAGAGCCAGAGATATCTCATTGTAAACAACAATGGTGTTAGGGTGGATTGCGAAGGTGTTAGCTGCTGTTGTAATGTCCCAGGCATCTACCAGCACCACCTCCAGGTCCCTGAATACCTTCCTCTGAGCCAGGTTCTGTACATAGCCAAACCAGTCACTCAGGTGGGTCATCGTTGAACCAAATTCCCTGTTGTTCTCCAGCTTGATGACAACGAGGGTCTGGGGGCTACGTTCCTGGAGCCTCAGGATGGCCTTCCGCATGTTGATCAGCCTCTGGATGAAGATCTCCAGGGGAAAGGGCCTGAAATGCTGTCCCACTCCAATGACCACCACATCACCAACAGCTACTCTGTCTACTTCTTCGGAAATGTACCCGCACAGATCTTTAACCACGTTGTAGCCAGTGACAGAAGGATGGCCGTGCATTTTCCACTGGACAGTGATGTTCTTTTCAGGGTCCACAGCCCGGGCAAAGTAATGTGTATCATACGGTTTCACATATTTCAGACCTGAAACAGCAAAACACTGAATGGTTAATTAGGTAATCCTGGTGTCCCTTTTAGGGCGGCACGGATGGTGCAGTGGGTAGCACTGCCGCCTCACAGCAAGGAGGTCCTGGGTTCGAATCCCCGTCGGCCGGGGCCTCTCTGTGCGGAGTTTGCATGTTCTCCCCGTGTCTGCGTGGGTTTCCTCCGGGTACTCCGGTTTCCTCCCACAGTCCAAAGACATGCATGTTAGGCTGATTGGAGAGTCTAAATTGCCCGTAGGTATGAGTGTGTGAGTGAATGGTGTGTGTGCCCTGTGATGGACTGGCGACCCGTCCAGGGTGTATTCCTGCCTTTCGCCCAATGTATGCTGGGATAGGCTCCAGCCCCCCTGCGACCCTGTTCAGGATAAGCGGGTTCAGATAATGAATGGATGGATGGATGGATGGTGTCCCTTTTAAAAATTGTGTCACACACTGTCATTCTGGACAATTTGAAGATCTGTCACTATACAGAAAATGTGGTCAAGAAAGAAGCTATGACATCATTCAGAAACATGTATCCCATTTAAATACATTCAGGCCAATTTCTAAGTTGCCCTTTATGCAAAAGATTCTATAAAATGCTAGTTCCAGACAATTACAAGCTGTTAATGAGTAGAAATGAAGACAAATCCTATCTGGCTTCTGCTCAATGGAAAGGAATGAAATTGCCTTAATTAAAGTAGCCTTCTACAAAATGCTGATGCTGGAAATTCCTCCATTTTAGTTTTATTAGATCTCAGTGCTGCCTTTGAAACAGCTGAACCTGCCATTTTAATGGACCACCTTAGAACATGCATTTGTATCGATCTTCAGCTCTAATTATTGTGGAGTGCCTCAAGGGTCCATTTTATGGACAGCTTTGGTCTCTCTTTGAAGCACAAATAGTAGATATAACACAAAAGTAGTCACTGTGAATAATTTTATGTTACTTTCAAAAAATCTAACACAGAAAGTTGGTTAATATCATTACAAAACAAATATTTTATGGAGGCATTTTATCGCTGGCCTACAATTGTTCACCCAAATGATCGTGTTTATGTGACATTGTACACTGCCATTACCTTTTAGCGTATTCATGAGTGTCTCTTGCCATTGACGGACAGTGGAGTCGCCCATGAGTTTCAGCTTCTTGTCCTTCAGGCATCTGCTAATGGCGTCTGCACTGAATAAGCTGCCAGTCTGGCAGGAGGAGGAAGACCATCTGTTTTTAAAGAAGTAGCCAGTCGGTAAAGGGGACTTCATTCCAAATCCCACCATGCACTTTTCAGTTGGTCTTTGGTTTCCCGCTGAGGGAATGAAAAAGATGGAGAAAGAAAGAGCAAAGGAAGAGATTCACAGTGTTAGGAAGGTTGATAAAGTTGTGGCTCAAAGAATGACACCATTATCTCTTTTCAAACCTGACAAAAAAACTTTTCCTGGATTTTGAGCTGGCCTCTCTCAGATCCCAAGAGTGAAATAGTTTTCTGTGTCCTAAAGTCACACCATTATTAACTCATTACTGCCTCTGACTGAATGAAGAAATCTTTCCACACTCCTGACAATCTGTGATTGCTGCCATGTAGTGGCAACATTATGGACAAAACTTTCCGGTAATTGTCACGTTTCAGGTCTGTCTCGCCATGTTTTATGTTTTTTCATTTTGTCTTAGTCTTGTATTGTCTTATCATATTTTACGTTAGTCTAGGTTCGTTATGTTGTTTAGTTTATTTCTTGTTACGATTTATTTTCTCGTCATGTCTAGTTTTTTTTCGTTACGATTATATTACCTTGTTATGTTGAGTGGTTATCGTCTTAGTTTCGTTTTGTGTTATGTTTTGATTTATGTTTATTGTTACGGAGACTGGTTACTGTCTTTTACAACACTTTTACATGGCTTTCCGCCTTTCTCTCTCTCTCTTTCTGTCATTCACACCCTAATTGTTTCCATTTGTCTATTTACTAAAACTATTAACGCTAGATCAGGATTGGGTAGAACTAACAAACTAATCATGTGTTCATGTTACCTTACGTTTCTTGTGCATGTCATTTACTAATTTACTAATGCTAGGGCAGGATAGGTTTATTACTAACGATTACTAATTATCTTGTTTAACTTGTCATCCATCGCACCTGTTTTCTATTTCCTTGCTGCGCTCTAACTAATTGTCTACACCTGTCTACACCTGCATTTATATCCCAGTCGCGCTACTGTCCACTGCAAAATTGTCTACCTCTAGTTTACTACGCAACTCTTGAGCATTTTTACTGATTGATTCACGTTAAGATCCAAGCCTGTTTTACCGACCATCATTTATTGATTTCTGTTTTGTTGACCATTGTTTGTTTTTTGACCACGTCTTCGCCTACCGTTTTGTACCTTTGCCTCGTTGATTGTTTCATGGTTTCGACTTCTGCATCACCCTCGACTACGACTCTGCCTGCCGTCCACCTGTACTTCTGCCCCGCTGACGGCTCTCCTGCTACCGGACCTTCCTGCACGTCTACCGACTACGAGTTTGCCTCTTCCCTCGGCACCGTGCTTTTTGTTTGTTTAATATTTGTTTGGCTGGATCTACGTGTATGGACATTGCTTGTTTTGACTACGCTCCTGGGATTCGTCCCGAATAAAACCCTGACGGGACTTTATCTAACCATTGTTTCTGAGTCGTGCATTTTGGGTCCAACCCCCACGCACCCGTCTCAGTAACATTTGTGAGAACATTTTCACTAGTCTGGGTTCACGGGCAGCTCTGTTAAAATGAAGCAGGTAACTGGCAGTTGGCAAACATCCACAGTGTGGTCACATCGATCCAGGGGAATCAGAAAAGGAACAGTGAGAATAGCAGGAGAAAATGAGACCGACAGCTTCAGACATAAGGGGACATACCGGGGCAATTGACGACTTTCACGGAAGCAAAACTGTTTCTCATTGCAATTCCAGTGTTTTTCCTTCAAATGAAAGGTGGGAAAGATTTTGAAGTTTAGCTCAGTACACATCAGTACACATTCTCATGAATATTTAAAAAATGAGTACAGCTAGAGAATTTAATTTCAATTTCAACCAACAGGACAGGAAATATAGATAATCAAAGACAGTGTTATAAATTATATAAATATAAATTATAAATGTAAATTGTCACTTTTCTTGGCAGCTGCACTTCAGTAAGAGATGCTATGGAAATAGACCAGAACACACAAAGAAACATCTGAGTGTTCAGAACCTGGGCCAAAGTTACAGTCACTTGGCAGACGCTGCTGTCCAGGGTGACTTATAATAAAGTGCAAATAAAGATTGTCATTTATTTGTATTTTAATATTTGCAACAAATGTTCACAAGGGTGTCTAGGACAGTGATACAGACACAAAGTACTATTTGTTTTATTATACCATGCCATTAGTTAGCTCACATTAAGCCTTCAAGGGTTTTGAGCACACTAACATTACAAATCAGGAACCAGTCGCATTTATTACTGGTTTCAAAAGACGAATCAAGGATCAACAAGCATCTTGTTGGGTAAAGGTCGCTGTACCTGTTAATTGCAGAGTAACCATGAATTCATTAAGAAATATCAGGTAAACCATCATTTATTAGCTAATATGCTGACTTAATTATTACATATTGTACCACTGTCACAGTGCTTACAAACTGCACTGCATCTCCTCCAAGATAGATAATAGATGCCTGTATACATGTTTTCTGAGGTCAGTTATGAGACTTAGGGTTTTTCCTTACAAAGATAGGAACCTCTAAAAATCACAATTCTGTAATGTTCCTGAGTTCTGTCTGTTTAATTTTGTTATTCTCTGAATTTATTATTTTAAATAATGTCTGGTCCTCTGTTTATTTATTCATATTTATTTGCTTCCCCTGTGATGTCTGTGTCTCAGTGTAATCTGAGCTCGGTTCATTTCCCTGTCTACGTGATTCACTATTCGGGTGGTTTCGGAATTTTCCGGGTTCCCACGATTCCTTCTCAGTTTCATTTCACTTACTTCCTGCTTTTCCTCCATTGATGTTTGTAGATAGCACTAATCTACTAATAACTACTAACATAGAATTTGTACAGTACTAATTGTATTACCACACTAATATGTTTGTCTAACTAACATTATCATCATCATCATCATCATCATCATCAATGGCATTTGATTAGACGTACAGTAGACTAAGCAGGAGACAATCCTCTCCTGGAGCAATGCAGGATTAAGGGCCTTGCTCAAGGGCCCAACGGCTGTGCAGATCTTACTGTGGCTACAGCGGGGATCGAACCACCGACCTTGCAGCTCTCAGACATCCCAGTCATGTACCTTAAGGACTACGCCCTACGCACTACGGCACAAACTACTAGTTTAGAGTATTTATAGTTTCATCACATAACTAACAGACTAACTCTCTACTTCTATACTGCTCGATAACTCCGCCTCCCTGTTCTATCCCTAAATTGCTGGCCTTGATTCAGCGAAGTGTTTGCACCTGCTCTCCCCTATCGCTACGTTCCTTAACTCTGTGCAATTGTCCACTCCCTAGTCCGGAGCCGTTTCTATTTCATGTGTGTCTTCGTGCATCCCTCGTTATTGTATTATTGCCCTTTCATGTTTTTCACCTGGTGTTTATTTGTTAGACCGCCCTCACTCCCAAGCCCCACCTAGGTTCTCTCATTCCCCTGTTTATTTATACCTGTCCTTCTCAGTTGTTCTTTGCTAGTTCGTCTCTCCCAGTTTTTCGAGTTCCAAGCCCTTGTATTCCTTTCCCCGAGTTCTAGCCCCCTCCCCCGTTCCTTTGTCCTTGTTGCATTCTGTCTTGTTTCTCAGTTTTTGATATTTCTGGTTTTTAATTCTGCCTGGCTTTTGACTCTCTGTGTTTTTTGGATTTTGATTTGTTCTTTTTCTGGTTTGATCTTTATCTTTAGTTTTGAACTCGATTACGCTCTGCCTGCCCCTTGTCAAATGAAGCCTGCCTTTTGCACATTACCCCTGCGTCTGCTATTGGTTCCTCTGTCCCCCACTCCTGACAATTATGTGCCACAACGCATTAGTCATCATGACACCCCACAACCCAGTTCTTGATCTCACTATCTCCCAAAACAAAGAAAAAGAAAGAACATCCAAGGGGTGTTGTGGTGCAATGTAATGCCCCATAGCAGTTCCTAACATAATGTGCTAAAGAAACTAACCCCTAAAAACAAGAAACGGCCCCATTTAAGAAAAATGTACCATTTGTTACAATTGTGGAACTGTGACTGTGGTTGAAATGAAAGCCAAGGTACACAGGGGTCCCCAGAACTGAGTTTTAGAACCACCCCTTTAACAGTTTGCATTGTCCACACACCACGACTTACTGGCTCAAGAGATCATACTCATCCTTGGTCATGTTAGGAATTGGGCCATTTCCTGACCGCATGGTCCTCAGGGTGCTGCAGGGAAGGGTTTTGGGTGGGATGCAGGCGTAGTACTCCGCATCTTCCTTCTTCCTGTACTCGCAGAGGGGCTTGTCCGATTTGAGCCGGACGCCACACCGAGATTGCTCCTTTTTTTTACCTCTATAGAAGGTTCCGATGTATATGATCTTATCATAGTTGTGCGCACTGATTCTCCTGAGGATCCCAACTGCCTCAGAGGAGTGTATGAGAATCACAGACACCAGTACGTCTCCAGGCCAGAACAGGTGGAAACTCACACGGTAGGAGCCATTGAGCAGGTCAGTGACTTGTCCTGATGCAGAAGCCTGGAGTTCGGGAGAGTGGATCCGGGCCAGGATGAAGTCGCCTCCATGCGCTTTTGGGTTCCCCCTGTAGTCCTTCATGTTCACCTGCACGCTCAAGGTGTCCCCCACACAGTACTGGGCTCTGGGCTGCTCCAGGTTGACCACACTGTGTTGGCCACTGGAAGAGCTTTCGATAGAGCTGAAGTTACCAGCTTTTGGGAGATTGTCCAATATTGAACGCATTATGTCATCCACAGACATCTCTCTGAATGGAGTTGCAGTTCCATTCAGTTTCACTTCAGGCTCCTGTTTGAGAATAATGAAAAACCCAATGGTTGCTGAAATTGAGGTTCATCAGACGTTTGATCTGTCATCATAGACTTAATAATCTGACCCCAACCCCTCCTCACCACCCCCAGTTCATTATTATTGGTTGTCTGATTCATTGATAGAGGTGCCAATATGATGTAATGATGTCATATTCAGAGTGAGGTCTGCTCTGAACAGACAAAGAAGTCTCAAAATATGTGCAACTCACCCATTTCACCTGCAAGCTGTTGGGGTACAGTTTACCCAATACAACCTGAGGGCAGAGAGAATTTAATTGAATTTGGTGTCTCTCTGTTCCTCTATACTCTGCACATACACACACATCACATGCATGGACACATCCTCACACACATACAGAAGCACACATCACATTTCAAACACACTGAACCATCCCAGTGAGCTTTCAAACCTAGAGGCCAAACTAAGAGAAACACTGACCATAGTATCCCTGTCTCATAAAACATCAGTTCAGCAGTGTCAGGGAAATGAGATTCTGTTTTAAATGGCAACTTCTTTAATGTTTGGCAGTGCATACAGAACATGTACATGTAAACAAGTTCATTAACATTTATAACTCCTCACTTTTCCAAAGTAAACTAGAAATGTTTACTTTACTAGAACAGTTTACACAGTGTATACAGTGTATTACACACTTTGCATATGTTCTTACTTCTGTATGACAAGGTGACTTTTACAAACTCAGCTCACAATAAGAAATTAAACTGCTATTACCATTACGGTTGCCCAGTTGTAAGTTCTAGAAAAATAAACAGAAAAAAACCCAACAAAAAGTATTAATAAAAGTAGTGTCTTGATCAACAAGCTGTTTCTGCATCTTCCAGGGACAATGTGTACTGGTTGAGCACTCTGTGAAAATAGATAAAATATATACATTTTATTGATTGTGTGACTGATGGGAATGAATTTTCTCTTGACACTTGACAAAAAAGCTTTTTTTTAATTAAAATTAAATTATTTGATATAAAATGTCAAGAGAATTAACCTTGCCGTTTGTTTTATTCACACATATAAGTGTTTTTGTAAAGCATGCCCAAAGTGTTCAACAAGCTCACCAGAAAGGATTACTCTTCACGCACTATCTAACCAATCTGCATCATATTTAAAATGGGACTTTACTTCAAAATTAGGTTAACCAGAGCCCCTTTAGCCAGTACAATTACAGATTTATCTACAGAAATTCAAAATCCTGTAGTTATGCATGTCTGTATATTTATTCTGCTATGTGCAACAACAATATTCCTACACTGTCCATCACCTGAATATGAGACACTATACCTTGTTGGAAAGGGGAGGAAACCCCGAACAAGAAACTTGCCATGTTCTACCAAACTGGAAATATATAGGCAGGACATGGAATAAAAGCCAATGTGTTTATTCATGCAACTTCTGAATTGTATATTTTTGTTCTTATATTGGAACATGATTTTTTAACATAGAGAAATGGTATCAAGGATTGTTTGAATATGCCTTTTATTGTCTGAGTCTGTGGCAAGTTTTTTTGCCCTGCTTTGCAAATAAGAGGCTGATAAGCATCTACACTGCTGTTCTCGCTAGCGTCTTTTTAACAATCTGGTACTGCCATTTTGCAGTTTTTACGTCACAGTTTTTTATATGTACAATCTGAATATGAATGCAACAAACAACCACAAGGGGGCCGAGTGGATTGGGTTAACCACGCTCTGATAATAATCCTTTCAGATACTGCGGAACAGTGCAATTAAAAATAATTACATAATTAGACATGCATTTGTAGCAGTTACACATTAAAATAAAATGGTGTAATAAAAGTATTTGACTTTCAGATATCCAGTGTCCTAATAGCTATGTATTAATTTTTTATCTAATCAAATCAGGAATCAATTTAGCTTTCTCACATTACAGAAACTTAGATACATACATACATACATACAATACCGATCGGGTATTACAAAATAATGCAAAAGAAATAGTACATTTTATTAATGACAATAAATGAATTACCATGGTTGCTCAGAAGAATGAGTAAGAACTGAATGTAAGTTTTCTTTGGATAATTATGTGTCCATCTCACAAAACAGGGCTCTTCTTGTGGATGTTCTGGGTGATATGGTTTTCTGTAAAACAGGTGAATCCATAAAAAAGTAATTATGGTGTTGAAATTATGCTGAATAATCAGTCAATCTTGATAATTGGGCCAGAATTGTGATGTATGGTCTAATTAACTCTAACTAATGAACTCACTTTGTGAAACCCAAAATCTTGAATGTATCCTAAAATGGCAAACTAATTGGGCTAACTGTTGTATTTAATTAAACTAATTTAATTGCATATTTCTGCCTTGCACAACAGTCCAGACATGTTGGGGTGCAGAGGCTTGATTAATAAAAGGCCACCCAGCCATTAGCTACTGTTTAGTTTAGCCTGCTGTAAATGTATGTGTTTCTGTTTGGAGTTCACCGTTATTATTTGAATATGCCTTTAGCTGTGCAGCTTATTTATGTGAATCTGTTCGCCGTTATCACGTATGTAACGTGTGGAGTTAATCGCACACGTGTTTCACTCCTAACTACGAGCACAATGTCCTCCACCCTCTTGTCTGGAGACAAAAAGGGTTACTGGTGAGCGCGCGTGCACACACACACGCACACACATCCCTACCTTAGTCAGCATTGTTCTCCGTGATTAGATTAGTCCCTCTCTACTCTGTGTGTGTAGTTTTGTTTAAAATAAATTATTTCATTAGATAAATTATTATTTAATAAATTATTTTATTAACCCTGGTGTGTTATGCCGGGGGGAACAGAGGAACCAAAAGCAGACAGGGGTGCAGAAAAATGGCTGATTTAATTCCAAAAGGGGCAGACAGAGCGGAGTCAAAAACAGGCCAGGGTCAAAAACCAGGGGGTCAGTCCAACAAAGCAGAGGTACAGATATCCACAATGCAAAGAAGAGTCCAGGGAAGCGGGCAGGGGTCAGAACCGGAAATCCAGATAAACAAGGGCAAGGGCAAGGGCAAGGACTCAGGGGCAAGGGCAAGGGCAAGGGAAAGGGAAAGGGCAAGGAAACAAGGAGGCTAGAACTGGGGGAAGGAATCAAGGGCTCAGACAAGAAAATGATAATAAACAATGATAAACTAACACACAGAACACAGGAACATAACAGTACCCCCTCCCCTAAGAAACGCTCTTGGCGTTTCATCAGATACCCATGGGGAGGAGGAGCAGGGAGGGTGGGAGGAACAAGAGAGAAACGGAGAGCACAAAGGAATGGGAATGATGAGGGCAGCTGTGAGGGGAAATGGGTAGGGTCTCGGACGGAAATGAGGGTCTCGGACGGAAACGAGGGTCTCGGACGGAAACGAGGGTCTCGGACGGGAACGGGGGTCTCGGACGGGAACGGGGGTCTCGGAAGGAAACGGGGGTCTCGGAGGGTTCTCGGAGGGAACAAGGGGTCTCGGAGGGTTCTCGGAGGGAACAAGGGGTCTCGGAGGGTTCTCGGAGGGAACAAGGGGTCTCGGAGGGTTCTCGGAGGGAACAAGGGGTCTCGGAGGGTCCTCGGGCTGGTCCACGGCTCGGTGGGGGCGGGGCACTTTGGAGCCAACAAGACGCTCCACCGGCTCCGACACCGGGTCTACTGGCCGGGGCACCGCCTGGACGTCGAGCTCCATGTGCACTGCTGTGACGCCGGCACGGCCTGTAAAGGGCCTACACACGGCCCCCGAGTGCACAGGGCGTAGCCATGTTGGCCTTGTTTGCCCGGGGCAGGGGTAAATTGAAGTTATCTTCCCGCCCTGTGTCATAATGTGGTGTTCAAACAGGTTGTCTGATCTGCTATTTTAAAAAAATTGTCGCCCGACCAGTTTGGTCAGTCTGCCAATGTTGCTGTGAAGAGCATTACTGTTAGTCTGTTTTAATAAAACGAAGCTACCAAGCGATTCGAAAACGCCATTATGTCTCTGCCTCAGTCTTTGGATCCAGCGCTCGCCACAGTATTTTTAATTAAATTTAATATGCATACAGACGACAGATACGGAAGCCGAAATCTTATGGCAACAATTGTATTCATTGAAATCCTACATTTGTGGTTAGATATTTCAGATAATAGTACGTATTATTAATGGCAGTTATACACTGCTTCCCCTACATATTTGGCGCTGTGAGGACTGATACATTTCAAATAATCACTGTTTCGTAGAGCATAAAAACCTTACATTATTATAATTATTATAATTATTATTATTATTATTATTATTATTTTTATTATTATTATTATTATTATTATTATTATTATTATTATTATTATTATTATGATATTATGATACTATAATGTTTTATACTTGTTAAACTGTGTTTGTGTCATATGTCGAATGTTTCCGCCCCGTAACAGAAAAGTTCCTCGCAAGGAAAATAAAGTACTTTTAATTAAATTGAATACGCACACAGACGACAGATACGTACCTTTTGGCAACAGCTGTTAAAGTCTTCAAAAATATCAGTAGTATTATAATTCTCATTTTCCTTTTTTCTGTTCTTTTCTAATAGAGCATAGGCTACGATTTGGTATTAAACTATTTGATTATTGGCCCACCTAATTATGTTGCTCCACCAGCCCGTTATGTTCTTAACTCGCGATACAGACTTGACGAATGTCCAATACAATTCTTGATTCGGTAATCATTTAATAGCCCACACTGCAAGGTGTGAGCAGTTTGCGCAGTCTAATGTGTTCGCTTGTTCACAAAACATAATCTTTATGTTTTCATTTCCACTATTAAACATACATTTCAGATAATAGTACTTATTATTAAGTTATTTGGCGCTGTGAGGACTGAGACTTATACATTTCAAATAATCACTGTTTCGTAGAGCATAAAAACCTTACATTATTATTATTATTATTATTATTATTATTATTATTATTATTATTATTATTATTATTATGATATTATGATACTATAATGTTTTATACTTGTTAAACTGTGTTTGTGTCATATGTCGAATGTTTCCGCCCCGTAACAGAAAAGTTCCTCGCAAGGAAAATAAAGTACTTTTAATTAAATTGAATACGCACACAGACGACGGATACGTACCTTTTGGCAACAGCTGTTAAAGTCTCAGTAGTATTATAATTCTTATTTTCCGTTTTTCTGTTCTTTTCTAATAGAGCATAGGCTACGATTTGGCATTAAACTATTTGATTATTGGCCCACCTAATTATGTTGCTCCACCAGCCCGTTATGTTCTTAACTCGCGATACAGACTTGACGAATGTCCAATACAATTCTTGATTCGGTAATCATTTAATAGCCCACACTGCAAGGTGTGAGCAGTTTGCGCAGTCTAATGTGTTCGCTTGTTCACAAAACATAATCTTTATGTTTTCATTTCCACTATTAAACATACATTTCAGATAATAGTACTTATTATTAAGTTATTTGGCGCTGTGAGGACTGAGACTTATACATTTCAAATAATCACTGTTTCGTAGAGCGTAAAAACCTTACATTATAATAATAATAATAATAATAATAATAATAGTAATAGTAATAATAATAATAATAATAATAATAATAATTATTATTATTATTATTATTATTATTATTATTATTATTATTATTATTATTATATTATGATACTATAATGTTTTATACTGTGTGTGTGTCATATGTCGAATGTTTCCGCCCCGTAACAGAAAAGTTCCTCGCAAGGAAAATAAAGTACTTTTAATTAAATTGAATACGCACACAGACGACAGATACGTACCTTTTGGCAACAGCTGTTAAAGTCTTCAAAAATATCAGTAGTATTATAATTCTCATTTTCCTTTTTTCTGTTCTTTTCTAATAGAGCATAGGCTACGATTTGGTATTAAACTATTTGATTATTGGCCCACCTAATTATGTTGCTCCACCAGCCCGTTATGTTCTTAACTCGCGATACAGACTTGACGAATGTCCAATACAATTCTTGATTCGGTAATCATTTAATAGCCCACACTGCAAGGTGTGAGCAGTTTGCGCAGTCTAATGTGTTCGCTTGTTCACAAAACATAATCTTTATGTTTTCATTTCCACTATTAAACATACATTTCAGATAATAGTACTTATTATTAAGTTATTTGGCGCTGTGAGGACTGAGACTTATACATTTCAAATAATCACTGTTTCGTAGAGCGTAAAAACCTTACATTATTATTATTATTATTATTATTATTATTATTATTATTATTATTATTTTTATTATTATTATTATTATTATTATTATTATATTATGATACTATAATGTTTTATACTGTGTGTGTGGCATATGTCGAATATTTCCGCCCCGTAACAGAAAAGTTCCTCGCAAGGAAAATAAAGTACTTTTAATTAAATTGAATACGCACACAGACGACAGATACGTACCTTTTGGCAATAGCTGTTAAAGTCTTCAAAAATATCAGTAGTATTATAATTCTCATTTTCCGTTTTTCTGTTCTTTTCTAATAGAGCATAGGCTACGATTTGGCATTAAACTATTTGATTATTGGCCCACCTAATTATGTTGCTCCACCAGCCCGTTATGTTCTTAACTCGCGATACAGACTTGACGAATGTCCATTACAATTCTTGATTCTAATTATTTAATCAATACGTGTTTTAAATTCGTAGAGGTTTGGGTGACTCTCAATGGACTCCAGTGTGGGATGGGATATGGGATAATTATTCCACATTTCAGTAAAAATAAATTTAATAGCAAAAGGGTGAGGCAGGGTGAGTCACCCCAAGATTCTTTGCTGTATGGGAGGAGGAAACTACAAATTCCTCAACAGTCAGTGAGAGGTCGATTGACGGAGAGGACTTAGCAGGGATGTAGAGAAGCTCAGTTTTGGCAAGGTTAAGCTTTAAGGTAGGTACATTGTGGCCGGTAAGGGATGCCCATGGTCAGCAACAATACTCAAATATAGGCCGTGCCATTCAAGCAATGATCCATTGGTATCAATGGGCCCAAGAAAGCATTCCGGACACCGTTACACCACCGCCGCCAGCCTGGACTGTTGACACAAGGCAGGTCGGGTCCATGGATTCATGCTGTTGGCGCCAAATTCTGATCCTACCATCTGTCTTTTCTAAGACAAAGACAGAAAGGCAAAACCCAAGGCTAAAACCAAGAGTAGACATTCAGAATTCTTTATTTTGTAACAAATCAGTCTAACAGGACACATCTGAATACAGTGTTCTCAAACATGTTGTCACGTTTCAGGTCTGTCTCGCCATGTTTTATGTTTATTCATTTTGTATTAGTCTTGTATTGTCTTATCATGTATTATGTTAGTCTAGGTTCGTCATGTTGTTTAGTTATGTTTCGTTACGATTTATTTTCTTGTCATGTTTAGTTATGTCTCGTTACGATTTATTTTCGTGTCATGTCTAGTTATGTTTTCGTACTATTATATTACCTTGTTATGTTGAGTGATTATCGTCTTAGTTTCGCTTTGTGTTATGTTTTGATGCATGTTTATTGTTACGTTTACTGGTCGTTGTTATGCATACACTTTTACATGTTTTTCCGCAAACCTTGCGTTCTCTCTCTCTCTCTCTCTCTCTCTCTCTCTCTCTCTCTGTCATTTCAGTCCCTAATTGTTTCCATTTGTCTATTTACTAAAACTACTAACGCTAGATCAGGATTGGGTAGAAACTAACAAACTAATCATGTGTTCATGTTACCTTACGTTTCTCGTGCATGTCATTTACTAATTTACTAATGCTAGGGGAGGATAGGTTTATTACTAACGATTACTAATCTCCTTGTTAAACTTGTCATCCATCGCACCTGTTTTCCATTTCCTTGCTACGCTCTAACTAATTGTCTGCACCTGTCTACACCCGCATTTATAGCCCAGTCGCGCTACTGTTCACTGCGAAATTGTCTGCCTCTGTTTACCACGCAACTCTTGAGCATTGACCACTATTAATACACGTTACGAGCCAAGCCTGTTACCGGCCATTGTTATTGATTTCTGTTTTGTGACCATCGTTTGTTTTTTGACTACGTCCTCGCCTACCGTTTTTGTACTTTTGCTTCGCTGATTGTTTCATGGTTTCGACTCACGCTTCGCCTACCACTACGCCTCTGCCTGCCGTCCGTCTGTTCATCTGCCCCGCTGACAGCTCTCCTGCTACCGGACCTTCCTGCACGTCTACCGACTACGAGTTTGCCTCTTCCCTCGGCACCATGCTTTTTGTTTGTTTACTTTTTGTTTGGCTGGATCTACGTGTATGGACTTTGCTTTTGTTGACTACTCTCCTGGGATTCGTCCCGAATAAAGCCGTGATGGGTCTTTATATTACTATTGTTTCTGAGTCGTGCATTTTGGGTCCAACCCCCACGCACCCGTCTCACATGTGCTTTCATACGAGGCTCAAGTGTTCGAGTATCAACTGGTGGGGGAGAGAGTTAGAGTAAGAGGGGGAGAAAGAGATGGGTAGAGTGAGGGGGAGAGAGACTGATTGGAGGTTGGGAAGTATGTGACCTCAAGAAGAAAGATGGAGATAAAAACATATTTGAAAAATGATAAATATAATAATGTATAAATAAATGTATAATTAGTTATTTAGCAGATGCTTTTATCCAAAGCAACTTACAGTTGATTAGATAAAGCAGGGGACAATTTCCCTAGGAGCAATGAGGGCCTTGCTCAAGGGCCCAACAGTGGCACTAATCTTATTTTGGCTTGAACCACCAACCTTCCAGTTCTCAGTCATGTACCTTAGCCACCTGTAGCCGGCTGCGCCATTTAATATTTAATAAATGTTAATAACAATAGTTAAATGTTATATTAGAATTATTTATGTTTCTGTTTGTGTGATATAATATAATACAGTATAATTACTTGGCATGTGGAATTGCAAATTATGTTTGTGTGTGTGTGCATGTGTTAATACCTTTCTTCTGACAAGAAAATCAGATAAAAATGCTCGTTGTAATCTGCTCTCATCTGAAACCCTCCCGCCACTGTCAGTTACAATATGGAGAATGTAAACAAACTGGTAGCTTTGGTGAAAAGATTTGGGAACACTTTTCAATAAGGTTTATGAATTAGCATTAACTAATGTAGCTGTTAACATTAATTCATGACTTACACTTACATTAATTAAGCATGAAATTAACTTTCCATTCGTTTCTGTATTTCCTAACTACTAACTAATGTATTAATTACATAAATGTGTGTGGCGTGTGTGGCGTGTGTGCGTGTGCGTGTGCGTGTGCGTCTACCTCTACCTCGATACCGGTTCTGCGCACGTGTCAAACTGAAACACTAAAGCTCAGAGCAGTGCCAGGAAGAGATTTGAATAGCTCTCCTAGCAGCTGACTGCAATCGGCCATGATTACACCCGCATTCCACATGCGGGAGGCAATTTCTCCTGCTGAACTAAGCCGGCAAGCCCTCTAGAGGTCTAGAGCGGTAAATACTGGAATTTCCAGAAGTAGACCGTGAAAACCATGACAGAGAGATGCTGGGCTGAATGGCCGGCTGTCTCACAATATGTTATGCTGTAGCTTTTAGTTTACATAGCAGATTAACAGCTAAAATATACTGTGGCTGTCCCTCTCCCAAATATTTGTCTGACAGCTACTGTACTGTTAGAGGGGACATGTTGCTGGTTTGGTTTATCTGTGCTGTCTTTTCTGGGCCCCTTTAAGTGTGGGCCTGGAGACAACCTGAATAAATGGAAACATATTTTAATTAGATTTGTAGTGAACTGCCCCTTTAAACTCCAGCTAAGTGCACTGTAGCTGACCCCCTGCGTCTCAGATGCACATTCGCGATTGAAACATTTCTGTATGCAGCATCGTGATTAATTCTGGGAGCACTTATAAGTTCAACAACCTCTCAAAGCTTTAGGCACAACTGCCACACTTGATTATCCACAGGTTTTTATTTATCCGTTCACCTGCCTACACTGAGTCCCGTGTTTTCAGCTCTGCAAAAGACGAGGCTGAATAACGCCGTTAATCATTTTTTAGGAATTAGAACTTCATGCTGCATATTTCTTTGCGGTAGTCATCTGTCACTGCGCCGGAAGATGCTGAGACGAAAATGCTAAATCGTGACGCCACTACTTCAATAATAGTTACTTTTATTGTATTTTGTTATGTATGTGTTTGATGATACACGGCACTATTTTATGTTAGTAGCATGATCCGCCATGCAAGATATGTTGTACATGCGCATTGATATGTATGTGTGCTGTTGCCCTTGAACCAGTAAATGGTTAAAGTGATGTCCATGGTTCCTGCGTCTTTTTATTTTAATATATAACTGTTGTAGTGTTGGCAGAACACAACATAACTGGCGACGAGATTAGTAACGTTACCCGACAGTGCAATATCACTTATGACAGGAGAAACGTATAGTGTTATCTCCTGAAAATCACGTTGTTGTCCACCCCGCATCGGTGCTAGCTAGCTAGCCTAACGTTCCGCCACGGATTGGAAAAGCCAGCTACGGTCGGAGGAAGGAGCACGTGAGTTAAGTTGGAAACTGAATAAAGTGATAACATTAAAAGTGTGGAAATGGCTGGACGTCTAGGACAAATGGACTGTTTTGACAGTACTGTAGAGGATTGGTCTACTTACATTGAGACACTTGAGCAATACTGTGTAGCCAATGATGTGACGGCTGAAAAGAAAGTCGCTGTGCATTTAAGTGTAATGGGAGCTAAAACTTATAATTTGCTCCGTAGCCTTACAGCTCCGGCAAAGCCATCAAAAATGACTTTCACGCAGAATGTAGAGTTACTAAAGGGGCATTTGAATCCGAAACCGCTTGTGATTGCCGAACGTTTCCGATTTCATAAGAGAGATCAGCACAAGAATGAGTCTATTGCGGAGTATATTGCAGAGCTACGCAGGCTGGCTGAACATTGTGAATTCGGAGCGGGGTCATCGGATGCGCTCAGGGATAGACTCGTCTGCGGGCTGCACAACGAGAACACACAGAAACGGCTCTTGACAAAGAAAGATCTTACGCTAGAGGTCGCGTGCGACATTGCCGTGTCAATGGAAACGGTCGCAAAAGATACAGTCAAATTGCAAAAGAAAAATGTGGGGGAATGCTCTTTGAATAAGGTGGAGAGAGATTCTGTCACAGCCAGGACCGCTGTCTTACATCGTGCGTGTAGGGCCCGACATTGTCTGGCGCAGACATGTTGACCAGTTACTGGATGCAACAACTAAGGCTACCACAGCTAAGTCAGTCGCACACCAAGACACCAAGACACCATGAGTATACTCTTAGAACACCAGAGGAACTTGGTGCTGATGACACTGATCCTGCCCTTGGTGCTGATGACACTGATCCTGCCCTTGGTGCTGATGACACTGATCCTGCAGAGACTGTTGAACCTCATCTGAGGGCCGCTGGCTCTGGTTCTGAAGAACCCGTACGTTACCTTGAGAGAAATTGTAGAGCACCTCAGAGGCTTGATTTGTAGCTGGTTATGATTGACTAACTTACCTTTGGCAGGATCCACAGTTCATCAAAAAAAAAAAAAACAATGTTAAAGAAGGACAATGTTGTAACAAATTGTTTATTGGGGATTTATATTTAATTATTATACTTATTTCAGTTAGTTATTGAACATTGTACTGCCCTAGTGATGTTAGCCTTTAGCCACATCAATGCTGGAAGGGAGGAATTGTTATGTATGTGTATAATGATACACGGCACTATTTTATGTTAGTAGCATAATCCGCCATGCAAGATATGCTGTACATGCGCATTGATATGTATGTGTGCTGTTGCCCTTGAACCAGTCTGCCACAGTGCCTAGTAAATGGTTAAAGTGATGTCCGTGTCACGTTTCATGTTTGTCATGTCATGTTTTATGTTTAGTCATTGTCTTAGTTACGTTATTGTCATGTCACATATTATGTTAGTCTAGCCTCGCCATGTTTTTATGTTTTATTTCTTGTTACGTTTCATTGTCAAGTCATGGTATGTTTCATGTTTAGTCCTTGTTACCATTTATTTCTTAGTCTTGCCATGTCATGTTATGTAGTTTATTGTCATTGTTTTGCAAATGTTGTCACAATTTATGTTCCATGTTATGTTGTACTGTTCATAGATTTAGCATACACTTTTTTGTGTCTTTCTGCAAACCTTGCATTCCTGCTTTCTCTCTCTCCCTTTCTGTCACTCACGCCCTAATTGTGTCAATTTCCCTTGTCTATTTACTAAATCTACTAATGCTAGATCAGGATTGGGTAATACTAACATACTAATCATGTGTTCATGTTACCTTACATTTCTTGTGCATGTCATTTACTAATTTACTAATGCTAGGGCAGGATAGGTTTATTACTAACGATTACTAATTACCTCGTTAACTTGTCAATCCTCCACACCTGATTTCCATTCTCTTGCTGCTCTCAAGCTAATTGTCTACACCTGTCTTCGCCTTCATAAAAGCTCAGTTTCATGTCATGTCTGTGCGAAATTGTTTGCCTCCTGTTCGTCAGTGCATTCTCTTGAGCGGTATACCAAGCCATTGTCTACCCGTTACGATCCAAGCCTGTTATTGACCATTGCTTATTGGTTTCTGGTTTGTTGACCATCGCCTGCCTGTACCATATCTTTGCCTGCTGTTTTAGTATTTTTGTCCCGCGGAGCAGACTTCGGTCTTGACTCTTGCGCCGTCATCGACCCTGAGCCTGCCTGTACTTCTGGCCTGCTGACAGCTTTCCTGGCTACCGGACTTCTTGCATGGTGTACCGATTACGAGACCGCCTTCTCCCTTGGTACTGCACTTTGGTTTTCTGGCTGGATTTCACGTGTTTGAACATTGCTTGTTTTTGACTACGCTCCCTGGATATTCCCCAAATAAAGCCCTGACGGAATTTTACTACACTACGGTTTCTGAGTCGTGCATTTTGGGTCCAAACCCCCCACGCACCCGTCTCAGTCCGTGGTTCCTGCCTCTTTTTATTTTAATGTATAACCGTTGTAATGTTGGCAGAACACAACATATTTGTTGAACTATCAGGGAGGGGCTTGAACCTAGTTGTCTACTCCATTAGCACCTAACTATCCAAGACACCGATTAATACTTTATAAAGTTTGCAGCAAATGCAACAAGTGTACATAACAAAAATACGATTTTGAAGAAATAAAGTTGTTATACTCTTAATTCTCTTGTATATATTGTGGTGGCCCGATCGAGGATCAGTACACCACTGAAGGAGAGCGGGCTGTGCGACGGCGCCAGGAGCTGGGGAAAGTAATTCACGGTGAATATTTCCCGCATACCTATTTAAGGGACCGGCACCTTGGAGAGAGCCGCGCAGGAAAGAATCAGTGCCAAGGTTAGCACCACCGGAATGTGTGCGGAATGCACGTCACTAACCTCTCTAATCAACCAGGCACAGCTGCACCGAGTTGGAGGGGAGATCAACACCCTACAAAAGGGCGAACTCGGGAGCAGAGCGGGGCTCAGGGGCGAACGAGAGGAGACGGGCAGAGCCAGGGCGAGTGAAAGTCACATGCGCCCATCAATCCGGCTAGAAGCCAATTAACCTGTTCGTTTAAATTCTAGACGCCTAGGCGGGGGAAGAGGACTTCGCATGAAGTCCGCCTTCGTTTGCCGTTTACCGTTTTTTGAAATCCCTAATTTTTTGAGCACTGACTTATTTTCTAGTTTTACTTTTTTGTTCTTTTTGTGACTTATTCCCGTGTTTTGAGAAGGGAATTTTTTCGTTTGATCTGAACACTCAAGAAGTGCCCTGAAGGCACGAGCACAAGAAAAAATATATATATATATTTCACCAATTTTACTCTCTCTCTCTACCAGCGGGTTACCACAATATATATATATATATATATATATATATACATACATAAAATGAAGAAAAGGACTGGCCAAGAGTAATACCTGTCAGTCAAATAAATAACGTGACTGTTTGAGATATTTATTCTCCCTCTGAGTGTGCTGCGCAAGCAGCGTGAGGGTCTGAATATTATTATTATTACTATTATTCTCTATTTCCTAATCTTAAAAGAGGTTAATAAATACAAACAATAAGCATGTTTTTATGTCATCTCTGACCCTTGTACAAGCAGAAGAATATCCTAACGGATTAATGCATTAATTAATGAGCCAATCAGTGCGCACATTTTCATTCTGAATCGAGATGCGTGACGTGATGAACAAATAATGTTTTCGAGCTGACCAGCAAAAATCCTCGTATTAGAATTCAAAGGCTGAATGAAAAGCATCAGTTGGATAAAGGTGCTTTGGATAAAGTCACTATATATAAATGCCAGCCATTTACCATTTATTATGTTCAAGGGGGAAATTGCTTTTTCAAATGACTGATATGAGGGCTTAATAATGTTTCTCATGAATAAATTAGTTTTATGTTTTTTGTTTTATATTTTGTCTAATGATCTGAAACCATTCAGCGTGACACACATGCAATAATAGAGGAAATCAGGACGAGGGCAAATACTTTTTCACGGCACTGTAGTGAGCAGGACAGGGGAGTTTGTATAGATCCGACTCTGCCCCTGGAGATCTACTTCAGGTTTTCACTCCAACCCTAACAAAGCACGAAAGGTTGGACCAAGTATTCATCACTGTGCCAAGTGTTAAAGCCGTGTTCAACTAGTGAACCTGTATAAGACCATACATCAGATTTCTGTCTCAATTATCAGGATTTACTGATTATTTAACATAACTGCAACACCATATCTATGGATTCACTTGTTTTACAGAAAACCACATCACCATGAACATCCACAAGAGGAGCCCTGCTTTGTGAGATGGAAGCATAATTATCCAAAGAAGACTTGCATTCGGTTCTCATTTTTCTGAACAACCATGGTAAATGGTAGTGTATGTATTTTTTGTAATTTGAGAAGGCAGCAACTACATGTTTCTGTAATCCAAAAAGGAAAGTAAGGCAAAATATGAGGTTGAGGAATGGCGGAGAGCCAGGCGCGACTAAGGGTAATCCCTAGTAAGCGGGCACGCGAACGTGTCCGCCACTAAACCCCGGAAGGTCGAGGAAACAAAACAACTCGGAGACGGCTCCAATCAAATAAAGAAAATAGCCCCAAAAAACGGCTAATGAAAATAAAGCAACCCTTAAAAACCAGGGCGAATAACCCAACCAAAATGAGGGCTAAAAAGCGAGCCCTGTAACCCCGGACCGGGATCGCCAAAATAAAAGTACAACCTAGTATAAAATACTAGGTAAACAAAATAAACAACCGTGAGTCGCTGCTCCGGAAAACGCACAAACCAAAAAACATACCGGGGACTACGTCCCTCACCCACAGACTCACACGAGCCGAAAACAAAAGAGAGAAAAAACTAAAGAACCTACAGGAAGGTGAAGGTGTCATTTAACAGTGAGTCTACCGTGTGCTTACCAGCTTGGTGGTAGAGCGAACAGTGACACCAAAGCGTCGACCGACGGTCAAAGAGGGTTCTAATGAGCACCAGGTGAAAATAATAAACCCCTGGTGACCACAACCGGTACTACCTCCCAACCCTGATACAAAATTGATATTTGATCATGCGATTTAATCATATAAAAATTAATACAGCATTATGAGGACACTGGATATCAGAAATATAACATCAATAATAATAATAATAATAATAATAATAATAATAATAATAATAACAATTTATTTTATTATACCACTTCAGCTGAATGTGGGACAGCTACATGCTACTTTAAATTACACAGTTAGACAGCATGGAAGAAGGGTCAGGGTTTTGTACCACCGGGTCATGCAGTCAATAAAATATATTCTTTCTTTTTTTCACAGAGTACTGAACCAGCACCTCTTACCCCAGTGCCTGTAAAATACAGAAGCAGCTTTTTGATCAAGACAGTACTTTTCATTTTAATTGTTGTTTTTTCTTTTTACGTTTATTTTTCTGGAACTTACAAGTGGACAACCCTTATGGTAATATCCGTTTAATTTCTCACTGTGGGCTTAGTTTGGAAATTGCACCTTGTCATACGGAAGACAGAATATGAGAACTATATCACTGTCAAAGCTCATTGTCAGAAGCTCATTCTGAAAACATTCTGCCCATACTGTCTTCATATGTAAAATCATGCTGAAGAGTAAAAAATCTAACATACACAGGTAGGATGAATACAGAGAAAATTCCAGTCTGTTGGCTGTTAATATACCTCATACAAGTTAATGAGAATGAGTTGCAGTGCTCCATTCAGCATCATATGTACCTGAGATAATAGGCTCCATTTTCCAGAATGCATGTCACAAGGTGCATGGGCATAGGCAAGGGGAATGTGTGTAGGAACACTGGGTATGACTTTTGAATGTAGATATTTTTATGACCAGGAAACATGCACTGCAGGTGGAAATGGGCAGGATTATGATGAAACTAGTATCAGTGGGTGTGCTGCAGCTGTATTCAGTCAATTGGCAATTGAGAAGCTGCCCGTCTTTGAGGGAATGTGTCGGATCATGAACACTCAGACTCAAGCGATAGGCGAACTGCATCGCCTCACTAGCAAGATGGATAACGACTTGGAGAAGTGGATTGGAACGACTCGGAATGGGCTATCACATTCGGCTAATTTGGACCGAGAGAACCAGTGAGACTTTAAGGCAGGCAGAAAACTGCAGAGTCGGCCTAACCCAAACAAGCTTATCTTCATTGGCTCCCCCGCTTCGGCCTTGGACAGCCGATTTCTACTCTCCTGGATGGTATGCAGACAGCTGCTCAGCCCATCCCCCAAACCCCACCCCTCTCCTCCCTACTCCTCCTGTGGACTTCACCTCTTGGGACCCAAGGTTGTCTCCAATCCTCACCACCGATAGAGAACACTGTTGGCCTGGGTGGTGACGAAGTACAGAGGCTCACACATACACATACACAAAGACACACGCACACACACCCTTGGATTCAACGCCTTAGTCGGCCCCCTCGAGTCTTTCCCTATCATAGAGCAGTCTGCTGGGGAGTTGAGCGTTGCGCCATGTGGCTGCGCACTCCCCCTAGTGTCTGAGCTGTGACACCTCCCCTCCCTGACCTTTCCCAATACCAAAATGTGCATGTCTCGAGTTTTCTTGTTGTGATGTTTAATTGTTTGCTTATGTGCCAAGGTTTTTTTTCCTAATCCCACACTGGGCCCCGCTAAAGGAGCCCAGTTTGGGGAGTATTTTTTTCCCTTATCTCCCCCCATTGTTTCTTTCTTGTCTAATGATAGTTCTCCTGCTCCTGTCTCCCTCCCCATGTTGGCCACGAAATGGCCTCTGTATGTTTCTTGGACAGGATGAAACTGTCAACTGTAATTTCGTTGCTCTGTACTGTGCAATGACAATAAAGCTATTCTATTCTATTCTATTCTATTCTATTCTATTCTATTCTAATGTTAATTAACTTAGTCCCTCATAATTGACATCCATCCATCCATCCATCCATCCATCGCTTATCCGGAGTCGGGTCGCGGGGGCAGTAGGCAAAGCCGGGTATTCCAGGCGTCCCTCTCCCCAGCAACGCATTCTAGCTCCTCCTGGGGGATCCCGAGGCGTTCCCTGGCCAGGAGAGATATATAATCTCTCCAGCAGGCTCTGGGTCTCCCTCGGGGTCTCCACCCAGTTGGACGAGCCCGGAAAACCTCCAAAGGGAGGCGCCCGGGAGGCATCCTGATCAGATGCCCGAACCACCTCAATTGGCTCCTTTCGACGCGAAGGAGCAGCAGCTCTACTCCGAGCTCCCTCCGGATGTCCGAGCTCCTCACCCTATCCCTAAGGCTGAGCCCGGCCACCCTACGGAGGAAGCTCATTTCGGCCGCTTGTATATGCGATCTCGTTCTTTCGGTCACTACCCAATGCTCGTGACCATAGGTGAGGGTTGGGACATAGATTGACCAGTAAATTGAGAGCTTCGCCTTCCGGCTCAGCTCCTTCTTCACCACAACGGTCCGGTGCAACGCCCGCATTACTGCTGACGCTGCACCGATCCGCCTGTCGATCTCACGCTCCCTTCTACCCTCACTCGTGAACAAGACCCCGAGATACTTGAACTCCTTCACTTGGGGCAAAGACTCGTTCCCAACCCGGAGGGAGCAATCCACCGTTTTCCGGCAGAGAACCATGGCCTCGGACTTGGAGGTGCTGACTCTCATCCCGGCCGCTTCACACTCGGCTGCAAACCGCTCCAGTGCGTGCTGAAGGTCACGGTCCGATGAAGCCAGCAGAACCACATCATCCGCAAAAAGCAGAGATGCGATTCTGAGGTCACCAAACCGGACACTCTCCTCACCTCGGCTGCGCCTTCAGATCCTGTCCATGAATACCACAAACAGGACCGGTGACAAGGGGCAACCTTGGCGGAGTCCAACACCCACCGGAAACGTGCTTGACTTTGTGCCAAGAATGCGGACACAGCTCTCACTTTGGTTATACAGGGACCTGATGGCTCGTAACAACGGCCCCGGTACCCCATACTCCCGCAGTACACCCCACAGGGTTCCCCGGGGGACACGGTCGAAAGCCTTCTCCAAGTCCACAAAGCACATGTGGACTGGATGGGCAAACTCCCATGACCCCGCCAGCAACCCTGCCAACCCTGAATCCGAGGTTCGACCGTCGGTCGGAGCCTCCTTTCCAGTACCCTAGAGTAAGCTTTCCCAGGGAGGCTGAGGAGTGTGATACCCCGGTAATTGGAGCACACCCTCCGGTCCCCCTTCTTGAAAATGGGGACCACCACCCCGGTCTGCCACTCTACAGGTACTGTCCCCGATCTCCACGCGACACTGAAGAGGCGTGTTAGCCAAGACAGCCCAACAATGTCCAGAGCCTTCAGCATCTCAGGGCGAATCTCATCTACACCCGGCGACTTGCCACTGAGGAGCTTTTTGACTACCTCAGCAACTTCCGCCAGGGATATAGGTGCAGATTCCCCCGAGTCTTCAGGCTCTGCCTCTTCCACAGAGGACGTGTTGTTCGGGTTGAGGAGCTCCTCGAAGTGCTCTTTCCACCGCCCAACAATATCCCCAGTCCGGGTCAGCAGTTCTCCTCCCCTGCTGAAAACAGCCTGAGACAAGCCCTGCTTTCCCTTTCTGAGTTGTCGGATGGTTTGCCAGAACTTCCTCGAGGCCAACCGAAAGTCCTTCTCCATAGCCTCCCCGAACTCCTCCCATACCCGGGTTTTTGCTTCAGCAACTGCCGAAGCTGCAGCCCTTCTGGCCACCCGGTACCTGTCTGCTGCTTCAGGGGACCCCCGGGCCAGCCAAGCCCGAAAGGCCTCCTTCTTCAGCTTGACGGCCTCCCTCACCGCTGGTGTCCACCAGCGGGTTCTTGGGTTGCCGCCCCGACAGGCACCGATGACCTTCTGGCCACAGCTCCTGCTTGCCGCCTCTGCAATGGAGGCTTTGAACATGGCCCACTCGGACTCCCTGTCCCCAGCTTCCCCCGGGATGCGTGAGAAGTTCTTCCGGAGGTGGGAGTTGAAGACCTCGCAAACAGGGGCCTCCACCAGACGTTCCCAGTTCACCCTCACTACACGTTTGGGTTTACCGGGTCTGTCAGGCAGCCTCCCCGGCCACTTGATCCAACTCACCACCAGGTGGTGATCAGTTGACAGCTCTGCTCCTCTCTTCACCCGAGTGTCCAAGACATACGGCCGCAGGTCTGATGATACGACCACAAAGTCGATCATCGATCTTTGGCCTAAGGTGCTCTGGTACCAAGTACACTTATGAGCTACCCTATGCTCGAACATGCATGAGCATAAGCACAAATGACAGTCAGAGCCTTCCCCCCAGCGACACATAGTCGCAGAGAGGCGACCCTCTCGTTCCCCGGGTGGAACTCCAACACAGTGGCGCTCAGCCGGTGGCTTGTGAGTATCCCCACACCCGCCTGGCGCCTCTCACCTTGAGCAACTCCAGAAAAGAACAGAGTCCAGCCCCTCTCCAGGAGTTTGGTTCCGGAACCAGTACTATGCGTGGAGGTGAGCCCAACTATATCTAGTTGGTACCGCTCCGCCTCCCGCACTAGCTCCGGTTCCTTCCCCACCAGAGAGGTGACGTTCCATGTCCCCAGAACCAGTCTGCGACGCCGAGGATCAGCATGCCCAGATCCCCGCCTTTGCCTACTGCCCGTTGGGCAAAGCACCCGACTCCGATGCTGACCCCTGCAGGTGGTGAGCCCACAGGGCGGCGACCCCACGTGACCAGTTCGGGCTGTGCCCGGCCGGGCCCCATGGGATAAGGCCCGGCCACCAGACGCTCGCCGACGAGCTCCCCTCCCGGGTCTGGCTCCAGCAGGGGGCCCCGGTTTCCCTTTTCCGGGCGAGGTAACTGGGTCTTTGTTTGGCCGTGTCATGGGAGTCTTTGAATCGCTCTTAGTCCGGCCCCTCCCCGGGACCAATTTGCCTTGGGAGACCCTACTGGGGGCTAACAGTGCCCCCGACAACCTAGCTCCCAGGATCACCGGGACACACAAACCCCTCCACCACGTTAAGGTGGCGATTCCTCGGAGGGGTCATAATTGACATAATCAACTAAAAGGCAACGCAAAGTATTTCTTCCTGCATGACATTCAAATGAAACACACTGTCATAGAGTGAAGCCTGCATAGGAATCGATGTGAAACAATGTTATTAGTGAGCTGGTAAGGGAAAACCAAAGTTTCGGAAAGTTATCTTTTCTGCACAATAGTTATTTGGGAAAATTTTAAAACAAACAAACAAAAAAAAAACTTTTGCAACTATTTGGAAATATACCATTTACTGACTTTTGCTGATTAGCTACTAATGTAGCTAGTAGTATTCAGTTAACGATTGGTATCATTTCTGCCGTTGGGTCAGTGCAGAATGCGGACAGTTTGTGTGGTAATACACTTAAACACCGGCAGTTATTATTTACGTTGGCATCGTGAACTTGGAACACTTGGAGGTGGGAAGTTGGGAAATTACTACCTCCGATGGTAAATGGAGGACGCTGCTTGACTTGAATCGTGGAGAAACGCATTAATTCACCTCAGAAATTCCCCGCATTCCCCCATCATCCCGGCTGGAATGTAAGGTGCTTCTTCTTCTTCTTCTGCTTCTGTATTTAGGCCTGAGAATCTGTTCTACACATTTGGACAAACACCATAAGTATTTGCCTGACGGTTAAGGTGCGTCTTCAAGTGCTTCATGCAGGTCTGCTTCTGTATTCACGAGATGTGCCCTGAAGGCACGAACAAGAAAATAAAAATAATTTTTATTCACCAATTTCTCTCTCTCTCTCTCTCTCTCTCTCTCTCTCTCTCTCTCTCTCTCTCTCTCTCTCTCTCTCTCTCTCCCTCTCTCTCTCAGAAATGAATGAATTATTTTACATTTTAAGGCTTTTTTGAAACTCAACAGAGAGCTATACAATTTAAACTCGTATATTGTTTCCTGCATTAGTGTGCGAGTACAAAAGAGCAAATTTGAGATTTCCAAAAATTAATTTCCCCAAAAATGCTATGTTACACTGACATTTTTGCATTTTGTTAAATAAAGATAGGAACTAATACTAATTAAGTAGGCTAATAGACCACATTTCAGATAATACCTCGAACAAGGCTGTCTGGGATTACCCGGAGACGGTAGGGCTACGACCTACCAGTTGATTTATAATATATTCTTATAATTTCTTATAATATATAATTATTTCTTATACTGCAGGACAGTGTATACACTGATACAGTTTTAAAAGCTAAGAGTGTCACAAGAAAATATAGATATGATGAAACTTTGCATAGTAGCCGATATACGACATTCCTGAAACGATCTGGGAAAGAGGTGCATGACAAACAATAATAATCTTCCGAGAGTCCCTTCATAAAGGATGGTAGGCTACCAAGTCACCAATGACCGTAGTTTAGGGGCTGAAACCAATCAATCCGTCACTTTCTGCTTTGAAATACCCTTTGTACCTTTACTTATACTTACTCTTTTGTACGTCGGACTATTCTTTGCGCGTCTTTTATATAATAGGTGAAAAAGAAAGAATCGGTCTTGGATTCCTCCTCACCCCATGAGATTCGACATTTGACATTTATAGTTATTCATGGTGATATGGAAACGGGTAAGTTACTTTGGCAATTAAATTAATGTTTAACTAATGAAATATGGAATAATGATCCCATCCACACATGAGTCCATTGAGAGTCACTCAATTGTCTACTCGTGTAAAAAACGTATTGATTAATAATTGTCAAAACATAGGTTCGCAATCAATGGTAATGTGTGCGCTGTTATATTACTGTCAACACTGTGTTTGAAATGCATTTTTAATAGTGGAAATGGAGTGAAAACAGATACAAATGAAAGTGAACAAGTGAAGGCATTAGACTGTTCAAACTGCTCACACCTTGAAGTGTGGGTTTTTAAATGATTACTACATCACTAGTGCCCAGACGCCAAAAGGGAATAGAAAGAGTAGCATACTACATTGCAAACAAAAATGCGTCAGCGTTCCAGGAGAGGTGCGTAAACTCGTTTCTTAAATAAAGAGATGGGGAAACTGCGTTTGCGTGGATTTAACCTCCACTACACCCCTGCTTACATTACTTTTATCAGATTATTTCACCCAGAGCAATTTTATAAGTTTGGTTGCTGTAACTTTGCATGGGAGAGTTTGGTGAATGAGGATTACTGTTTCAATCGCACAAGTGAGTACCAGTCAAAAGCGTATGCATCAGCTGTGTTATAGTCATAATAATTATTTGACATGATGTTTAATACTGCTCTTTACTATGTAATGATTACAGTATGTCAAAAAGCATTGTACACATTGCTGATTATCCTAATGCCCTTGTCCTCTGGTAGAGATATGGCGCCCCCTACTGAGACAGGAGTGGAATGCCTGTGTTTGAGAGCAGCTGGTTTGAAACCTTATGCTCTTCCATTCAAGTGTATCAGATAGGATGTTACAGCAATGCAACTGATAGAATTCACCAAACGTTTATGAAGAATGACATTCTGTGCCATTTGTTGAGTTGGATTGAATAGGCCTATCCACCCTCATTCAGACCCCCAACTACAGAATATAATTATTCATCAGCTGAAATAAAAGACCATTGGTTTTTTAGTAAAGCACATCCTTGTCATTTGGACAGATATAAAACCTCATACACATACACACTATTTGATAGATATTTTAAAGACAATACTTTGGATTTTATTTGGCTCATGAGTTACTTTGGTTAGTGGGACACAGGCTACATTGTTTGCAATACTTTAGAACATTTATATTAATTAAGTCAGAACCATGGACCAACACGGACGGTCATAGAATCAAATCAACAAGTCAACAAATCAACTAATGATAGTTGGGATGTTTACATAACTAAAGCTTAGGCCTATGCTACTCATGTGTCAGTATCAGAGGAAGAGCACAACACAATAAATTCACTGAATATATTTTTCACTGTGTTCTTATGCCTAATTCACCGGATACATTTTTTACAATAAAATATGAATTAATGTATGAAAATCAGTTACTTTCTTAGCTTTTGTTTTAGCCTTCAACTTGTCAAACTGGCCAAAAATAAGGCAGTTGTGCCTGTATTTACTTATAGAATCAAAGTTGACATATTAACGTGTGGGTGTTTTAGTAAAGTGGATGTGTTTCTAAGGTAAGTTTGTGTCTGAGTGAATTGCTGCTGAAATATGCAATTTGGTGTATTCACATGACAGCATTGTTAAATGTAGCAAGACTAGATTTGTTTCATATTAAACTAGCAACACAAACAAGCCAGGCATTTCCTTCCTTTTAACTGTGGCAGTAATGGGAACCCTTCAAGGACTCTTAAAATGTATAATTTGTAAATAAAATTTTAGTAAAATATCAACCGTGTATAACTCATTGCAAAAAAAGAATATCATGAAAAAGTTCTATTTGTCTACCAGTTGATGAATACTTTTTATCAAGACGTTGTATCGTAAGGCAGGCTCCTCTGTCCTGGATCTCACCTGTTCAGGTAGGCGGCTGGGTGTGGTCACAGGTGAAGGTCACAGGTTGCTGGAGAGCTGAAGATCAGAGGTGTTCTGAGTGCCTCTCTCTCTGGGTTCCTGGCCTTATATTCTCTCTGGAGGTGAAGGTGGGGCCAGTTATGACTCCCCTGTTTGGGGATTTCATAACTTCTAAACTATTGTTTCTTCACTTCACAAGAACTCTCACTGCAAATGTAAATATTTGTAATATTATTGCATATTCATTTTTGAATGCATGCCATGCAGCCATTAGGCATTGGAGCTGCATAATATATGCAAATAGGGATTGCTTGGTAAAAATAATGCAACGTGAATTTTTTACTTAAGTTTTTAAACATATTGTAAACTATTATGTGCCAGCCAAAAGGCATGCATTTTGTAAGTTGAGTAGGATCATTATAGGACTATAGCCCTCATTTCAATGTAGGAGCATAATTTAACTGCAGTACGAACTGTTTAGTCAATGGAAATGCGTGAGCATGAGGTTGCATAATTCATTAACAATTTGACCTTTCAACATTTTGAAGTTGATGAGATTCACAATATCTAACTTGTCTGATTTGTACACTAAATATTACAGTTCATAATAATTGATTTTAATAGATTTTTTTATTTTTTTGGAAAGCTCAAATCAAAGCTTGTCCTGACAGTTGGTTGTCTTATAAAGTCTTCCCACCATCACTTCTGCTTTCTAGTGCAGGAAAAGCACCCAAAAAAAGACAAGAAGCAGAAATAATTTCCTTCAGTCATCAAAGCGAATTTAAATGTCAATGTATTGAAAAAGGTTTTTTTTTTTTTCTTATAACGCATAATAAAAACACATATTCATGAAAATAAACTAAAATAAATATTGAGCATGAAAGTTTCATCTCACTCTTGAAGGTGTATATGCATACACTCAAATTATAGCCCTTTGTAATCTTGCTAGAGAATCACCGGAGCAACTGCAAGTTGTCTTTGGGCCTTTGAGGGAGGGGAAATCCACTTCCATCTCCACACCAGAACTTCCTTTAAAAGTTCAGTGAGGTTGAGAAATGGCATTTGTAAACTGAGTAGGAAAATTTCAGACTATAGCATTTCAATGTAGGAGCATAATTTAACTGCAGTACGAACTGTTTAGTCAATGGAAATGCGTGAGCATGAGGTTGCATAATTCATTAACAATTTGACCTTTCAACATTTTGAAGTTGATAAGATTCACAATAACTAACTAGATTCAAGAGAATCACCAGAGCAACTGCAAGTTGTCTTTGGGCCTTTGAGGGACTAAGGAGGGGAAATCCACTTCCCTCTCCACACCAGAACTTCCTTTAAAAGTTCAGTGAGGTTGAGAAATGGCATTTTTGGAAGCCATGGAATGTGCCAACATCTGTGTGTGTATGTGAGTGTGTGTGTGTGTGGGTGTGAGAGTGTGTGTGCATGTGAGTGTATGTGCGTGTGAGTGTATGTGTGTGTGAGTGTGTGCACTGAAAAAAATGACTTGTAGAATTTACTTTAAAAAATCTTTGTAACAAATTGCACTAAAAACAAATGCTGGAATATCAAGTACAACATAATTGCCAACATCAAGTAAAATGTGCTTGCTACTAACCATAACATTTGTGAAAATATTGAGTACATGTTACTTATGTCCATTCAGGAACATTATGGTCATCAAAATATTAAGTAAATTGTACATGTCTATAATATTTAGTGCCATGAACTAAATAAGTAGATTTTACTATATTTTTTCAGTTTCAATTACTCAGTAGTATTACCTTGTTTTACTCAATAAAATTATGTAAATATTCCTTTTTTTCTTCTGATAAATGTTACCAAATGGCAAATTTCACAGACCACAAGATTCAAGTTTAATGCAAATAAACATTTATTTTGTTAAGACAAGTAAACAAAAACAAAAATGTTAGGGAGGCAGTCAACTGTTCAAGTGGCCAAACATAATCAAAAAGTGCAAATACCACTGATGTTGTGCAAAGAATGCATACATTCTGAAGAAAGACTGTAGTGAAATTAAAGACTGCAGTGAATCGCAGGGCTTGTAATTGGTGAAAGTGTTCACACCTGGTCACCAAACTAACCATTTGGAAGATTCCAAATGGTTAGTTTGGTGACCAGGTGTGAACACTTGTGTATGTGAGAATGTGTGAGTGTGTGCTTGAATGTGTGTGTTTGAGAGCAATTCTGACTTTAAGGCTTGTTAACCTGCCAGAGCTAGATGATAGACATAACCCAAACAAATTTTTTTTAACAATCAGTAAAATTAACATATATGCCACTCCTACCCAATATTCGTTGTGTCAATATTTTCTTGCTCTTAAGACAAATCCTCAAATCTGAAGTAAAGATTGGTGCTTTACAACAGTGCAATCACAACATAACACAAATAAATGGGAAACTGAAACAACTTCCAACAACTGGTTTGTCAGATCAAAGTTTTTGAACTCTACTCAATGTGCAATAGTGTGTGTGTGTGTGTGTGTTTGTGTATTACCTGTGTATGTTGAGTGAGTGAGAGAGCGAGCGAGCAAGCAAGATAGAGAGCATGTGTGAGTATGTACTTGAATGCGTGCGTGCGTGTGTGTGTGGGGGGGGGGGAGGGGGGAGGGGTGGTGGTGTGTGTGTTTAAGAGAGCAATTTTGACTTCAAGGCTTGTACTTTTGGGGACAGCTTCATCCCATCCAGTTCCAGGAAAAGTTTCTGAAACACCTCAAAAGTGTAATGCAGTGTTTGGGGGTATGCAAGGTTGAGGGCATAGATCAGTCCCATCAATAATGTGCAGGCTTTAGCGACATTTCCACATGCATGCAACACTTCCGTGCCTTCAAGAATGATGGACACATCAACTGGATCCTCTTCAGAAGCACCATGGGTGACCAAGATCTTCAGGACGTGCTCAGTAGCATCACTGCGGTGGTCCTCCTGCATACAAGAAAAGGCGACAATTCTATTGAGAAAAACAAAATTTATTCATTCATAGACTTTATTGCCTGAGAGTAAATCCTATTTAGTTGACTGAGCTGTGAACTAAACATGTCTAAGCAGAAGGTTTACACCACAACAAATTGGAATGATTGCCTTCCTGGAGAGCAAAGCAAATAGCACTCACTGTGCTGGAGATACTGCTCATTGGTTGATTTAAAAACAAACAAACCTCAACACCAAGTACTAGGACTAGGACTAGAGTCACCTGAGGGTTTGGTTGATTTAAATGTTTGACTCCTGGGGGCACATTTAGTCCCAGGGAACCCTATGGCTTTGTAACCAAAAGCACATCTTGGTTTTAGTGATTATACATGTACCTGACAATCTTCAAAAAGATGCTCTCCCTCCTCGCCGAGGTACAGAATGAGGCTGCGGATAACAGTTTCCCGTCTCATCTCAATGCTTTGGTTCTGTAAACAAATAGAAGGCTGTGTGAGTGAGAAAGTCAGAGGAAAAGGTTCATCTTCCTGCAAAACTAAAAAAAAAAAAAACAAAAAAAAAAAAAACACACCTGATTCAGTTTAAACAGGAAAGGCCTCAGTTTGGTCCCCACTACACCCCCCTTGGCCTTCATCAGGGTTAGAAGCTTGGGTGTGTAGGCGTCAAGTCTGTAGATGAAGCTCTGCTCCAGGGAAATTGTGGTAATTCTGCGGAATTCCTCTTATCTGCATTTATAAAAATCACAAAAACAAAATTCAAACTGATTTGAATAATCTGGTTCAAAATGAAAGGAGTGCAAATTACGAAGAGAAAATTAAAACCTTAAGACATTCATGACGGAATGATTAATTAGAACCATTGTTACTGCCCAATGGAGCAGGTAATATTTCCATGGGTCTAGATTCACCTACCCCATCTTCACAAAACAATGCAGGCCATCGTTCTCTGAAGTCAGCCGCTGCTGGAGTTCCACTCACAACCTCAAGCCTTCGCATGGAGAATGTTTTAGACATTTTTTCTTCAATCACCTTGTTGTTATTCTTCTTCTTTACCTCATTGAGAAGTTCCTGTCTCTCCATCTCCAGACTGTTGCTAGTTTCTCCACTTGGATGTGGAGGAAGGTAGTTAACCTCTGCTTTCTTCGGTCTCTTGCAATTTTTTGCCGGATTTCGCTCACCCGGGGATTTCCTTTTCAAGGAGTTGATATCGAGCTCAGGACAAGGTACTTCACGCCTTTTCATTTTGCTACGGTAATTAGCCACCTTCCAAGTAAGACGCTGCTGCCACCCATAGATGCCTGAAAATGATGTTTTAGGCTCCCTAAGGCATGGATGCTTTTTTAACAGAGCTTCTACAACAGCCAGTTTTTGAAGACCAGTGGGATAAGCAGTGTAGCAGAAAATGGTGTCAGCAAGTTTGTCCAGTATGCTCGAACTCAAGTTTGGATTGTTAATGAGTGAGCCATTACTTTCATAAGCCTTATTTCCTACTTGAAGGAGCATTTCCACGTCATATGAAAAAGTGGGAATGACAAAATTAGTTGGCCATGGTTCTGATCGACACTCTGGGGACTGTGGTGAAATGATGGTGTCCGCTGAGCTAACTGCAGAACTGTCATCCTGGAAAGACTGATCCTGTGGCACTGGAGAGGAAGCAACTGACACGTTGATGGGAGTCACTGGAGAGGAAGCAAATGACTCGTTGCTGGGAGTCAATGTGAGAATAACAGACTCTTCTGTTCTAACTAGTTTGATTGTGTCTTTGTCCTTAACCAAATCTGTTGACGTTAGAGTGAAGAATTGGTTATCAAATTCTTTGTCCATGTACATAACAGTAAAGCTCCCTTGGAGTTGAAAATGATCCTGTGCAGCTGCTAAAAGTTCATCTACAGTGCTGGGAACTCCACCTGGTAGGATTAACTTGTGAACTTGAGTTTCTTCTATAACAACACGTAGTTGAGTTGGGGCAGACATGTCAGCTATGGGCAAGCACAACTAAAAGAAAACACAAAGAACAAAGATATGATTCAATATGACAAGAGCAAATATTCAATCAAGCCACAATATTCTATGATTAAAGCATCATGGGCGGTGGTGGTGAAGAGGTTAAGGAACGCCGTTAACATGCCAGTAACCACAGAAAGTCAGGGGTTTGAATCCCGCGGTCACCATTGTGCCCTTGAGCAAGGCACTTCAACTCCAGATTGCTCTAGGGGAGACTGGCCCGGAAATAATTAGAGGGCATGACCTCTCTGCAATTGCAAATTGCATCTCTGATCATTGTAAGTTGCTTTGGACAAAAGTGTCATCTGCTAAATGCTTTTAACAGATAGACAAGCAAATCATAGACCATTGGTTCCCAAACTGGGACATTTTTCAGACAATATAAAATCTGGAATAAATGTTGTGGTGCCTCGGGGTGGATCCTGAGGTGCAGTGGGCGGGCGCAGCTGGAAACCAGACACAGGAAATAGCAGATATCAGAAAAAATTATTATTTTTATTTTTTGTGTTTTTTTTTTTTTGGGGTATTGGTGATAGCACCCCCCCTCAGGGCAAGGGTAGGGGAAAACTGGAGAAATAAAAGGGGCCATTCAGGCAAAATAAACTAAGGTTCTTCCCAGACTGGGGTATGCTCCAGGGCCTCCTCCCTCCTTCCCTCTTCAGCCACGTCCGGGCTGGGTGGGGGAAACACAAAGATATAGGGTAAGTAGGACGGGTTTTTGTTTGGCTCACGTGTCCGGCGTCCGTTCCGGGTCTTTGGGGTTGCCGTTCGTAAAGGTGGGGTCTCCTTCAGGGTCAGTACAGCAGGGCATAGAAGGTCCTTCCTCTCTCCGCCTTTCTCCCTCTCACACGCTCAGGAAGGGTGCCGACTGAACCTGTTTGCAGCCTCGACCGCGCCTTAAATACCATTCCCTGCTTGTTAGGAAACAGGCTGCAGCTGAGTCAGTACCTTTCCATTCTGCTCACTCATGTGCGCTGTCCGGGGTCCTGGACTGCAGGTAGAGGGATCTCTCTCCAAGGTGCTGATCTTCCCATCACCTCTCTAGGAAGATATACTCCTTCCCAGACCTCTCCTAATGCGTGACGTCCGCGCGGTTGCTCTGCCCGGGTCCCTCCAGGGTTCTCCACCCACGTGGCACAACATGCAGGAGCAGGGGTGCCACATACTCCCCCCCTCATACTCATACTCCCTGCCCCTAGGCCCAGCGCGATGTTCCACCTTGAACCGGTAAGGCTGCAACTCTAAAAACCAGCGGGTCACTCGGGCGTTGCTGTCCCGGTTAAGGTACATCCATTTTAGGGGAGCATGATCGGTCACCAACAAGAACTCACGGTCGAGTAGGTAATATCTTAATTTACCTACCGCCCATTTGATGGCGAGGCATTCCTTCTCGACCGTGGCGTAATTCCTTTCATGGCTGAGGAGTTTTCTGCTGATGTATGTCACTGGATGCTCCACTCCGTCCTGGATCCCAAAGGGGAGTACTGTGTACTGGTAGAGGCCTGTGGGGGTCGCAAAGGCAGTCTTCTCCCTGGCACGGGGTGTTAGGGGAACTTGCCAATACCCTCGCGTCAGGTCCAGGGTGCTGATGAATCGGGCCGGTCCCAGCCGCTCAATGAGCTCGTCCACTCTCGGCATGGGGTACGCATCACACAGGGAGACATCGTTCAGCCGGCGGAAGTCATTACAGAACCGCCAGCTCCCATCCGGCTTGGGGACCAGCACCACGGGACTGGACCAGGCACTGCGGCTTTCCTCAATGACCCCGAGGTCGAGCATTCTCTTCACCTCCTCCTGTATGGCGTGTCGGCGAGCTTCTGGGATTCGGTAGGGTTGTAGCCTCACTGTCTTCCCGGGTTCAGTGCTGATGTCGTGGGCGATTAGGTGGGTGCGGCCGGGCATAGTCGAGAAGATGTCCCGGTTCCGGTCCACCAGCTCACGTAGTGCTTGCTTCTGGCGGGAGCTCAGCTGCTCTCCAATACTCACGTCAGGGGTTGTTGGGGCCCCACACTGGGTGGAGAGGACTGGGGTCGGAGCCGGGGGTGGCTCATGCCACCTCTTCATCAGGTTGACGTGGTAGATCTGGAGGCGGTGTCGTCGTCCCGGCTGTCTCACCCGGTAGTTCACCGGTCCCGTGCGCTCCACGAACTCGTACGGTCCATGCCATCGGGCCAGAAATTTACATTCACTGGTGGGGACTAGTATCATCACCTTGTCTCCTGGGGCGAATTCTCTCACCTGTGCTCCCCGGTTATACAGCCTGGCTTGCTCCCGTTGTACCCGTTCCATGTGGGCCCTCATCATGGGCCAGATCTGGGCCATCCGCCGGTCCATCTGCTCCACATGCTCGATCAGGCTGCGGGTTCGGGACGGTTGCTGTTCCCAGGCCTCCTTCGCCAGGTCTAGTAACCCCCGGGGTCGTCTGCCATATAACAGTTCAAAAGGGGCGAAGCCGGTCGTGCTCTGGGGCACCTCTCGGACTGAAAAGAGGAGATAGGGTAAGAGCTGGTCCCAGTCCTTACCGTCAGTTTCAATCATCTTCCTCAGCATGGATTTGAGGGTTTGATTGAATCTCTCCACTAGCCCGTCGGTTTGGGGGTGGTAGACGGAGGTTCGTAGCTGGGTCACCTGTAGCAGCCGGCACATCTCTTTTAGGACCCCTGACATGAAGCACGATCCTTGGTCTGTCAGGAGTTCCTCCGCTATCCCGACCCTGCTAAAAAGCAGGAACAACTCCCTGGCGACCGCTTTTCCTGTCGCGGTCCGGAGCGGGACAGCTTCCGGGTAGCGGGTTGCGTAATCCAGGATCACAAGGATGTATCGATGTCCCCGGCTGGACTTCGGCAAGGGCCCCAGGATGTCCATCGCAGTCCTCCTGAAGGGTACGTCAATGACCGGCAGGGGGATTAGTGGGTTTCGAAGGGTTACCTTAGGGCTGTGGAGTTGGCACACGGCGCAGTGTCGGCAGTAGTCCTCCACAGCCTTTTTCACCCCGGGCCAATAGAACCTCGCCAGGATCCTCTCGTAGGTCTTCTCCATCCCCAGATGGGCTCCCAGCAGGTGAGTGTGGCCTAAGTAGAGGACTCGGGGCACAAACGGTTGTGGGATGAGCAGCTGTTCGACTTCCTCCCCCTGTGGGTTACAGACTCGATAGAGCAGGTCATGTTTTACCCTGAAGAAGGGATAAGCTGGCGTACTCACCGCCCCTTGTGGTGCCCCGTTAATGTCTCGTGCCTCTCTCCAGGCTTGAGCAAACTTTGGTTCATTTAGTTGGGCAGCGCCAAAGCGAGTGGGTGCTTCGGTCTCCTCACTCATGTCTCGGGGGCCCTCCGAGAAGGCCAGACGGACTTCTCTGTCCAGGGGCGGGGCCTCCCCGAGCTCCTTTTCGGACGCGGTGACGGTTCCACTGGTGGCCGGGGCGCTTAGTTGGCGTTCCCTCTCTGGTGGCGGGGCCTCTCCTTCACTGTCCCCGGACGTCACTGCCCAGACTGGTTGGGGGGTACGGTGGGCAGCCCGTCGGGGTTGCCGTGGCTTCGTCTTGTTCAGAGACCGGGGCCCCTCCTCCCATTAGATCTGGAACAACGGACAGTCTCTTCCCATCAACACAGGTACAGGTAAATTCGGTACTACCCCTGCTCTTACCGAGTGCGTCCCCCGTGGGGTGATTAGGTCCACCCACACCGTAGGGTATTTCCTGGCATTTTGCAACTTCAACGCAAACACTAAGCGGTCACGAACTATGATGATTTGGAGTATTTCAGCAAAGTCGGGCAATCCACCATTGGAGCCATATACCAAGATCATGCCAACACCGTAACTGGTGCCCTGAAATTCTGCCTGGTTTGTCAAATGAACAGCTGTCTCTTCCGGGAATTTCTGTGATAGGAATTCTTGTATATTCTCATTTACAATCTCTAATGGAACTCTTGACATCTTAGACACAGAGACGGAAGGTTTTTTGACATTTGAATCATGTAGATGGTATGCGATCATGGATTGGCGTTTTCTTGCCATAGACTTCAAAACATTACGGAAGCAGTTAGTCTGTCTCACTATCTTCTTAAAGAAGCTATGCTTAGCTTCAAATCTCATCGTCCATAAGGACACTAGCGGACCAAATGCTTTAGGTGAGCTGCGGATAATGCTCTACAAAATGGTGTTTCGGAATCAGTCTCTCTTGTGGAAAAACACTGCTAAATCTATGTCTATGCTCAGCAATCAGGCTATCTAGGTGACCAATGCATTCATCTGTGTGGGTAGGTGACATAACCAAGGCAACAACATCTTTGAGTGTCATCAACAACTGCCAGGCTTGTTCCTCTTCTGGTACTTTGGTGCCAATCATAAATGGAAGCAGTCTCAGTAAGCACCAATTTTCAGTTGCGTTACCACCAATGGTTTTACGGGAGGCAAAGCTTAGTGGTATACCTTGGGGACAATTTGTACAGTCTTTCCACTTATAAGGGAACTCTTTGATGATTCTGTTGAGCTCTTCGAAAGTAAAATATTTCTTCTTTATGAAAAAACCTAGGCACAGAGCTAATTCAACAGGTACAATACCCTCAAGTAAGTCATGTAGTGCATCAGGTGGGTAACCTGTTGTTACATGAAAATGATTTAATTTGAGTAATTGCACACTGTCTTTTTACTCCGTGACTATGGGTGTTACTAGCCAATGCTGCTTCAATGTCCACCTGATGTTGCCGTTTTGTTCTACTAGGGAATGCTCCTGCCCTAACTTCAAGTTCCTGGAACTGGGATCGTTGTCCGACACAAAACCTACAACTGTACGACCCACTAAAACTTTCAACAAATCCCCCGACTGAGTGGGCACCAAGGTTATCAGCAATGACAGAAAATAGTGCCCTTTATGATTTTCCCTGAACAGGGTACAAAAATACCATCTTCTTCAAAGCTTTTCAAATCGCTCAATAATGGCTCTAGCACTTCGGAATAACCAAATTCCTTAACGTCACCTGCCTTGCACAAAACGGCTAGGTAAATTGATGATAATGTAGACCTCAAAACTGATGGAATATCAGCAAACACCCAGTAGACACCTGTCACCTTGTGCTTCTTACGAGAGGTTCCTAAAGGGTTACATATTTCAAAATCATCACAGTAGAGAAGAAGTGAAAGTCTTAACTCCTCTCCAGACAGAAATGTGTTTTCTTTAAAGTGGGAACCATCACGGAAACCAGTATACTGATTTGAAGAACCACAATGCCTTGCAATATTCAAAACCTTCTCCTGAATGTCACTATTTTTCAGAACATGTGACAAGCTTTGCAAAATTGGTATATATTGGAACGACTTTCCCGCTTTTGCATCAAGAATATATTCCAATGGTTCAACAACAGAGAAACGTTCCTTTACATAACAATTTCGCTTGTATGCTGTGCCAAGTGGACCTTCCTCACTAAAGGCTACACTGATAGGATTTAACTGACAAATGCGATCTACCAATTCTGTGATCACTAACTCTTCAACAATGCAGTCATGACTTTGTAATGTGTTACAGACAATGTTTTTGATAATGGGTGCGGATGCTGAACGAGTAATAAATTGAAGCTCCTCTACAATCTCATCTATACACCTATTAGGCACATTGAAAATGCAATCTAATTTAAGTAATAAGGACCCAAGCTTATCAACAATGACTTGAACTAAGTCTTCGCCCTCACTCACAAGCACTTCATCGGAGGGAACTTCACTTCCATCTAAAAGGCAATTACCAACCTCTATTCTTTGATTTGAATACGTCTGAAATACAGTATGTTTAAAATCTTCAAGGCTGTGAGGATTGTGCTTTCTACTTTTATGTGACACAAAGGTTGAATATATATTAGTGCTGTAGTCACAACCCTTAAAAACACAATGAATAGTTTCAAACTTTTTCAGATGAGCTCCAAGGTGCTCAAAAAACTGCCTCTCAGTGTGAAAACTACATGAATTACATACAAGACATGAAAATGAATTAATTTGCCCTAACTCTTCTGTTTCTGTATGATCTCTAGACAAATGTGTACGAAGGGCCCCCCAACTTTTAAACAAACAAGGACAATCGGAGTACAAGCAGGGTAGTGACCAGCCTTGACCAGAGTGTAAATGTTTCAATCTATAATGCTTTAAGAGCTCCAACCGTTTTGATGCCCTGAAGATGCAATTTTTGCATGACCATCTCATACCATAAGCCTACGATTTCTCCCTCATTGAAACCCTTCGATCGGTCCTCCTCCTTATACCTCAACTGTTGACTGCACTGGCTCGTTCTACCCGAAAAATCTCCCTGTAAAACACAATTTTGGATAAAACTATTGATCTACAATGGTTAGCTACAATTTTATATTACATTACAGAGTGAACAATGACAAATACTAAAAACACCAATATTATTGTCTCATACACATATATGTATACTTGCCTCTGTATACACCGCCTCCCCCCCCCCGGCTCAACTTGCAGTATCTGATGTGACAACTGTTGAGAGAAGTACACATTAATAAGACTAACAAAACAAATTGATATTAACAACATTTCCATCCGATATTTGAGTAAAAGAAATGACTAGACTCACATATGTAGCTTTTTACTTGATTAATGTTCAATTAATTCCAATATACATCGAATGAAAACATAGAAAAAGTTTAAGGATCAGATTGCATTTTTGCTCACTTTTTTGGAGGCAGATACGGTTAGGTCAGTCACTCAACATTTAATTTTAATTTTTTGCTTAAACTAAGACCATCAATAATGAAGTGAATGTTTACGCAATCAAGTTTGTCACACTACCGAAAAATAGTTTAATTGGCCAGCCAAATTTCAACGACTTAAAAATATTTTTTTAGTTCTAGTAGCTACTAGGCAAAAACCAGCAGCTGCTCTAAGATGCTCTAAACACACACCCCAAGTGAGCATGTTCAGCCACTCCAGTCTTTGAGCCAACTCTGTACAACATGCATAACTCGCATGTTAGAGAGATAGTCGGTTAGGTGGGGTGAAATAAATCTCAACCCGAAAAAATGTAACATTAAGAGTTTACGTCGACGTTTTCAGTAGGTAAATGTGGACGTCAGTGGAAATATCGTTAGGCTAGCGCTAGTTAACAAGTTCAGGCGAGTCATCACCAAACATTACCGCAAAAGTTTTGGAAAGTTATTTTTTCCGACTGGAAGTAAGCCTTAAACCCTAACATACATATAGAAAACCGTTTTCGTTTTGAGTTGAGACAATGTAAGTTAAACGTTATTGTGCTTTTAATCCAAATTACTGCAACTCACCTCTACAGACATTAACTTACAGACGTTAACCTAGCTAGCTAGTCTCGCTTGCTTCATGGCGATGGCGACACAACGACTGTTAACTACGAACAGCAGTGCTAACGTATTGCGTCGAGCAGACGATAATCAAACTATCAAAATGTAGCCTAGACGAACGCTTATACGATCACAAATATGAAACGGAAGGGTAATACTCACAAGTCTCGACTCTCGGCCACTGAAGCTTGCTCTCGACACTTGCAAAATGGCGATTCCGGACTTCATGGGTGACTTCGTGATTTTGCATTGTCCAACGGCGCATGCACGAATTCAAATGCGCCGCGCTGTTTTTTCAGAATAAATGTTACTTAAAATGTTCAGGTGTTGGTGCAGTGACAATAAATCATTTAAATAGTAAGAGTAAATATCTAGTTAAAAATACTCTTCCAAGTCAAGTACGTTCATTACATGAATATGTTGTGTATGGTTTCATGTTTTTTACTAGTTCCTACTGAAACTTGATATTACAATGTAAGAATTTCTACTTTTGAAGAAGTACATATTACAATGCCTAAAAGTCATTTTTTTCAGTGTGTGTGTGTGTGAGTATGTGTTTGTGAGTGTATGTGTGTGTCTGTTTGTGAGTGTGTGTGAGTGTGTGTGTGTGTGCGTGTGTGTGTCTTTGTGTGTGTGTAAGTGTGTGTGTGTGAGTGTGTTTGTGTGTGTGAGTGTGTGTGTATGTGTGTGAGAGTGTGTGAGTGTGTGTGTGTGTGTGTGTTTGTGTGTGTGAGTGTGTGTGTATGTGTGTGAGAGTGTGTGTGTGTGTGTGAGTGTGTGTGAGTGTGTGAGTATGTGTTTGTGAGTGTGTGTGAGTGTCTGTTTTTGAGTGTGTGAGTGGCTGTCTGTGAGTGTGTGCATGTGAGTGTGTGTGTGTATGTGTGTGTGAGTGTGTGCGCGTGTGTGTGAGTGTCTGTGTGTGTGAGTGAGTGTGTGAGTGTGTGTGTCTGTTTGTGAGTGTGTGTCTGTGTGTGTGTGTGTGTGCGCGTGTGAGTGTGTGAGTGTCTGTTTGTGAGTGTGTGTCTGTGTGTGTGTGTGTGTGAGAGTGTGTGTGTGTGTGTGTGTCTGTTTGGGAGTGTGTCAGTGTGTTTCAGTGTGTGTGTGTGTCTGTGTGTGTGTGTGTGAGTGTGTGAGTGTGCATGCGTGTGAGTGTGTATGTGTGTGTGAGTGTGTGTGCGTGCATGTGAGTGCGTGTCTGTGTGAGTGTGTGTGTGTCTGTGTGTGTGTCTGTGAGTGTGTGTTTGTGAGTGTGTGTGTGTGTGTGTGAGTGTGCATGTGTGTCTGCATGAGTGCGTGTGTGTGTGTGTGCGTGTGTGAGTGTATGTGTGTGTGTGTGTGTGAGTGTGCATGTGTGTCTGCATGAGTGCATGTGTGTGTGTGTGCGTGTGTGCGTGTGAGTGTATGTGTGTGTCTGTGTGTATGTGTGTGTGTGTGAGAGTGCGTGTCCGTGCGAGTGAGTGTGTGTTTGTGTGTGTGTGAGTGTGTGAGTGTGTGAGTGTGTGTGTGTGTGTGTGTGTTTGTGGAAACAGTGAGAAACCTTTCAGTTGCAGTATTGTACTTTTCCCATTGCAGGCTGAGCCCTGTGCTAACTGAAGCTGCATGTCTGTGCTGAGCCCCTGATGAGCTGGGATTGGTTTACCTGTAGCTGAGCCCCTGATGAGCTGGGATTGGTTTACCTGTAGCTCAGCCCCTGATGAGCTGGGATTGGTTTACCTGTAGCTGAGCCCCTGGTGAGCTGGGATTGGTTTACCTGTAGCTCAGCCCCTGGTGAGCTGGGATTGGTTTACCTGTAGCTGAGCCCCTGATGAGCTGGCATTGGTTTACCTGTAGCTGAGCCCCTGATGAGCTGGGATTGGTTTACCTGTAGCTCAGCCCCTGGTGAGCTGGGATTGGTTTACCTGTAGCTCAGCCCCTGGTGAGCTGGGATTGGTTTACCTGTAGCTCAGCTTGACTGTGAGAAATACCTTTTTCCTGTTTCTTTTTGTTTTCCCAATTTGCTTATCACTGGTTGTGTTTTATCTGCTCAGACAAACAGCGATCCAACAAATAATTCACTGTTTTGCAGTTTGGAGGATATGGCGGTGCTGTTGTCACTCCCAAGAAAGCGAGGAAGGTCAGAAGAGCCAAAATCACCTCAGGAAGCAAAAGTCTGCTCAGCAAACTTCATCAAGGTTCTTGGTGAGATGGATTTTTTATTTTATAAATTCACTCTCTTTTTGTGCAGAAACTTAAAAAACTATTTGTGTAGCCCTGCAGCTAAAAGAAGACATCACATGTGCTTTACTAAAGTAACCAGGTCACATTTTAGCTGATGTAAACTAGCAACACAAACAAGCTAGGCATTTCCTTCTTTTTAACTGTTCTCAAAACTACAGTATTATTAGATCAAAGACTCTTCAAATTTATGTTTTGTCGATCATCATTTTGTAAAATATCAACTGTGCATAACTCATTGCAAAAAAAACAATACCATAAAAAAGCAATATTTGTCTACCAGTTGATGAATACTTTTTATCAAGACGTTGTATCGTAAAGGCAGGCTCCTCTGTCCTGGGTCTCACCTGTTCAGGTAGGCGGCTGGGTGTGGTCACAGGTGAAGGTCACAGGTTGCTGGAGAGCTGAAGATCAGAGGTGTTCTGAGCGCCTCTCTCTCTGGGTTCCTGGCCTTATATTCTCTCTGGAGGTGAAGGTGGGGCCAGTTATGACTCGCCTGTTTGGGGATTTCATAACTTCTCAACTATTGTTCCTTCACTTCACAAGAACTATGAGGCATTGAGGCTGCATAATATATGCGAATGTAAGGGAAGGGTGAGTGCTCTGCCACAGCTTATGTGCTTGTTATGATAAAGTTTCTGTTTGCTTGCTGACCGGATTTTGCTTGGAATACCGTTTACTAACTGCCAAATCTACACCATTCCTCAAAGTTAATAAGGACTTTACCTTTAACTTCTGAGGTCTCACTATTATGTTCATTGTTCTGGTGCCTTACAAGTGGTTTAATTGAAGGGTTGAAATCATATTTAAAATGTCCGTTTAAATGAATGTGTGATGTCATGCGTAATGTCTGAAATGTAATTGGTATTAAGCATTTGCGAGAAACTGTCACGTTTCAGGCTTGTCATGTCACGTATTATGTTAGTCTGGTCATGTCACGTAATATAGTTTATTGTCATAGTTTTACAAACTTGTTATGTCACAATTTATGTTTCATGTTATGTTGTACTGTTCATTGATTAGCATACCCTTTTTCGTGTCTTTCTGCAAATCTTGCATTCCTGCTTTCTCTCTCTCCCTTTCTGTCACTCACACCCTAATTGTTTCAATTTCCCTTGTCTACTTACTAATCTACTAATGCTAGATCAGGATTGGGTGATACTAACATTCTAACCATGTGTTCATGTTACCTTACGTTTCTTGTGCATGTCATTTACTAATTTACTAATGCTAGGGCAGGATAGGTTTATTACTAACGATTACTAATTACCTCGTTAACTTGTCAATCATCCACATTTGATTTCCATTCTCTTGCTGCTCTCAAGCTAATTGTCTACACCTGCATATTAAGCTCAGTTTCATGTCATGTCCTTGCGAAATTGTTGTCTTCTGTTCGTCAGTGCACGTTTTAGCGTGTTTGTCAAGCCATTGTCTACACGTTATGATCCAAGCCTGTTTATTGACCAAAGATTATTGACTTCTGTTTTTTTGACCATTGCCTGCATGTACCATGTCTTTGCCTGCTCTCTTTGTGCTTTTGCCCCGCGGAGCAGACTTCGGTCTTGACTCTTGCGCCGTCATCGACCCTGAGCCTGCTTACCGCCCGCCTGTACTTCTGCCCCGCTGACAGCTTTCCTGGCTACTGGACTTTTTGCATGTGTATCAATTACGAGACTGCCTTCTCCCTCGGTACTGCGCTTTGGTTTTTTGGCTGGATTTTTTGTGTATGAACATTGCTTGTTTTTTGACCACGCTCTCTGGATATTCCCTGAATGAAGCCCTGACGGGACTTTATTACACCACTGTTTCTGAGTCGTGCATTTTGGGTCCAACCCCCCCACACATCCATCTCAGAAACACCACTCACTAGCCTAGAAAATCATGTAAATGTTTATCAAGTGAATTTGTGACCCTTATAGTCATAAGATCTGGAGAAAGAACTGGACCCCTCTCCCCCAATGAACAGCCACACACAGATTTACTCATGATAGAGATTTATTATTGAAGCTAGATTGATTAACATACCCAGTGGGTTTGGACAGACACCAGAGGGTCGAAATGTCGCAGAGAAGCACAAGATTAAAGGCACTGATCTCTGGGAGGGACAAAGTGCACTCATAGCACAGCTGTAGGAAGGCACCAGGAAGCAGACGCAGAGCAACCAATCAGGAGCCAGAAGGGGGATGTTTAGCACCTCCTGGTGGGTCTTCAGTTGATACTTATGCCTTTGATTGACATGTCTCCTTCAACCCATAAGTAGTCATAATATGGGTAATCCAGGCTATTCTTGAATTGCACAAACTCACAACAGGATTCCTGAATTGTGAAATGGTCCTTGTTGAAGGAAATGGCTACCTGGAGGAGAGAAGCAGAGATCATGGGTATTACTGTAGGCGACATTGATAAGGTAGGGAGCTGGGGTGAGAAGGCAGGAGAGATAAGTTATCAAACAATAAAGAGCATAAAATATCACTTGACTTCACAAATGTTATTGACATCACATGAATCAGAACAATTCAATTAATTATAAATAATCAAGATCGCCAGCCATGGGTGGGGGAAATTGTGATTGCAATCTATGCTTGTAGGGCATTTGTGGAGGCATTACCCCCCCGTGCCCCCCCATAACATAGATACCAAGTTATAGGCTGATACATGGAGCACAGGTACAGAGGACTGGAGCAAGTGTCCTTTCAGAACCTCCAACTCAGTGTCTCCCTGTCCTAGGACTCACCTCCAACTCAGTGTCTCCCTGTCCGAGGACTCCCCTCCAACTCAGTGTCTCCCTGTCCTAGGACTCCCCTCCAACTCAGTGTCTCCCTGTCGTAGGACTCACCTCCAACTCAGTGTCTCCCTGTCCGAGGACTCACCTCCAACTCAGTGTCTCCCTGTCCGAGGACTCACCTCCAACTCAGTGTCTCCCTGTCCTAGGACTCACCTCCAACTCAGTGTCTCCCTGTCCTAGGACTCACCTCCAACTCAGTGTCTCCCTGTCCTAGGACTCACCTCCAACTCAGTGTCTCCCTGTCCTAGGACTCACCTCCAACTCAGTGTCTCCCTGTCCTAGGACTCACCTCCAACTCAGTGTCTCCCTGTCCGAGGATGCACCTCAGGGTGATGACAGCTTGGTCAACACCCTGGCTGAAGTGCACGTTATATTGCAGTGCAATGATGTCTCTGGATTTGCCCACATTGATGGTGAAACTGGGAGAGAAAGAGAGACAGACAAGGGATGGATGATGGATGACCATGGATGAAGACATCAAGAGATTTAGCAGCAGCATAAAGAGGTCTCATAGACATTTACATTTTACATTTTAGTCATTTGGCAGACGCTTTTAATCCAAAGCGACTTACAAGTGCATAGGTTCTACCACAAGTCAAAGCATCACATCCAGAACTAGAAAAATACACTTGGACTGCTGTTCTAAACATATAGTCGTCATCATAAGTGCAATTTTTTTTTTTTTTTTTTTTTTTTTTGGGGGGGTTAGACAGGGATAGGGGTATCAGAAGGGGGGGGCGGGGTAAATCAGGAGGGGGGACTAAGGTAGAGTTTGAACAGGTGTGTTTTGAGTCTGCGTCGAAATAGGGGGAGGGATTCTGCTGTCCTGACAGTGGTAGGCAAGTCATTCCACCACTGAGGAACCAGAACGGAAAACAGGCGTGAACGTGCAGCTCGACCGCCCGGTGCCCGTAGAGAGTCATAGAGTCAGAGACAGCTGTGACTCACCTATCTTCACGGACACCCTTGATAACCAGTTTAATTGTTGAATAAAGGGGTATGTTTATCACCTCATCATGCTGTTTAAAACAGAGGTGGACAAAAAACAGAAAACTATATGGTCAAAACATGAAGAGATAGATAAATTATGCATTCAGTCAGTGGCAGCAGCATTTTTTTTATTGTCCCTTCCCCTAACAAAAAATGGCAACCAAGATGCAGGAATGTGCACATAAATGCATGTAACCTACGCACGCGTGCACACACACACACACACACACACACACACACACACACACGCACACACTATTTGACAGACATTTTAAAGAAAATACTTTTGATTTTATTTGGCTCATGAGTTACTTTGGTTATTGGGACACAGGCTACATCGTTTGTGATATTTTAGAACATTTGTATTAATCAAGTCAGAACCATGGACCAACATGGACGGTCATAGAATCAAATCAACTAGTCAACAAATCAAGTAATGATAGTTGGGATGTTTACATAACTAAAGCTTAGGCCTATGCTACTCGTGTGTCAGTATCAGAGGAAAAGCACAACACAATAAATTCACTGAATATATTGTTCACTGTGTTCTTATTCCTGAATGCATTTTTTACAATAAAATATGAATTAATGTATGAAAATCAGTTACTTTCTTAGCTTTTGTTTTAGCCTTCAACTTGTCATCATTATTGTAAAAAAAATAACAGTATATTTCTATGTATTGCAGGTACTTATTCTTAATTATGGACGTCCTCCAGTTGATAAAACTAAACGGACCTATTTGATCGCTTCCTCTTTGTTAAGGGATACAATTTATACTTTCTATATCATTAGGTTTTTTTAAAACAGCCCCCTGACTTAACATTGGTGGAACGCTAGGTTCACAGCAGAAAATCAGTCCAACAATTGAAAAAAACAAATCTAATTCAGGGTAACTTCAGGCGAATTAGCAGCTCCCTAGGCTAATTTGAATGCAATACGAAGTACATTTACGGACGTATGACGAATGTTAATTAATGATTGCAAGATTGAGCAGTTCTCACATTAACGTCCTTAACGTTCTCACAGTGATTGCGATGGGCAACTGCCACTGAAAACAGGGTAGCATTTGAGCGATTATTTTTCCAAAAAGCCGTCCAGTTTACGTAGTTTTGCTACCTTTTCCTCCTGCTCCTTTTTATCCTTTCTTTTCTGCGACCCACTTTTGTGCTTCAAGGGCATTTTCACACCAGGCAGCTAAATGGCGCTCAATATTTTACACATTAGAGTAGTTAATATCAACACAGGATTAAGAAAGCAGCACTCTTGGCATATCAGAAAATAACACCAACACCAAATGAATTAGCCTGCCTCCCGCCATTTCATTGAATAGTTGATACATTATAGCCCTTTTTCTGTAAATCAGACGCACGGTATGAATTTTGCACGATCACATATTGCAGATGGAAAGCGTAATACCCATGACTGAGACGAGTTTGCTTATTTACGGATATGTAACCACACACCAGTCTTAAAGCAAACAGTGTCGTATTATTTTCCGGTGAGAGGGTAAGATGTCATTAAAAATCGGACGTACTGAGTAGATACGTAGGCGCTCCGCGCGTAAGCCACTGTTCATTCTTATCAGTGGAGAAAGGAGGGGGGGCCGCGCCCTGTGCTTGGCAAGCGCAAGCTCGCTGGTTCGAATCCGACCCCGGCCCTGGCCCTGGCCCTGAAATTGCCGAGTTATGTGTATGCAAATCTCAAAAATTTCATAAAACATAAACTGTGATTTTGTAAAAACCGTAGAAGATATCAAAAAGTGTCTTTAGACCAACACAGGTCAAAGTCTTGTGACCCGTTTAAACAGAATTCAAGGGCCAAATAGTATAGGAACTATTTCTGTATTGGCACTATATTAGTAACAGGAATTATATGTACATGTATAGGCATGATATCAGTAATAGCTGCTTTATGTACATGTCTAGGCATTATATCATTAACTGCATTGGAACTGTATAGGCACTATATCAGTAACTGGCTCTATCTGTACACGTATAGGCATTATATCATTAACTGCATTGGTACTATGAATATGCAGAATGTCAGAAATTCTAATTGTAAATGTGCATAATTTGAATGTCAGGAATTTGTAATGAATATGCAGATTGTCAGAAATTGTAATGTGTAGTATTTTTAATGAACGGTCACTTCAAATGCAGAATGTCAGAAAATGTAACTTGTCAGAATAATGCAGAGAGACAGAAATTAATTACACAGAGATGTAGTAATTGTGAACATCAATGCAATGTATTAACTAACTGAAATAAAAAAGACAAAATTAAAAAAGACAAAGAGTTTGCTTTTCACTGACTCTATTGATGACTTTTTTAGTTACTTTTGTTAGATAAAACAGCGATTGCAGTACACAATCCAAAACACATTTGGCAGGGATAATTGGCTTGGGACAGTGACTGCCTGCCTCCCTGCCTGCCTGCCTGTCTAGACAGTCAGTGATGCAGGAGAAGGAAGGACATTAAAAGCTTTGAAGCTTTGACTTGTACGCATGAGAAGGAAGGAAATCATTCTCACTTTCAAAGACTCAAATCAAGTATTGTTAAAATCAGAAACAAAAGACAAGCATTTCCTTTCAGAAGCATTTCCTTTCCAATTACTAGTTTACTTTGTTGGATAAAACAACGATTGCAATACGCAATGATCCAAACATTGATGCACAGGCTGCTTCACTGTAATACAATTGTGTTTTAAAAACGTACTTAATTATGCTACTTTAGACAAGCAGAGTCATAGAGTAACAGCACTATACAAACTGGGAAACATTGATGCACACCACTGGGAGCTTTACTGTGTCCATATAAAAAAAGTGTCCATTACAAATGCAGCCGAGGGCACACTTTTGACATTTCAGTGTTCCCATTGCAGGACCGGCTTTTGTCTGGTGCTTCACCTCAGTCCAAGGACTGCAGGCAATGTAGCTCTGAGGGTCTTCAGCACACGCAAACATCTACACCTCGCCATGGTACCGGTCCAAGTAGAGGGCAGATCACAGAACTATATACAATAAAAGCGTCCTCCACCCAGCCAGTGGATCAGCGTCCATGAGTGTCCTTCATGCCAACCACTCCTGCACCGACTTGCTGGCAGCAGTGGAGCAGAACGCGATGTTGCCCAAACGGCTATGGCCAAATTGCCGCTGTTTCGGCTGTCCGGGCACAGTGGTGGCAGGCCGGGGGGAGTGGGTGTGGGACCTCTACGACAGCAGGATCGCCTTTGCAGAGACGTACCAAAAAAATAAAAATAACTATGATTACAAGCAGCTCAGCCCAAATAAGTGCCATAGTTATTATGATTGTCGGTGATGTACATTAGAAAGTGCATCGACAGTAATGCCATAAATTTGCCCAGTGCCAGTATACCAGGGGGTGCAGGAAAAGATGGGTGTGATCAAAAATAAAGATGAGCCTCTAAGACAGGAAATGAAAAAGTTGCAGTTACGCGCAGGGTGAAAGCCACAGCTAGGCAGCGATGGATGGATGACAGGACAAAGGTACAAAGCATGCATAAACACATTGAATCTCTTACCCAAACCTACCATTCCTATTTCAAGGAGATCCTTCTTTCTCTGATAAATATTACAATGAAACAACAGTTCATTCAAATTGTATTATACCAAACTGACAATAAAACACAGTCAAAATAAAGATGCAAACAAATCACAAGGTTTGAGAATATGGGAAGTTACATAAAGTATGCTTTAAATTGTGATATATTTTAAATGAGCGACTGAGATGCCATTACTGACTCACAGTTGTCGTTTATGCCAAAACATTTCTTAAACATTTCGAAATAAATTATTACACTGGGGAGTCAAAACATTACTCGTACTGTACACACCGATTCTACTGTATGGTTCCGGTTTGGTCGGTTGCTAGCTTGCCAAAGCAGCTATCCACCTTGCAAGCAAACTAATATTACGTTTTATAATTAAAACGAAACGTGCGACATACCAGCTTTGTCTTACGATATATTTATCATGTAAAAATACATACATAATGTGTTTATACGCCCGGAAAGTTCATTCATCCATTCATTCTGTGTATTAACGTTAACGAGTTCGGTGCCGTTTAAGTCATACAAACGTATTAAACAGCCCGAAAAACGGCTCGAAAGCCAACCGGCTAGCCCGCTCTGACCATCGCGAACACGAAAATATAAATCATTCTTCCAATTTTAATATAAATTTCATTCGAAAACGCATTGAAAGCTTACCTTTCACTGATGCGAGAGCAATGGCCGACGCGCTGAATTGAGTCAAAACGGAGGAAGAGCTACAATTGGCCGGCTAAACACGTGATGAATTTGGAAGCCCCCGCGCGGGAGCCGCGGGAATGACGTCCTTACTGTGCGGATTCCTTAACTTTTCCCATTCATTTTCAACGGAAGTTCTTATCACTTCGGATGCGATATATTCTTGGCCGCACGTTGATATCGCGGCGCTGTTCCGAGATAAACGAATGACCTCCTTACAGCCCGGATTCCTTAACTATTCGAAATCGCCTGGCGCGAATCATTTCCATGGGCTCCTTTTGGTAAGTCTATCAAGATAATTATTTCACTATTAACGGGTCCTCGAATGATATTTATGTTGTTGAGGTATTCCCGATGTATTATTGCTATTTTGAATGTTCCAATTGTTCGTTTTTTTATGTGGGAAAATTACAGGTAAACGGGATAATGTCTCTGCATGTCTGTTTCTCAACGTCGTAGCCAGCTACATTAACATGCTATCACATTACGGTTTTAAAATATCACCGTCATTAATAGTATTGACAATTCGTATACACGTTTGATTCGTGAAGGTTTAGACATAAAATGTATTATTGTTGCTCTTATTTCATTGCCAATTGTTTATTGACATAGGCCTAACTTACTGTCATTCAGACATCTTGGTATATGTTCATTTATTTTCCATTAATATATTATTATTATTGTTGTTGTTGTTGTTGTTGTTAACTTGCCCATATTATGTAGTTGCCCAGCTAAGTACTTAAATAATAGAGCAGTTTCCACAATTATTATATTATACAATATTTACACCCATGTTACCTTAAATTATATGAATGTACAGTAAATACATATACTTATTGTTCTGTTTTTTCTTTGTTTAGTACAATAATGACTGTAATGCCAGGCATTACAGTATAATTAGGCACACAGTATAATTAGTACAGGTCTCTTGGTTACTTTCATACATTTCATAACTAATGTTACTTTTATATCTCCAGGTGATCAGCATGTGGAGGCGTGTATATTTTCTCCCAGGTAGGCTGCAGATGTACTTCCGAAGAGGTCTGTGAAGTCCTTGGCAAAATCGGAACAATACCAGTACTTCAGGAGACCCAGCCTTCACCTTCCCTCCTGCCCTGGCTATTCCAACTGCCCCAGTCCCAAGCCCAGTCTCCTTTAATACCTATGCATATCCACCATGCTAATATTGTTACAAACAACAATATATAGTTATTCATTGATATTTTTGTTGCTGTTGTTGTGTTTATATGTTCATAAGAATTGTAATATGCAATGCCCTCCGTAATGCTTGGGACAAAAACATTAATTTAGCTCAGTACACCACAATTTTATATTCATAAACAAACGATTCAAAGTGCAAGTTCTCATATTTTATTAAAGGGTATTTTTATGCATTCTGGTTTCACCATGTAGACATGACAGCACTTTTTATACATAATCCCCCATTTCAGGGCACCATAATGTTTGGGACATATTTATGTGATGTAAATTACAGTCATGTTTACTGCATATTTTCTGTATGCATGACTGGTTGAAGTCTGTGACCCACTGAGACATGACTGTGGGCTTCTGTGGACAGTAGTCTCTGACACATCCACGCCTGCCTCCTGAAGGGTGTTTCTGATCGGTTGGACACATGTTTGGGGATTTTTCTTCATTATGATGAGAATTCTTCAGCTGTAGAGGTCTTACTTGGCTTGCCATGCCCTATGTCCCATTACATGTTCTCTCTCCTTAATGCTGTTCCAAACAGTTGATTTTGTTACACCTAAGGTTTGGCATAACAAAACAGACGTCTCATAATGGCTTCCTTGACATTCATTGGAACAACTCTGGCCCTCATGTTTAATGACAATAATACAACCAAAGGCAAGAAAAAGCCTAGAAAAATATTATGTTTATTGTTACTATATATAAAACACACTGTAATTTCAATATGGTGAAACCAAAGTCTGTAAACATGCCCTTCATGCATTTTTGATTACAAATCTAAAATTGTGGAGAACAGAGCCAAATAAAAAAATGTCTTTGTCCTAAACATTACAGATAGCACTGTATATAACATTGTAATCTTTTTTTGTGTATGTAATAAATTGCAATAATTGATCTAATGTCAGTAGTGATGTAATGTCAGTTCTACATCTAAGTAGGTGTACAGGTGTTCCTAATAAAGTTCTCAGTGAGTGGATATTTTGGCAATTGTCTGTATCTGTGTGCATGGATAGTAGACAAGTTGTAAATATTGTTCTCCTTCAGTTGCCATAAAAACTTTAACCCAACATCCAACCAGCTGCCTGCCTTTCATTTTATTTCCTGCTTGATATTATTAATTTGAATGTAAAGTTTGTCAGGATTAGAAGATATTAAATTATGTACTTCATTATCTGTCACGACCTGGCTCATTGGCCGTGACAAAGACGGAGACGCACACTGACGCATTTAAAAAACAAGGTCAAATTTATTTGAAATAACCAGTTAACAAAAATGTGTAGTGTTAAAGTCAGTTGCATCAGTAGTGTGAGTGAGTGGATGTGTGAAAAGTATGCTGAAGCAATGTTGTCTGATGCAAACCCAAAAAGAACCAACAGGTACGTGGGAAGAGAGTTCCCTCCTTCAGGCAAGAGTCAGGTACATTTTAACATCTGGTCACAGGTGCTCCCAATTGCGCAAATGACCTGGTGCTCCGCCAACAAGGCACCTGTGAAGTAACGCCAGAATAAGTAGCACAGAGCAGGGGGCCGTAACATATCCCTAATTTTAACAATTTGAAACAATAAAATAAAAAAATTAAAAAAACATTTACAGAGTTACAATAACAGCCATTAAAAACAATGTACTTAAAACAAATGGCATATCCCATATTGTTCAGAGTGAACAGTGGGGGACAGAGCCAAATACCTTAATTGTATTTGAGATAACTATTAAGTAGAATGATGGCAGAAAGGATTTCCTATCCATAGTGAAATGGAGCTGGAGATATAATGACACAACAAACATGATTATGGGACAATTCTACAAGTAAATAGTTTCCATTATTTATGTCATGGTTTGGCAAAGGGCGGATTCGAGCCGTGGTGACCATCGTAGGGCTCTACACCTACACACGGCTGGCCGGCGCGCGCAAAGCACCCGTAGTGTTCGTTGAGATCCCCATTTAAAACCAGCGTTCATAATAGTGTGTCTTTATATCCTTAAATAAGCAAACTTGTCTCAGTCATGGTTATTACACTTTCTATGTACAATATATGATCAAGCTAAATTCATACGTTCATGCGTCTATTTTACAGAAAATTGGCTATAATGTATAAACTATTCACTGAAATGACGGGAGGCAGGCTAATTCTTTTGGTGTTGGTCTTATTTTCTGATATGCCAAGAGTGCTGCTGGGAAAATATGTTCGCTGTTTTCCAATGTGAACGGTCTTGATCCTGTGTTGATATTAGCTAGGCTTGTGTGTAAAATATTGAGCGCCATTTAGCTGCCTGGTGTGAAAATGCCCTAAAAAGCACAAAAGTGGGTCGCAGAAAAGAAAGGATAAAAAGGAGCAGGAGGAAAAGGTAGCAAAACTACGTAAACTGGACGGCTTTTTGGAAAAATTGTCGCTCAAATGCGACCCTGTTTTCAGTGGCAGTTGCCCATCGCAATCACTGTGAGAACGTTAAGGACGTTAATGTGAGAACTGCTCAATCTTGTAATCATTCATTAACATTAGTCATGAGTCCGTAAATGTACTTCACTCGCATTGCATTCAAATTAGCCTTGGAAGCTGCTAATTCTCCCAGCAGTTACCGTGAATTAGATTTTTTATTTTTGGACTGGTTTTCTGCTGTAAACCTAGCGTTCCACCAATGTTAAGTCAGGGGGCTGTTATGATATAGAAAGTATAAATTATATCCCTTAACAAAGAGGAAGCGACCAAATAGGTCCGTTTAGTTTTATCAACTGGAGGAGGAGTTACGTCCATAATGAGTTCAATAATAATGACAGTTGAAAGATAAAACAAAGCGAAGAAAACAACTGTTTTTCATACATTAATTCATATTTTATTGTAAAAACTGCACTATGTGAATTACACAAAACTGAGTGAAAGCATGGTGTTGTGCTTTTCCTCTGATACTGACACGAGTAGCATAGGCCTAAGCTTTAGTTATGTAAACATCCCAAATATCGTTTACGTGCGCATTCCTGCATCTTGTTTGGCATTTTTTGTCAGAGGAAGGGACAATTAAAAATAATCTTACACCAGGGCCCATCCTAAATTGCTGCTGCCACTGACTGAATGCATAATTGATCTCTTCATGTTTTGACCATATATGTTTCTGTTTTTTGTCCACCTCTGTTTTAAACAGGATGCCCAGGTGATAAACATACCCCTTTATTCAACAATGAAACTGGTTATCAAGGGTGTCCCCGAAGATAGGTGAGTCACAGCTGCCTCTGACTCTCTGAAACCTCTTTATGCTGCTGCTAAATCTTTTGACATCACCATCAATGTGGGCAAATCCAAAGACATCATTGCACTGCAATATAGCGTGCACTTCAGCCAGGGCACTGACCAATCTGTCATCAACCTGAGGTGTATAAAGGATGGCAAAGTCATCGATAAGCACATGGATACTAATTTCCCTTTTGACGTAAAGAAGCCGTTTGTGGCGAGTCCTAGGACAGGGAGACACTGAGTTGGAGGTGCTAAAAGGACACTTGGTCCAGTCCTCTGTACCTGTCTTCCATGTATCAGCCTGTAACTTGGTATCTTTGTCATAGGGGGGCATGGGGAGTAATGCTTCCACAAATGCCCTACAAGCATAGATTGCAATCATAATTTCTCCCAATTTCTATCTTGATTATTTTAAATGTGTACAGAATTGTTGTCATTCATGCGATGTTCATAACATTTGTGAAGTCAAGTGAATCGCTGTCTGGGATGGGTGTCACAGGGTCTGCACTTGCTTGGTTTTCCTCCTACCTCTCTGGTCACTCCTACCAGGTGACTTGGAGGGGCTCAGTCTCTGACCCCCACCCCCTACAAACTGGAGTCCCGCAGGGCTCAGTTCTTGGTCCTCTCCTCTTCTCGCTATACACCATGTCTCTTGGTTCTGTTATATCTTCCCATGACTTTTCTTACATGAGTTTGGAAGAATCCATGCACTTGTGAGTTGGTTTGGATTAAAAGCGTCTGCCAAATGACTAAAATGTAAATGCAACTGCCTTCTGTGGGAGAGAGCAGACTGGAATGGGTGCTGACACAGAATACACTGGGAGGGAGTATCGCTCCGAGCCAACTTTCACACACCCTGATACTATTAGTTTGATAACTAAGGCATTTCAAAGTTGTTAAATAAAAACTCCTACAGGAAACAATGAACAGGACTGGCAAATGAAAACTGATAATTATCATTGTGTGGATTTGGAGAAGGCTGATGATTGTTTTTCTCTGTAGTATCTTGCGGCATGAGTGTGGGGTGCCGGGGTAGTGAACAGCACACTGTTAAGGTATACAAGTACAAATATCCATCAATCAACATACATTCACAAAAACATTTATGAATATTGTGGTGCCTCGGAGTGGATCCTGAGGTGTAGTGGGTGGGGAAAAATGGGAGAAATAAAAGGGGCCATTCAGGCAAAATCAACTCAGGTTCTTCCCAGACTGGGGGATGCTCCAGAACCTCCTTCCCCCTTCCCTCTTGGGCCGCGTCAGGGCTCGGGGGGAAGCACAGAGGCATGACTAGCTCCGGCTTTATTAGACTCACGTGTCCGGCGTCTGTTTCCGGGTCTTTGGGGTTGCCGTTCGTAAAGGTGGGGTCTCCTTCAGGGTCAGTACGGCAGGGCGTAGACGGTCCTGCCTCTCTCTGCCTCTCTCTGCCTCTCTCTGCCTCTCTCTGCCTCTCTCTGCCTCTCTCTGCCTCTCTCTGCCTCTCTCTGCCTCTCTCTGCCTCTCTCTGCCTCTCTCTGCCTCTCTCTGCCTCTCTCTGCCTCTCTCTGCCTCTCTCTGCCTCTCTCTGCCTCTCTCTGCCTCTCTCTGCCTCTCTCTGCCTCTCTCTGCCTTTCACACTCTCACACACTCAGGAATGGCACCGACTGACTCTGTTTGCAGCCTCGACCGCGCCTTAAATACCATTCCCTGCTCATTAGGAAACAGGCTGCAGCTGAGTCAGTACTTTTCCACTCTGCTCACTCATGTGCGCTGTCCGGGGTCCTGGACTGCAGATAGAGGGATCTCTCTCCAAGGTGCTGATCTCCCCATCACCTCTCGAGGAAGATACACTCCTTCACACACCTCTCCCAATGCGTGACGTCTGCGCGGTTGACCTGCACGGGCCCCTCCAGGGTTCTCCACCCACGTGGCACAACATGCAGGAGCAGGGGTGCCACAGTGTGTATATGTGTGTGTGAGCATGTGTGTGTATTTGAAAGATAATTAGGAGTGAGGGGCTCTCTGTTTGTAGACTAAGTGCTGTAATACTAAATCAGTGAATGTACATACTGGTGATGTCTAAATACTGCTCAGATTTTTCTCATATTGCTCAATAGATGTTTCTCTGTGCGACAATATTTGTGCGTAGGTGTGAGCCAGTTTTATTAACACAGTGAAAGACAGTTATATGCACACATTGTTACATAATGTACCCCATTGTTAATAGATGCAGTAAAAGGCCTTGGGTAACATCCACCAGTTTTTCAGCATTCTACAGTTAAATACCCTGCTTACTGAAAGTATGCCTTCATCATCTCTTTGTTCCGACAGCTAGTAATGGACCAAATGTTTATTACATTTAAACATAGAGACTGATAAACATTACAGCAATTTAACCGCTTAAGGTAAAATGCATGGAATGCCCCTTCCCAGCTCAGCCCCAAATGTATTCAAAGCCTATAATAACATGACATAACATAAGGTAGTGGTGAGAACAGGCCATTCAGCCCAGCAATGCTCGCCTTTTCCTATCCCTAAGTGTACCTACTGCCTAATTTGCCTAAAAGCTAAGTAGAATCTAACACCGTTTCAAGCCTGGTCTTGAAAACCCCCAGTGTTTCTGCCTCCACTACATGCACTGGCAAGCTATTCCACACATTGACCACTCGCTGTGTGAAAAAATACTTCCTAATATCTGTACGGAAATTCTCCTTTGCCAATTTCCATTTGTGTCCTCTCGTTCTGTTAACCAAACTCCACCTGAAGAATCCCCTATAATTCACTTTGTTAATCCCTTTAATGAATTTAAAAGCCTCAATCAAATCCCCCCTAAGGACCCCAGAACATATCATGAATACCACAAAGTGATTATCCTTGGATTATCTCTCAAGGATTGAATTAAATAACAGAATTCTGGTGACACATTGCTAAACTACCAATGTGCATAGAACACACAGCGGCAAACAAAATGGGCATTACAATTCCAGCTACACTTGGAGTTGAATGGAAGAAAACAATCCTTTAACATATGATTTTATTCCATTTATTCCATTCAACTACATGTGTAGCTTAAATGTTATCCTTATGGTTAGTTGCAAGTTGACAGCTGGAGGATACACTATATAACAAAGCAGGATTGCTGACTGTTCTGCCCCCGCTTCAGTGTGTGTGTGGCGCGATCTAGCCTGCTACATCAGCTCGGCAGATAGCTAACAGTTTCCCCACCCAAGATAAAGAATGAAGCAGCTTGTATTCTTTCCAAACTTTACTCAGGAAGCACTGTAAAACTAGACGGATAAAGGGATACATCTTTCAGTATTTTATACAGACGTTGTTCAAGAACAATATTGTATATTGTCTGTTTAAAACGTATAGCAACAAATGCGTCCGGGCTAACAGAAATTCCATTACGATACTAGCGGTTAGCATATATGCTCAAAATACCGGAGTGGTCTTGATGGGGAGTTGGGAGCAGACCGGAGTGGTCTTGATGGGGAGTAGGGAGCAGACCGGAGTGGTCTCACTGGGGAGTAGGGAGTGATTAAAGATTGGATGTGAAATGGGGCAGTCCCCTGAGCTGCCTGAAATGCCAACACTAGGGCCTTGAAGCGGATGTGTGTGGGAATAGGCAGCCAATGAGGCCAGGTGCTGGTCAGGTGGGCTAGTACATTATCTGTTGTTGCAGTCATAATGGACGCATGCTCACAATAAATTACATATCTTGGTATATGGCTTTTGGTTCTCTGGTTTTGATATCAACATTTCAGTTGAAAGACTCAAGACGTGACATGCAATCAATTTAAATACCTTCAGACCATTTTCTAAGTTGCCCTTTATCTCAAAGATTCTATAAAATGCTAGCTCCAAACAATTACTAGCCTTTAGAAGATGTGATGGTGAACTGCATATCCAATTCATGAACCGAAATACTGCAAGAAGAGCTGCTTCATCTATTGTAAGCATGCACAATGAATAACTCTATTTAATAAATGATAAAACTTTGTCCAGCAAATATTGAATTTATTTGGACATTTTAAATCACCTTAACAAATTGCACTCCCAGGGATTTACTGTGCACAACTTCATTTCTTTCTTTTTTTACATCTGGGTACAATTAAAAAAGTAAAGATTTATTCAATATTCATTCATTTAAATTACCAGATTTCATACTTTACAGTTTCTACCGATTGCTGACACACTTGTTGCAGAATAAGACACAACACTTGGAGATAAACATCTCACTTCTATGGCAAAATGAAACCTTTCAATCAAAACCTAACAATCCTTTTTCAATCCTATCAATCCTTACAATGATTTTTCATTTTTGCAACAAAATGATACACACATTCATCATTTAAATTACTCTTTCAACAGCAACACACTGATGTACCTCACACAAAACACTGCTGTCTTTACTACTTTGTATACCTTTTACATTTTCTCATACAGGCTTCTGTGAGAGATTGTCCCAGTACAGTCTCTACTCAAATTTCAATGAGTACAAAAATAGAAAGGCACATATACAGCTTATTTATTTATTTTTATTTTGTGCCATTGCAGGTTTTTACAACAACAAAACAAAACAGAAAGAAAAGTACAATACAGTAATCATTACAATATGTTACTGTAAACCAGAAATAATGACATAGTATTGTAAGGGATGGGGTGGATGGTTTACAGATCCTGCCTTCTGTTAGGATCTGGCCACATCACAAGCAATGTCATCCCTGGCAATGAGGAAAATATGGCTCCCAAAATGGCACCTGCCGAGGTCACATAATGCTCTGTCTGCATGTATCTATGCAGTGGCAGAAGGACACAATCTACTGCCATTACTGTATTAGAGTATAGTGCACTGACACTTACTTGCACATAGCAAAGCTCTTTACTGCCATTACTGTATTAGAGTATAGTGCACTGACACTTACTTGCACATAGTGAAGCTCTTTGACTCACACAGTTTCTCTCAAATGGAGCCCTGTAAAGCTGTTTCATGTGTAATTTGGTGTTGACTCAATATGCGGCAGAGTGTCGGTATACTGACACGGTTCATATCATGGAATGTTGTGTGATCTGCGATGATTTGCTCTCGCAGTTCCTGTTCATGGGTGAACAGACATTGCCTTCCACCCTCAGGAGGTCGTAACAATTCAAATAAATTAAATTTTTATTTGTATATAGCTTTTTACAAAGGGCCTTTGTTGCAAAGCAGCTTTACAGAGAACCTGGGCCCCAAGAGTACACCTAGGGCAACAGTGGCAAGGAAAAACTCCCTGGAAACAGGAAGAATCACAGCAAGAGGGAGAGGCATGAGGGTAGGCTTGCGACGGTCACTACCAGACAATGACTGGTTATGCTTAACACAGCACTAGCAACAATGATCCACTGACAGCACTGACCGCCAAGTCCACCAGAGACTAACTTATGCCAGCCACCCACTCCTGCCCCTCAACTATAGGACAGACTAAAGAGATACGTTTTTAGCCTAGCTTTAAATAAGGCGATAGTGTCTGCACCCTGAACATGAGCAGGCGATTTGTTCCACAGGAAAGGAGCACGATAGGAAAAGGCTCTGCCACCTATGGAACTTTTAGTTATTCTAGGAATAACAAGGAGGCCTGCACCCTGCGAATGGAGTATTCGGGAGGGAGTATAAGGATGAAGTAAATTGTTTACATACAGAGGGGCAAGCCCATGTAAGGCTTTAAAAGTCAGAAGTAGTATTTTGTAATCTATTCGGAATTTAACAGGCAGCCAGTGAAGTGAAGCAAACACTGGGCTGATGTGCTCAAATCTCTTTGTTCTAGTAAGAATACGAGCTACTGCATTTTGAATTAGCTGGAGCCCTTTCAGAGAGGAATTTGCACATCCAGACAAAAGAGCATTGCAGTAATCTAATCTTGAGGTGTAACAAAAGCATGCACAAGCTTTTCTGCATCATTTAGGGACAGTGTCTTCCGAAATTTTGGAGATATTCCTCAAGTGATAAAAAGCAACCCGAGAGATGTTTTTAATATGTGCATCAAACGCAAGATCTGGATCAAAAGTAACACCAAGGTAATTGCATTACATGTGCATCACAGCACTATACCTATTTTTTTGGTTCACTGAGGAGCAAAGACCTAATATTGTAGCCCTACATTGTATTGTACTGTGATGCAGAATGATGTGCAACAATTCAATAGGTACAGTCTTGTGTAGAAAGTTGAAGACATACCAGTTCTCCAGTCTAAATGTCTGTATTATGGATGCTACTGTGTAGTGACTCAGGTTGGGCTGGACTCTCTGCCCGGCCTCCCTCATCATGATTTATGACATGGTCCACCAAAGTGGCCCTAATATTGTCGAAAATATGTCTCCATCTATATTCTGGTCCCCTTCTCTGTTCTTGTCTTTGTCCTCCTCCTTCTCCTCTCTATCTCTAAAATGCCAATAATGTATCTCTTCATCTTCCTTTTCCTCTTGCTCTCACTGCCTCCATGTTTGCAAAGTTCTCACAAAAGAGGTTACCTTACCTGAGGTCTATTTGTACTGCTAAGGCTCAGACTGATTGCTGTTCAATTAATTAACATGTATGTGTGTGTGGGTGGGTGTTGCCAAGTTCAGGTGTGTTTGGCTAATGATTACAAGAGATTGAATTCATGAAAGCGTCTAATGTAAGAAACAGTGTGTAGTGTTTTGCAAGAAGCGTGTTGCAGAATTGCAAACAAATTGCAAATGAGAAAATGTGTTCGTATTTTTGGTGCCTTTGTTTAAGGCATGGTTACTAAAATAAAGGTTTTTATGCTTTTGTCTGAGCATTCAATTTTAGTGTGTAAGCTATCGGAAAAAAACAGTAAGCAATCAAAACCTCTGTGATTTCACCCGAGACCCCATAACTGAACAAAACTATAAGAATAGTGTACTTGAGAAAACAAATTTCCATCACCTGACAATGTTAATGGAGTGTGATCAGTGGTGCGTCACCACCTGACACAATTAAGTCATACAGTGTTAATGGAGTGTGATCAGTGGTGCGTCTGCAGTGAGAGAAATAATCAGAGAGGACTCCTCCTGACCTCAGTAGGAATGGCTACTGGTGGGAGATCAATACATTTGGCTGAATTCAGGGGCTTGAAAAATCCCGGAATATTAAATATAAATAAAAACCCACAATTAAAACACCAACTATCACTGTAAGAGACGCAATTAAAAACCTAAAAATGGCAACAGAACAGTGTCCTGTTTCACAAGCCCCTGAGCTTTGAACATAATCTGTGCAGAAATGGATTTTGAAAGCCCAGCTATATAGTTCCTTTCAGAAAGCACCTCTATGCATCATGACAGAGGTGTGACAGAGCCAGAGATATCTCATTGTAAACAACAATGGTGTTAGGGTGGATTGCGAAGGTGTTAGCTGCTGTTGTAATGTCCCAGGCATCTACCAGCACCACCTTCAGGTCCCTGAACACCTTCCTCTGAGCCAGGTTCTGCACATAGCCAAACCAGTCACTCAGGTGGGTCATCGTTGAACCAAATTCCCTGTTGTTCTCCAGCTTGATGACAACGAGGGTCTGGGGGCTACGTTCCTGGAGCCTCAGGATGGCCTTCCGCATGTTGATCAGCCTCTGGATGAAGATCTCCAGGGGAAAGGGCCTGAAATGCTGTCCCACTCCAATGACCACCACATCACCAACAGCTACTCTGTCTACTTCTTCGGAAATGTACCCGCACAGATCTTTAACCACGTTGTAGCCAGTGACAGAAGGATGGCCGTGCATTTTCCACTGGACAGTGATGTTCTTTTCAGGGTCCACAGCCTGGGCAAAGTAATGTGTGTCATACGGTTTCACATATTTCAGACCTGAAACAGCAAAACACTGAACGGTTAATTAGGTAATCCTGGTGTCCCTTTTAAAAATTGTGTCACACACTGTCATTCTGGACAATTTGAAGATCTGTCACGATACAGAAAATGTGGTCAAGAAAGAAGCTATGACGTCATTCAGAAACATGTATCCCATTTAAATACATTCAGGCCAATTTCTAAGTTGCCCTTTATCCAAAAGATTCTATAAAATGTTAGCTCCAGACAATTACAAGCCGTTAATGAGTAGAAATGAAGACAAATCCTGTCTGGCTTCTGCTCAAAGGAAAGGAATGAGATTGCCTCACTTAAAGTAGCCTTCTACAAAATGCTGAAGCTGGAAATTCCTCCATTTTAGTTTTAGATCTCAGTGCTGCCTTTGAAACAGCTGAACCTGCCATTTTAATGGACCACCTTAGAACATGCATTTGTATCGATCTACAGCTCTAATTATTGTGGAGTGCCTCAAGGGTCCATTTTAGGGACAGCTTTGGTCTCTCTTTGAAGCACAAATAGTAGATATAACACAAAAGTAGTCACTATGTGAATAATTTTATGTTACTTTCAAAAAATCTGTAACGCAGAAAGTTGGTTAATATCATTACAAAACAAATATTTTATGCAGGCATTTTATCACTGGCCTACAAGTGTCCATCCAAATGATTGTGTTTATGTGACATTGTACACTGCCATTACCTTTTAGCGTATTCATGAGTGTCTCTTGCCATTGACGGACAGTGGAGTCTCCCATGAGTTTCAGCTTCTTGTCCTTCAGGCATCTGCTAATGGCGTCTGCACTGAAGAAGCTGCCGGTCTGGCAGGAGGAGGAAGACCATTTGTTTTTAAAGAAGTAGCCAGTCGGTAAAGGGGACATTCCAAATCCCACCATGCACTTTCCAGTTGGTCTGTGGTCTCCCGCTGAGGGAATGAAAAAGATGGAGAAAGAAAGAGCAAAGGAAGAGATTCACAGTATTAGGAAGGTGGATAAAGTTGTGGCTCAAATAATGACACCATTATCTCTTTTCAAACCTGACAAAAAAAAAACTTTTCCTAGATTTTGAGCTGGCCTCTCTCAGATCCCAAGAGTGAAATAGTTTTCAGTGTCCTAAAGTCACACCATTATTAACTCATTACTGCCTCTGACTGAATGAAGAAATCTTTCCACACTCCTGACAATCTGTGATTGCTGCCATGTAGTGGCAACATAATGGACAAAACTTTCCGGTAACATTTGTGAGAACATTTTCACTAGTCTGGGTTCACCGGCAGCTCTGTTAAAATGAAGCAGGTAACTGGCAGTTGGCAAACATCCACAGTGTGGTAACATTGATCCAGGGGAATCAGAAAAGGAACGGTGAGAATAGCAGGAGAAGATGAGACCGACTGCTTCAGACATTAGGGTACATACCGGGGCAATTGACGACTTTCACGGAAGCAAAACTGTTTCTCATTGCAATTCCAGTGTTTTTTCTTCAAATGAAAGGTGGGAAAGATTTTGAAGTTTAGATCAGTAGGGTTTGTGTTGGAACACATTCTCATGAATATTTAAAAAATGAGTACAGCTAGAGAGTTTAATTTCAATTCAACCAACAGGACAGGAAAGTTCCAGAGCAGAGATTTTGATAATCAAAGACAGTGTTATAAATTATATCAATATAAATTATAAATGTAAATTGTCACTTTTTTTGGCAGCTGCACTTCAGTAAGAGATGCTATGGAAAAAGAGCAGAACACACAAAGAAACATCTGAGTGTTCAGAACCTGGGCCAAAGTTACAGTCACTTGGCAGACGCTGCTGTCCAGGGTGACGTATAATAAAGTGCAAATAAAGATTGTCATTTATTTGTATTTTAATATTTGCAACAAATGTTCACAAGGGTGTCTAGGAGAGTGATACAGACACAAAGTACTATTTGTTTCATTATACCATGCCATTAGTTAGCTCACATTAAGCCTTCAAGGGTTTTGAGCACACTAACATTACAAATCAGGAACCAGTCGCATTTATTACTGGTTTCAAAAGACGAATCAAGGATCAACAAGCATCTTGTTGGGTAAAGGTCGCTGTACCTGTTAATTGCATAGTAACCATGAATTAATTAAGAAATATCAGGTAAACCATCATTTATTAGCTAATATGCTGACTTAATTATTACACATTGTACCACTGTCACAGTGCTTACAAACTGCACTGCATCTCCTCCAAGATAGATAGTAGATGCCTGTATACATGTTTTCTGAGGCCAGTTATGATACTTAGGGTTTTTCCTTAGATAGGAAGATAGGAACATTACAAGATAGGAACCTCTAAAAATCACAATTTTGTAATGTTCCTGAGTTCTGCCTGTTTAATTTTGTTATTCTCTGAATTTATTATTTTAAATAATGTCTGGTCCTCTGTTTATTTATTCATATTTCTTTGCTTCCCCTGTGATGCCTGTGTCTCAGTGTAATCTGAGCTCGGTTCATTTCCCTGTCTACGTGATTCACTATTCGGGGTTCATTTCCCTGTCTACGTGATTCACTATTCGGGTGGTTTCGGAATTTTCCGGGTTCCCAAGATTCCTTCTCAGTTTCATTTCACTTACTTCCTGCTTTTCCTCCATTGATGTTTGTAGATAGCACTAATCTACTCATAACTACTAACATAGAATTTGTACAGGACTAATTATATTAACACACTAATATGTTTGTCTAACTAACATTATCATCATCATCATCATCAATGGCATTTTCCAGACGCTCTTATCCAGAGCGACGTACAGTTGATTAGACTAAGCAGGAGACAATCCTCCCCTGGAGCAATGCAGGATTAAGGGCCTTGCTCAAGGGCCCAACGGCTGTGCAGATCTTACTGTGGCTACACTGGGGATCGAACCACCGACCTTGCAGCTCTCAGTCATCCCAGTCATGTACCTTACGGACAACGCCCTACGCACTACGGCCGCCCTAACTAACATTCACATAACTAACAGACTAACTCTCTACTTCTATACTGCTCGATAACTCCGCCTCCCTGTTCTATCCCTAAATTGCTGGCCTTGATTCAGCTAAGTGTTCGCACCTGCTCTCCCCTATCACTACGTTCCTTAACTCTGTGCAATTGTCCACTCCCTAGTCCGGAGCCGTTTCTATTTCATGTGTGTCTTCGTGCATCCCTCGTTATTGTATTATTGCCCCTTCATGTTTTTCACCTGGTGTTTATTTGTTAGACCGCCCTCACTCCCAAGCCCCACCTAGGTTGTCTCATTCCCCTGTGTATTTATACCTGTCCTTCTCAGTTGTTCTTTGCTAGTTCGTCTCTCCCAGTTTTTGGAGTTCCGAGCCCTTGTATTCCTTTCCCCGAGTTCTAGCCTCCTCCCCCGTTCCTTTGTCCTTGTGGCATTCTGTCTTTTTTTGATATTTCTGGTTTTTAATTCAGCCTGGCTTTTGGCTCTCTGTGTTTTTTGGATTTTGATTTGTACTTTTGCTGGTTTGATCTTTATCTTTAATTTTGAACTCGATTACGCTCTGCCTGCCCCTTGTTAAATAAAGCCTGCCTTTTGCATATTACCCCTGCGTCTGCTATTGGTTCCTCTGTCCCCCACTCCTGACAATTATGTGCCACAACGCATTAGTCATCATGACACCCCACAACCCAGTTCTTGATCTCACTATCTCCCAAAACAAAGAAAAAGAAAGAACATCCAAGGGGTGTTGTGGTGCAATGTAATGCCCCATAGCAATTTCTAACATAATGTGCTAAAGAAACTAACCCCTAAAAACAAGAAACGGCCCCATTTAAGAAAAATGTACCATTTGTTACAATTGTGGAACTGTGACTGTGGTTGAAATGAAAGCCAAGGTACACAGGGGTCCCCAGGACCGAGTTTTAGAACCACCCCTTTAACAGTTTGCATTGTCCACAGACCAAGACTTACCGGCTCAAGAGATCATACTCATCCTTGGTCATGTTAGGAATTGGGCCATTTCCTGACCGCATGGTCCTCAGGGTGCTGCAGGGAAGGGTTTTGGGTGGGATGCAGGCGTAGTACTCCGCATCTTCCTTCTTCCTGTACTCGCAGAGGGGCTTGTCCGATTTGAGCCGGACACCACACCGAGATTGCTCCTTTTCTTTTCCTCTATAGAAGGTTCCGATGTATCTGATCTTATCATAGTTGTGCGCACTGATTCTCCTGAGGATCCCAACTGCCTCAGAGGAGTGTATGAGAATCACAGACACCAGTACGTCTCCAGGCCAGAACAGGTGGAAACTCACACGGTAGGAGCCATTGAGCAGGTCAGTGACTTGTCCTGATGCAGAAGCCTGGAGTTCGGGAGAGTGGATCCGGGCCAGGATGAAGTCGCCTCCATGCGCTTTTGGGTTCCCCCTGTAGTCCTTCACGTTCACCAGCACGCTCAAGGTGTCCCCCACACAGTACTGGGCTCTGGGCTGCTCCAGGTTGACCACACTGTGTTGGCCACTGGAAGAGCTTTCGATAGAGCTGAAGTTACCAGCTTTTGGGAGATCGCCCAATATTGAACGCATTATGTCATCCACAGACTCCTGTTTGAGAATAATGAAAAACTCAATGGTTGCTGAAATTGAGGTTCATCCGACGTTTGATCAGTCATCATAGAATTAATAATCTGACCCCAACCCCTCCTCACCACCCCCATTTCCTTATTATTGGTTGTCTGATTCATTGATAGAGGTCCCAATATGATGCAATGATGTTATATTCAGAGTGAGGGCTGCTCAGAACAGACAGAGAAGTCTCAAAAAATGTGCAACTCACCCATTTCACCTGCAAGCTGTTGGGGTACAGATTACCCAATACAACCTGAGGGCAGTGAGAATTTAATTGAATTTGGTGTCTCTCTGTTCCTCTATACTCTGCACATACACACACATCACATGCATGGACACATCCTCACACACATACAGAAGCACACATCACATTTCAAACACACTGAACCATATCAGTGAGCTTTCAAACCTAGAGGCCAAACTACGAGAAACACCGATCATAGTATCCCTGTCTCATAAAACATCAGTTCAGCAGTGTCAGGGAAATGAGATTCTGTTTTAAATGGCAACTTCTTTAATGTTTGGCACTGCATACAGAACATGTACATTTAAACAAGTTCATTAACATTTAAAACTCCTCACTTATCCAAAGTAAACTAGAAATGTTTACTTTATTTACACAGTGTATACAGTGTATTACACACTTTGCATATGTTCTTACTTCTGTATGACAAGGTGACTTTTACAAACTCAGCTCACAATAAGAAATTAAACTGCTATTACCATTACGGTTGCCCAGTTGTAAGTTCTAGAAAAATAAACAGAAAAAAACCCAACAAAAAGTATTAATAAAAGTAGTGTCTTGATCAACAAGCTGTTTCTCCATCTTCCAGGGACAATGTGTACTGGTTGAGCACTCTGTGAAAATAAATAAAATATATACATTTTATTGATTGTGTGACTGATGGGAATGAATTTTCTCTTGACACTCTCGACAAAAAAGCTTTTTTTCCCATTAAAACAGATTATTTGATACAAAATGTCAAGAGAATTAACCTTGCCGTTTGTTTTATTCACACATATAAGTGTTTTTGTAAAGCATGCCCAAAGTGTTCAACAAGCTCACCAGAAAGGATTACTCTTTACTCGCTTTCTAACCAATTTGCATCACATTTAAAATGGGACTTTACTTCAAAATTAGGTTAACCAGAGCCCCTTTAGCCAGTACAATTACAGATTTATCTACAGCAATTCAAAATCCTGTAGTTATGCAAGTCTTTATATTTATTCTGCTATGTGCACACAACAATATTCCTACACTGTCCATCACCTGAATATGAGACACTATACCTTGTTGGAAAGGGGAGGAAACCCCAAACAAGAAACTTGCCATGTTCTACCAAACTGGAAATATATAGGCAGGACATGGAATAAAAGCCAATGTGTTTATTCATGCAACTTCTGAATTGTATATTTTTGTTCTTATATTGGAACATGATTTTTTAACATAGAGAAATGGTATCAAGGATTGTTTGAATATGCCTTTTATTGTCTGAGTCTGTGGCAAAGTGAGCATGGCTCGGGGGAGGCTGGAGTTTTTTTTCCCTGCTTTGCAAATAAGAGGCTGATAAGCATCTACACTGCTGTTCTCGCTAGCGTCTTTTTAACAATCTGGCACTGCCATTTTGTGGTTTTTTGGTCACAGTTTTTTATATGTACAATATGAATATGAATGCAAAAAACAACCACAAGGGGGCAGAGTGGATAGGGTTAACCACGCTCTGATAATAATCCTTTCAAATACTGCGGAACAGTGCAATTAAAAAGAATTACACAATTAGACATGCATTTGTAGCAGTTACACATTAAAATAAAATGGTGTAATAAAAGTATTTGACTTTCTGATATCCAGTGTCCTAATAGCTATGTATAAATTTTTTATCTAATCAAATCAGGAATCAATTTAGCTTTCTCACATTACAGAAACTTAGATACATACATACATACATACAATACCGATCGGGTATTACAAAATAATGCAAAAGAAATAGTACATTTTATTAATGACAATAAATGAATTACCATGGTTGCTCAGAAGAATGAGTAAGAACTGAATGTAAGTTTTCTTTGGATAATTATGTGTCCATCTCACAAAACAGGGCACTTCTTGTGGATGTTCAGGTTGATATGGTTTTCTGTAAAACAGGTGAATCCATAAAAAAGTAATTATGGTGTTGAAATTATGCTGAATAATCAGTCAATCTTGATAATTGGGCCAGAATTGTGATGTATGGTCTAATTAACTCTAACTAATGAACTCACTTTGTGAAACCCAAAATCTTGAATGTATCCTAAAATGGCAAACTAATTGGGCTAACAGTTGTATTTAATTAAACTAATTTAATTGCATATTTCTGCCTTGCACAACAGTCCAGACATGTTGGGGTGCAGAGGCTTGATTAATAAAAGGCCACCCAGCCATTAGCTACTGTTTAGTTTAGCCTGCTCTAAATGTATGTGTTTCTGTTATTATTTGAATATGCCTTTAGCTGTGCAGCTTATTTAAGTGAATCTGTTCGCCGTTATCACGTATGTAACGTGTGGAGTTAATCACACACGTGTTTCACTCCTAACTACTAGCACAATGTCCTCCACCCTCTTGTCTGGAGACAAAAAGGGTTACTGGTGAGCGTGCGTGCACACACAGACGCACACACATCCCTACCTTAGTCAGCATTGTTCTCCGTGATTAGATTAGTCCTTCTCTACTCTGTGTGTGTAGTTTTGTTTAAAATAAATTATTTCATTAAAAAAATTATAATTTAATAAATTATTTTATTAACCCTGGTGTGTTATGCTGGGGGGAACAGAGGAACCAAAAGCAGACAGGGGTGTAGAAAAATGGCAGATTTAATTCCAAAAGGGGCAGACAGAGCGGAGCCAAAAACCAGGGGGTCAGTCCAACAACAAAGCAGGGCAAGGAAACAAGGAGGCTAGAACTGGGGGAAGGAATCAAGGGCTCAGACAAGAAAACAGGAGAAGACGAACTAGCAGCGTGCAACTGAAAAGGACAGGTATAAATACACAGGGGAATGAGACAAACTAGGCGGGGCTTGGGAGTGAGGGCGGTCTAACAAATAACTGTACAAATTCTATGTTAGTTGGGATTAGTATATTAGTGCTATGTACAAACATGAAATGGAGAGAAAGCAGGAAGTAAGGAATGCAAGATTGGAAAAAAGATTGAACCCCGGAACTACCGCAAACACCCGACAAGGGAGTGACTGGGCTAGAAATCATTCAGACTCAGACATCACAGGGGAGTGACTGGGCTAGTAAACATTCAGACTCAGACATCACAGGGGAGTGACTGGGCTAGTAAACTTTCAGACTCAGACATCACAGGGGAGTGACTGGGCTAGAAAACATTCAGACTCAGACATCACAGGGGAGTGACTGGGCTAGTAAACATTCAGACTCAGACATCACAGGCGAGTGACTGGGCTAGTAAACATTCAGACTCAGACATCACAGGCGAGTGACTGGGCTAGTAAACATTCAGACTCAGACATCACAGGGGAGTGACTGGGCTAGTAAACATTCAGACTCAGACATCACAGGGGAAGACGAGTGCAAAGACTAACGAATATAAACAGAGCACCAGACATGAATATGAAAAATAATAAATTACAAGAATAATGATAATAAACAATGATAAACTAACACACAGAACACAGGAACATAACATTACCCCCTCCCCTAAGAAACGCTCTTGGCGTTTCATCAGATACCCATGGGGAGGAGGAGCAGGGAGGGTGGGAGGAACAAGAGAGAAACGGAGAGCACAAAGGAATGGGAATGATGAGGGCAGCAGTGAGGGGAACTGGGTAGGGTCTCGGACGGGAATGGGGGTCTCGGACGGAAACGAGGGTCTCGGACGGGAACGGGGGTCTCGGACGGAAATGAGGGTCTCGGACGGGAACGGGGGTCTCGGACGGAAACGAGGGTCTCGGACGGGAACGGGGGTCTCGGACGGAAACGGGGGTCTCGGACGGAAACGAGGGTCTCGGACGGCAACAGGGGTCTCGGACGGAAACGGGGGTCTTGGACGGAAACGAGGGTCTCGGACGGGAACGGGGGTCTCGGACGGAAACGAGGGTCTCGGACGGGAACGGGGGTCTCGGACGGAAACGGGGGTCTTGGACGGAAACGAGGGTCTCGGACGGCAACAGGGGTCTTGGACGGAAACGAGGGTCTCGGACGGAAACGAGGGTCTTGGACAGAAAAACGGGTCAGACGGCAAACAGGGGTCTCGGAGGGTTCACGGGGGGAACATGGGGTCTCAGGCGGGCACGGGCCTGGGGTCTCTTTCTTCTTGACCTGGAGGGGTCTGGAGCCCAAGTCAACACCTGGGCCGGGGCCAGAGCCTGGGACTGGGCCAGACCTGGCGCAGGGGCCAGACCAAGGTCCTGGAGAGGAAGCGACTCAGGGGCCCGAGACGGGGCTTCTCCGCCTGCTCCGCCCCAAGGTCCTCGGGCTGGTCCACGGCTCGGTGGGGGCGGGGCACTTTGGAGCCAACAAGACGCTCCACCGGCTCCGACACCGGGTCTACTGGCCGGGGCACCGCCTGGACGTCGAGCTCCATGTGCACTGCTGTGACGCTGGCACGGCCTGTAAAGGGCCTTCACACGGCCCCCGAGTGCACAGGGCGTAGCCATGTTGGCCTTGTTTGCCCGGGGCAGGGGTAAATTGGAGTTATCTTCCCGCCGTGTGTCATAATGTGGTGTTCAAACAGGTTGTCTGATCTGCTATTTTAAAAAAATTGTCGCCCGACCAGTTAGGTCAGTCTGCCAATGTTGCTGTGAAGAGCATTACTGTTAGTCTGTTTTAATAAAACGAAGCCGCCAAGCGATTCGAAAACGCCATTATGTCTCTGCCTCAGTCTTTGGATCCAGCGCTCGCCACAGTATTTTTAATTAAATTTAATATGCATACAGACGACAGATACGGAAGCCGAAATCTTATGGCAACAATTGTATTCATTGAAATCCTACATTTGTGGTTAGATATTTCAGATAATAGTACTTATTATTAATGGCAGTTATACACTGCTTCCCCTACATATTTGGCGCTGTGAGGACTGATACATTTCAAATAATCACTGTTTCGTAGAGCATAAAAACCTTACATTATTATTATTATTATTATTATTATTATTATTATTATTATTATTATTATTATTTTTATTATTATTATTATTATTATTATTATTATTATTATTATTATTATTATTATTATTATTATTATTATTATTATGATATTATGATACTATAATGTTTTATACTTGTTAAACTGTGTTTGTGTCATATGTCGAATGTTTCCGCCCCGTAACAGAAAAGTTCCTCGCAAGGAAAATAAAGTACTTTTAATTAAATTGAATACGCACACAGACGACAGATACGTACCTTTTGGTAACAGCTGTTAAAGTCTCAGTAGTATTATAATTCTTATTTTCCGTTTTTCTGTTCTTTTCTAATAGAGCATAGGCTACGATTTGGCATTAAACTATTTGATTATTGGCCCACCTAATTATGTTGCTCCACCAGCCCATTATGTTCTTAACTCGCGATACAGACTTGACGAATGTCCAATACAATTCTTGATTCGGTAATCATTTAATAGCCCACACTGCAAGGTGTGAGCAGTTTGCGCAGTCTAATGTGTTCGCTTGTTCACAAAACATAATCTTTATGTTTTCATTTCCACTATTAAACATACATTTCAGATAATAGTACTTATTATTAAGTTATTTGGCGCTGTGAGGACTGAGACTTATACATTTCAAATAATCACTGTTTCGTAGAGCGTAAAAACCTTACATTATAATAATAATAATAATAATAATAATAATAATAATAATAATAATAGTAATAATAATAATAATAATAATAATAATAATAATAATAATTATTATTATTATTATTATTATTATTATTATTATATTATGATACTATAATGTTTTATACTGTGTGTGTGTCATATGTCGAATGTTTCCGCCCCGTAACAGAAAAGTTCCTCGCAAGGAAAATAAAGTACTTTTAATTAAATTGAATACGCACACAGACGACAGATACGTACCTTTTGGCAACAGCTGTTAAAGTCTTCAAAAATATCAGCAGTATTATAATTCTTATTTTCCGTTTTTCTGTTCTTTTCTAATAGAGCATAGGCTACGATTTGGCATTAAACTATTTGATTATTGGCCCACCAAATTATGTTGCTCCACCAGCCCGTTATGTTCTTAACTCGCGATACAGACTTGACGAATGTCCAATACAATTCTTGATTCGGTAATCATTTAATAGCCCACACTGCAAGGTGTGAGCAGTTTGCGCAGTCTAATGTGTTCGCTTGTTCACAAAACATAATCTTTATGTTTTCATTTCCACTATTAAACATACATTTCAGATAATAGTACTTATTATTAAGTTATTTGGCGCTGTGAGGACTGAGACTTATACATTTCAAATAATCACTGTTTCGTAGAGCGTAAAAACCTTACATTATTATTATTATTATTATTATTATTATTATTATTATTATTATTATTATTATATTATGATACTATAATGTTTTATACTGTGTGTGTGTCATATGTCGAATGTTTCCGCCCCGTAACAGAAAAGTTCCTCGCAAGGAAAATAAAGTACTTTTAATTAAATTGAATACGCACACAGACGACAGATACGTACCTTTTGGCAACAGCTGTTCAAGTCTTCAAAAATATCAGTAGTATTATAATTCTCATTTTCCGTTTTTCTGTTCTTTTCTAATAGAGCATAGGCTACGATTTGGCATTAAACTATTTGATTATTGGCCCACCTAATTATGTTGCTCCACCAGCCCGTTATGTTCTTAACTCGCGATACAGACTTGACGAATGTCCGATACAATTCTTGATTCGGTAATCATTTAATAGCCCACACTGCAAGGTGTGAGCAGTTTGCGCAGTCTAATGTGTTCGCTTGCTCACAAAACATAATCTTTATGTTTTCATTTCCACTATTAAACATACATTTCAGATAATAGTACTTATTATTAATGGCAGTTATACACTGCTTCCCCTACATATTTGGCGCTGTGAGGACTGAGACTTATACATTTCAAAATAATCACTGTTTCGTAGAGCATAAAAACCTTACATTATTATTATTATTATTATTATTATTATTATTATTATTATTATTACTTTTATTATTATTACTTTTATTATTATTATTTTTATTATTATTATTATTATTATTATTATTATTATTATTATTATTATTATTATGATATTATGATACTATAATGTTTTATACTTGTTAAACTGTGTTTGTGTCATATGTCGAATGTTTCCGCCCCGTAACAGAAAAGTTCCTCGCAAGGAAAATAAAGTACTTTTAATTAAATTGAATACGCACACAGACGACAGATACGTACCTTTTGGCAACAGCTGTTAAAGTCTTCAAAAATATCAGTAGTATTATAATTCTCATTTTCCTTTTTTCTGTTCTTTTCTAATAGAGCATAGGCTACGATTTGGCATTAAACTATTTGATTATTGGCCCACCTAATTATGTTGCTCCACCAGCCCGTTATGTTCTTAACTCGCGATACAGACTTGACGAATGTCCATTACAATTCTTGATTCGGTAATCATTTAATAGCCCACACTGCAAGGTGTGAGCAGTTTGCGCAGTCTAATGTGTTCGCTTGTTCACAAAACATAATCTTTATGTTTTCATTTCCACTATTAAACATACATTTCAGATAATAGTACTTATTATTAAGTTATTTGGCGCTGTGAGGACTGAGACTTATACATTTCAAATAATCACTGTTTCGTAGAGCGTAAAAACCTTACATTATAATAATAATAATAATAATAATAATAATAATAATAATAATAATAATAATAATAGTAATAATAATAATAATAATAATAATAATTATTATTATTATTATTATTATTATTATTATTATTATTATTATTATTATTATATTATGATACTATAATGTTTTATACTGTGTGTGTGTCATATGTCGAATGTTTCCGCCCCGTAACAGAAAAGTTCCTCGCAAGGAAAATAAAGTACTTTTAATTAAATTGAATACGCACACAGACGACAGATACGTACCTTTTGGCAACAGCTGTTAAAGTCTTCAAAAATATCAGCAGTATTATAATTCTTATTTTCCGTTTTTCTGTTCTTTTCTAATAGAGCATAGGCTACGATTTGGCATTAAACTATTTGATTATTGGCCCACCTAATTATGTTGCTCCACCAGCCCGTTATGTTCTTAACTCGCGATACAGACTTGACGAATGTCCAATACAATTCTTGATTCGGTAATCATTTAATAGCCCACACTGCAAGGTGTGAGCAGTTTGCGCAGTCTAATGTGTTCGCTTGTTCACAAAACATCTTTATGTTTTCATTTCCACTATTAAACATACATTTCAGATAATAGTACTTATTATTAAGTTATTTGGCGTTGTGAGGACTGAGACTTATACATTTCAAATAATCACTGTTTCGTAGAGCGTAAAAACCTTACATTATTATTATTATTATTATTATTATTATTATTATTATTATTATTATTATTATTATATTATGATACTATAATGTTTTATACTGTGTGTGTGTCATATGTCGAATGTTTCCGCCCCGTAACAGAAAAGTTCCTCGCAAGGAAAATAAAGTACTTTTAATTAAATTGAATACGCACACAGACGACAGATACGTACCTTTTGGCAACAGCTGTTCAAGTCTTCAAAAATATCAGTAGTATTATAATTCTCATTTTCCGTTTTTCTGTTCTTTTCTAATAGAGCATAGGCTACGATTTGGCATTAAACTATTTGATTATTGGCCCACCTAATTATGTTGCTCCACCAGCCCGTTATGTTCTTAACTCGCGATACAGACTTGACGAATGTCCAATACAATTCTTGATTCGGTAATCATTTAATAGCCCACACTGCAAGGTGTGAGCAGTTTGCGCAGTCTAATGTGTTCGCTTGTTCACAAAACATAATCTTTATGTTTTCATTTCCACTATTAAACATACATTTCAGATAATAGTACTTATTATTAATGGCAGTTATACACTGCTTCCCCTACATATTTGGCGCTGTGAGGACTGAGACTTATACATTTCAAATAATCACTGTTTCGTAGAGCATAAAAACCTTACATTATTATTATTATTATTATTTTTATTATTATTATTATTATTATTATATTATGATACTATAATGTTTTATACTGTGTGTGTGTCATATGTCGAATATTTCCGCCCCGTAACAGAAAAGTTCCTCGCAAGGAAAATAAAGTACTTTTAATTAAATTGAATACGCACACAGACGACAGATACGTACCTTTTGGCAACAGCTGTTAAAGTCTTCAAAAATATCAGTAGTATTATAATTCTCATTTTCCGTTTTTCTGTTCTTTTCTAATAGAGCATAGGCTACGATTTGGCATTAAACTATTTGATTATTGGCCCACCTAATTATGTTGCTCCACCAGCCTGTTATGTTCTTAACTCGCGATACAGACTTGACGAATGTCCAATACAATTCTTGATTCGGTAATCATTTAATAGCCCACACTGCAAGGTGTGAGCAGTTTGCGCAGTCTAATGTGTTCGCTTGTTCACAAAACATAATCTTTATGTTTTCATTTCCACTATTAAACATACATTTCAAACACAGTGTTGACAGTAATGTAATAGCCCACATTACCAGTGCGACCATACATTTAGACAATGTTCTAATTATTTAATCAATACGTGTTTTAAATTCGTAGAGGTTTGGGTGACTCTCAATGGACTCCAGTGTGGGATGGGATATGGGATAATTATTCCACATTTCAGTAAAAATAAATTTAATTGCAAAAGTAACTTACCCGTTTCCATAAAATGCGCGGATTATTTTCAAGACGGATTCTTTCTTTTTCAACTATTATATAAAAGACGCGCGAAGAATAGTCCGATTTTTAAAATAGTAAATATAAGCAAATGTACAAGTGGTCTTTCAAAGCAGAACGTGACGGATTGATTGGTTTCCGCCTCCAAACTTCGTTCTCGGGTTTGCTATTTGTCTGTGAAAATATTTGTCTGTGCATAGGTGTGAGCCAGTTTTATTAATTGTTATGTGCACGTGCCTGATGGCTGGGCTGGATTTGCCAGACTTGGGTGAGGCTCGGTGTCCCACTGTATATGCCAAGAGACTGCAAAGAAAAAGTTAATTTCACTCATGGAAATAAATCAATGTTTGCTGTACAGTCCCAGGGTACAGTATGGTTTATTATGCGTCCATCTCAGAAAACAGGTCTCCTCTTGTACATGTCCATGGTGATGTGGTTTTCTGTAAAACAAGTGAATCCATCAAAAAGTAATTATGGTGTTGAAATTATGTTAAATTATGAGTAAATCCTGATAATTGAGACAGAAATCTGACGTATGGTGTTATAAACATTCACTAGGTGAAGAGTCCAAGGGTTGGCACTTGGACGAATACTCTGTATACCTAGATGTGCTAAATGGCCTATTCTCATTCTTATGTTCTTATGGCCTACATGGCCCCTTGTCCTCTTTATTTATTCTGGTGCTCTAGTTGTGCTCTAGTTGTGGCCACCAAAACTAGGTGCTACTAGGTGCTGGAAGTAGGGGCGTTGAGGGTACTACACCACCCCTTACTGGTTGGAACTGAGAGTTGCCAATATAGCTCATGATTCTTATTTTATTATAAGTCTCTCAACCTATATTTCCACCCCCTAGATTCCTGTTTTGCTCAACGCAGTAACGTTAACGTGAGCTAACTTCATTCTTACATTGGACAATCTTGTAATCATTCATTAACATAAGTCATAAGTCCGTAAATGTACTTCACTCGTATTGCATTCAAATTAGTCTTGGAAGCTACTAATTCTCCCAGCAGATACTGTGAATTAGATTTGTTTGTTCAATTGTTGGACTGGTTTTGTGCTGTTAACCTAATGTTCCACCAATGTTAAGTCAGGGGGCTGTTTTAAAAAAACCTTATGATATAGAAAGTATAAATTGTATCTCTTAACAAAGAGGAAGCAACCAAATAGATCCTTTTTGTTTTATCAACTGGAGGAGGAGTTACGTCCATAATAAGAATAAGTACCTACAATTAGTATAAATACTCTGTTAATGTTTTAAATAATAATAACAAGTTGAAAGATAAAACAAAAGCTGAGAAAATAAAGTATTTTCATGTATTAATTCATATTTTATTGTAAAAAATGTATTCAGTGAATTAGGCATAAGAACACAGTGAACAATACATTCAGTGAATTTATTGTGTTGTGCTTTTCCTCTGATACTGACACACGAATAGCATAGGCCTAAGCTTTAGTTATGTAAACATCCCAACTATCATTAGTTGATTTGTTGACTTGTTGATTTGATTCTATGACCATCCACGTTGGTCCATGGTTCTGACTTGATTAATATAAATGTTCTAAATCTGCTGTAGCCTGTGTCCCACTATCCAAAGTCACACATGAACCAAATAAAATCCAAAGTTTTGTCTTTAAAATATCTGTCAAATAGTGTGTGCGTGTGTGTGCGTGCGTGCATAAGTTATATGCATGTACGCCCATTGCTGCACCTTAAATAGCTGCTGGCACTGACTTAATGCATAACTTATTACCACTGGTAAACACACCCTAAAAACTTGCGAGAAATCCACTCTATGTCAATACGGCCTCTGATGGAATGTGATTACCATCGGGCCAGACCGGTCCAGCCGGTTGTGGGCCTATTATAAGTGGGCTTAGGCATACATTTACAGTTACATTTTTTTGTCATTTGGCAGACGCTTTTAATCCAAAGCGACTTACAAGTGCATACAAGATAGACATTATAAAAACCTGGAGGGATTCTGCTGTGAAAACATAAATACATACAAGAATGCAATGCATGCAAGTACATAAAACCTTATCAAAGCTTAACAAAATCAACTGTTTGGAACATCAATAAGAAAAGACTCACTGCAAATAAGCAAATGTACAACTCACTGTACAAGTGCTTTTATGCATTGCACTGCTGCCACACAATTGGCTGATTAGATAATCATGTGATAAAGGAGATGTACACGTACACAAGTGGTCAGTGAGTGAAGAGGGCAAGAGATTCTTTGTCTTTTCTAAGACAAAGACAGAAAGGCAAAACCCAAGGCTAAAACCAAGAGTAGACATTCAGAATTCTTTATTTTGAAACAAATCAGTCTAACAGGACACATCTGGGCAACCTGTCAATCACAAAAGGTGAGCTCTGTAAGCTGTTCTCAGTGTGAATACAGTGTTCTCAAACATGTGCTTTCATACGAGGCTCAAGTGTTCAAGTATCAACTGGTGGGGGAGAGAGTTATAGAGTAAAAGGGGGAGAAAGAGATAGAGTAAGAGGTGGAGAGTGAGAGGGAGAGAGAGAGGTAGAGTGAGAAGGGAGAGAAAGAGATAGAGGGAGAGAGAGAGGGAGAGGGGAGAGAGATAGGTAGAGTGAGGGGGAGAGAGAGAGAGGGGGAGTGAGAGAGGGGGAGAGATATATACAGTTAGAGAGAGGGAGAGGGGGAGAGAGAGATAGAGTTAGAGAGGGAGAGAGACTGATTGGAGGAGTCCAACCTTGGCGGAGTCCAACACCCACAGGAAACATGCTTGATTTTGTGCCGAGAATGCGGACACAGCTCTCACTTTGGTTATACAGGGACCTGATGGCTCGTAACAACGGCCCCGGTACCCCATACTCCCGCAGTACACCCCACAGGGTTCCCCGGGGGACACGGTCGAAAGCCTTCTCCAAGTCCACAAAGCACATGTGGACTGGATGGGCAAACTCCCATGACCCCGCCAGCAACCCTGCCAAGGTAAAGAGCTGGTCCACTGTTCCACGGGCAGGACGGAAGCCACATTGCTCCTCCTGAATCCGAGGTTCGACCGTTGGTCGGAGCCTCCTTTCCAGCACCCTAGAGTAAGCTTTCCCAGGGAGGCTGAGGAGTGTGATACCAGTTGGAGCACACCCTCCGGTCCCCCTTCTTGAAAATGGGGACCACCACCCCGGTCTGCCACTCTGCAGGTACTGTCCCCAACCTCCAGCGACACTGAAGAGGCGTGTCAGCCAAGACAGCCCAACAATGTCCAGAGCCTTCAGCATCTCAGGGCGAATCTCATCTACACCCGGCGACTTGCCACTGAGGAGCTTTTTGATCTTCCCTCCCAGATCCGCTGGTATTGATCTCTGTGTGGCTGGTGTTTCCCACCCAAGGCCCCCCTGCCACCCAGCGCACGCCCAGGAGGGGGGGGGGGGGAGAAACCCCACTCAAAGGGGAAGTCGACCAACACGGGCGGGGTCTCACACACGCACTCACACCTTTCACTTCCACGCACACAACACCAACAACACAACAAATAACTTTAAAGAAGGGACCGCTGTGCTGGGCCTCATCCCAAAACAAAAAAAAGAAAACCCAACCCCTAACCAATCGGCTGTCTCCCGCTGCACATTAAAGTCTCTGGGCTGCTGGACTGCGCCCCAAACCACTCTGCTGTCCACTACATGCTGGAACTGCCGCACTGTCCGTCCTCAGCGTCCTCGCTGTTCCTCCAATGGGGAGTGAGCTTGTGCTGGCTCCGGTCCTGGTCCGCCCGTTGCTTTTCCGCCGCGTGGAAGACTGTTTCCTCCGCCCTCGTCAGGGTGAGTGTAGTCCCACTGTTGTTGCAACATGAGCGGATTTTCCAATGTGACAAAATGGGCGCTTGCCCAAGATTTAATACTCATGATGAGGCAGGGCTACTTTGTTCTTGTCCCAATGTTGCTGTGGTTTGGTTTATTTTTTGCAGAAACTTGTTTTTTTGCTCCTTGTAACCCTCATTTCCCTCATTTGCTGACTGGATTTCTAGCCTGACTCATTTCTGTTTTGTCCTTTGACTGAAATTGGAAATTTGAGTCGTCTGGACTTTGTGTCGTCCAAGATCTGGATTTGTTCCCTTTCCATCATGGCTGGATTTATCTGTAATTTATTGGTAGTTATTTTTCAGTTCTCACAATAGTGTTCATTACTTGTGACTTGTGTTCGCTAGGATGGTATTATTGCTACTTATGGTTGGCTATGGAAGCTGTTTATTGTTCTTACATAAACGCAAACCATTTTCTTGTATTGTATTGTTGTATAAAAAACGGTTTTAAATATAAATCATTGTCAGATTAATCAAATAGGCCCAAATCCTTATCTTTGTTGTATTCTTTGCACTTGAAATTGTACTTCCCTCTAGGGTCTTTCAGTGCACTTATCCCTGCTTATGGGTATGCACTTTGTAAATAACCCAAATATGTTTTGCATAAGTGCATTTTTTGATGCTGTTTTAATATCTAATTTACGTTTTAAGCTTATCCTGCTTTATTTTCCTGAGTATAAGGGCTTTTACTTTGTAACGAGTCTCGCGTGACAGTAAAACTGGAATTGCGCGATACCAGGAAGGAGTTGCGCAATACTAGAGGAAAGACGGAGGGACAAGTTGTAAACAAACTCACGTGGTTTTTCGCTCTCCCTGTGAGTGAATTGTTGGTTTATTAGCACCCCCGAAGAGGCACAAGGTTAGTGTCAATTGTAATAGTGTGATAGTGATATGTGCCATAAATTAGTTTTTATCGTAAGGACTGAATTGCTAATGTTATGGTAATTCACGTATTGAAACTATATGGGAAGCTAAGCATGAATTCCTTTTTTTTAGTTCAGAAAATATACATTGAAACATGAGAATATACAGTACATTCAATATTTGAGAATATAAAACAAAAACCTGAGAACATATAATGAAACTTCAGAATATTGAATGAAAAACTGACAACATACCATGTATTGAAAACTTGAAAATACTGAATGAAACATACATATACACTCAGTGAGCATTTTATTAGGTATTTATTCTACTTGTTTTTTTGTTTTTTTGTTTTATCTGGCACCAGCAATCATTCCATGATTGAATTCCAACATTTCAATCATGTACAAAACCTTGAATAAGTACGTTGCACAGAGAGACATCTATTGAGCAATATTAGAAAAATCTGCAGAGCAGTATTTAGACATCACCAGTACGTACATTCACTGATTTAGTATTACAGCAACTTACTCTACAAACACAGAGCCCCTCACTCCTAATACTCTTTCAAATACACACACATGCTCACCCACACATATACACACATACACGCACGTGTAACAGGTGAGTCCGAGGTGGGATTTGAACCACGGCCTTCTCACTTGTCCAAATTATGGACAATAATTTGAATTACACCAGTAATGTGAGGGTATTTCTGGCAAATCAACCCTGATTGCAAAGTAATTTAAGGCACCATGACAAAGATATTAAAATAATGTAAATAGAACATGACATGCCAAAGAAGGCGTATTGCTACTTCGAGGTGTGATACCACAATCTTATATCACAAACTGACATAATTTGGCAAAAATGATATATACGGTTGTAAAATTTAGTTTGTAAGTTTTTTATTCTATTAATAAGTTCCCACCAGTTGTGATACATGCAATATTTTAAAATATTCCTGCAGTGTTTTATTCATAAAGAAGACTAATTTCTCTCATAATGTAGTTACATTACATTATTGGCATTTGGCAGACGCTCTTATCCAGAGTGACATACAGTTTATTAGACTAAGCAGGAGACAATTCTCTCCTGGAGCAATGCAGGGTTAAGGGCCTTGCTCAAGGACCCAATGGCTGTGCGGATCTTATTGCGGCTACACCGGGATTAGAACCACCGACCTTGCGTGTCCCAGTCATTTACCTTAACCACTACGCTACAGGCCACCCCTGCAGTCAAGTGAAATTCAGTAAAAAAAAATATGGTCATACACAAAGTCAAAGTAATCACCAATCCACAAGTCACGCACCCAAAGGTTTGCAGAGCGAGTCTACCCAGATCAATACAAATGTTTTAATAGAAATGAACCAGAAGTGGAAATTGTCGATCTCTGGAAAACTGGAAGCAAAGCAAAATACAAAAGCTTACAACAGAAGATGTGTCATTCATCAGCATGGGAAAAGCCAGAGAATTCAGAAGAGGCAGATGGTAATCGACTGTCACAAGTCTGGTATTGGGTAAAAACTGAGCCTCAAACAACCGTGCTGATGGCAGATATTTAGTAGATACGAAAAAAAAGAATTCTCCTGAATATTTTTTCCAACACAAACAATTCTTTTCATATCTATTCAATATAAGGCACCAATGATTTGAGGCTCATGTGATACCTTCGACCCTTGATGACTTGCAGTAAAGCCAAAGTTCCTTTCAGAAAGCATTGCTATGCATCATGGCAGAGGTGTGACAGAGCCAGAGATATCTCATTGGAAACAACAATGGAGTTAGGGTGGGTGATAAAGGTGTTAGCTGCTGTTGTAATGTCCCAGGCATCTACCAGCACCACCTTCAGGTCTCCAAACACTTTCCTCTGAACCAGGTTCTGCACATAGCCAAACCAGTCACTCAGGTGGGTCATCACTGAATTCAACCCCCTGGTGTTCTCCAGCTTGATGATGATGAGGGTCTGGGGGCTACGTTCCTGGAGCCTCAGGATGGCCTTCCGCATGTTGATCAGCCTCTGGATGAAGATCTCCAGGGGAAAGGGCCTGAAATGCTGTCCCACTCCAATGACCACCACATCACCAAAGACTACTCTGTCTACTTCCCTGGGAATGTACCTGCACTGATCCTTAACCATGTTGTAGACAGTAACAAAAGGATGGCCGTGCATTTTCCACTGGATAGTGATGTTCCTTTTGGGGTCCACAGCCAGGACAGAGGAATGAGTATCATATGGTTTCACATATTTCATACCTGAAACAGCACAACAATGAATGATTAATTGGGTAATCCTGGTGTCCCTTTTAAAAATAGTGTCAGTCACTGTCATTCAGGATCATTATGGGACGTTATGCACACAATTTGAAGATCTGTCACTATACATAAAAATGTGGTACCCATTTTGTATTGGATAAGAGTACATTATCTGTTGTTACTGTCCTTTTATATAGTTGAAGCTGCCATTTTACTGGACCACCTTAGATCATGCATTTGTATGGATTGTCAGCTCTAATTATTGGGGAGTGCCTCAAGGGTCCATTTTAGGGACAGTTTTGATCTCAATCTAAGCGCTTCCGCTTTTTCCTTGGTCCTTGAACCTATGCACTTGTAAATCACTTTGCATTAAATGCATCTGCTAAATTACTAAAAATGTAAAATGTAAATGCTCAGATAATATACAAGCATGATACATCTTTCCATTTTTAAGATGATGATATTCAACTGTATCTAAACAATTTTTAAAACACCTTCGTGTCTAGTCAAGGACAACAAGTTATGTGTTAACTTTTCAGCACAGTCTCTGTTAAGATGTTTCCCTTTGTAGCACAAATAGTATATATAACACAAAAGTAGTCACTATAATAATAATAATTTTATGTTACTTTCAATAAATTTGTAACACAAAACATTTGTTGAATATCATCACATCCTTTTTGAGTATGCAATTAATTTGGAAATATGGAAACAAAATGCATTTTACGCAGGCATTTCATCTCTGGCCTACAAGTGTCCACCCAAATTATTGTGTTTATGTGACATTGTACACTGCCATTACCTTTTAGCGTATTCATGAGTGTCTCTTGCCACTGACGCACAGTGGAGTCTCCCATGATTTTCAGCTTCTTGTCCTTCAGGCATCTGCTAATGGCGTCTGCACTGAAGAAGCTGCCGGTCTGGCAGGAGGAGGAAGACCATCTGTTTTTAAAGAAGTAGCCAGTCGGTAAAGGGGACTTCATTCCAAATCCCACCATGCACTTTTCAGTTGGTCTGTGGGTTCCCGCTGAAGGAATGAAAAATAAAGGAGGGAAAAAGAGAGAAAGAAAACATTCTGTTGAAGAAGGTGAATAAACGAGTGGATTGGAGGAAAGTCACACAGTATCATTGATATGAAACACCATTCAGCTAATTGACTGATATTAGCTCCCCTTGTGGATAATCTTTAGCCTGCCTGAGTGAGTGTGTGAGTGAGTTATAAACTAGGTCCATGGGGTGCTTTGCATCAATAATTATTCCTGGATTTTGAACTACCTATTCCCAGATACCAACCGTGAAATAATTGCTATACGTTTTTAATTTGGTAATGTCACATCATTAATAGCCTATGACAGTCTGCTTGGCAGATTTTGAGTTTGGCAGATTCAGAACCCAGACTGGGCATAATAAGCCAATGCGTATATTACTATCACTACATTAAAAGGTACAACAGGTAATTTTGTGCTCCCAACAGTCAAGTGAGGAATTGCAGCAACAAACACCCTCAAACCACACCACTGTTTGTCCCTCCCACTTCTCTATGAATGCGCTAACGTTCCAAAAACATTCCATGCATTAGAACATTGAGTGAAAGGGCGGGTTTCAGCCTGTTCACTCTATGTTCTAATGCATGGAATGTTTTTGAAATCTAATGATAACAGCGATTGCTGGAAAGCCTGAGCATGCCGTCTTTTCGTAGTGATAATATTGACTTTATTGTGCTACACAACACTATTTATATTTTTTGTCTTTTTGAAGTTTTAACTTTATCAAACCAACTACATTATGAGCAATCAAGTTATTTGGCTATGTAACTAGCTGGCTATATCTGCAGTATATATAGATACTGCATATCTGGCAATAGCACAGAGGTTTAAGGATTCCTTGGACCCTTGACTTAAAGCCATTTAGCCGACAAATGTGTTCCATTCCGTATCAGCATAATGTAAAGTGGAATCAAGTCCCACCCACAAATTCCCATAGATGGTAAATGGTTGGCATTTATATAGCGCCTTTTTCCAAAGCGCTGTACAATTGATGCTTCTCATTCACCCATTCAGACACACACTCACACACTGACGGCGATTGGCTGCCATGCAAGGCCCCGACCAGCTCGTCAGGAGCATTTGGGGGTTAGGTGTCTTGCTCAGGGACACTTCGACACAGCCCGGGCGGGGGATCGAACCGGCAACCCTCCGAGTGCCAGATGACTGTTCTTACTGCCTGAGCCATGTCACCCCTAGAGATCTATGAAATGCAAAGAGCTTTACTATTGCTTCTAGGACAACCTGAAATTAAGATATTCAGACACCGATGATGTTGATGGGTCATGGCATGCAAAGGATATGCAACAAAATACTGAACATGGCTACTAATTTACATAACATTCCATTTTCCCGAATACTGATCTAGTCCTACAGGACAGGAAGGCTTTGAACAAACAGGCCAGGAAGGAAGGAAACACCAACCTATCCCAAGTCCAGAAGGCAGCAAGAAATTGAGCACCATATCAAAGAGAGAAGGGACTTGAGGAAACAGTGGAAGAAATCCTCACTGGAGAAGAGCGTGGGCATCAACCTCCTGTAAGCAGACCTAAAGGAATGCCTGGGAAGCTTGTGGGTAGCAGAAAACCTCAGAATTTCACGCAAGAAGAAATTAAGAAATTTAGAACGGCCTGTAGCGTAGTGGTAAGGTACATGACGGACCCACTGGTGGTTTGATCCCCAGTGTAGCCACAATAAGCCAAAATAAGATCCGGCCCTTGAGCGAGGCCCTTAACCCTGCATTGCACCACGGGAGGACTGTCTCCTGCTTAGTCTAAAAAATCAACTGTAAGTTTCTCTGGGTAAGAGCTTCTGCCAAAATGCCATTAATGTAATGTAATGTAAGAAAGAGAGGGCAAGAACATCCTTCGACAAGGATCCCCTCAGATTTGTGAAAGGACTCTTCTTGAAAGGACAACCAGAGATACGAGCAGAGGGTCATACAGCCAGACATGCCACCTATTTCTCAGCCCTCCAAGGTGGAGCGAGGTCGAGAAAGCTGTGAGCTGCGAGGCCTGCTCCATCCATACCGGCTGTACAAAAATGCTCTAGATGTCCGATGATTCCTGTGGAGGCAAATGAAGGTGGAATTGAAGAAGCAAATCATCCCAAAAGCGAAAGAGCAGGGGGGTGGGATTGTCCCAAGAAAAGGATGCCTCGTACATCGACCAATTCCGGCAAATCAATCTGAATGTTGAAGGGAAAATCTTCCCAAAGCATTGATGCCCAAAGGACGACAACCTACCTGAAACAGAACAACTCGATTGGCACGTCAGTACAGAAAGCTGGTATACCAGGCTTCTCAGGATGCTAAGAACACATAAACGTGATATAGAATCAAATCCAGACTTCAAAGAGGGAAGGATGAGATCTGCACATCTTATTCCTGGACTCGACCATCACAAACCTGGTCTGAAACTACTTCCAAGATCTGTAATTCTCCCTCTCAACAACAGAATACATGATTACATGGCAATCAGTGGAAGTGGGAATAATGGCATGGTGCACCATCTCCCCTTTAGCCTTCACCATGGCAATGGAATTGATCATTCAAGTTTCCAGATGGGTCATTTGAGGAAAACGTCTGCAGTCTCGACAGCGGGTACCTCCAATTCGAGCCTTCATGGATGGCATGACCACGCTGACCTCAATCATCGCATGTACCAAGCTACACCCGGGATCGAACCACCGACTTTGCGGATCCCAGTCATCTACCTTAACCACTACACTACAGGGTGCCCAGGGAAGAAAGCCTTGTTAGCATAGACAAGCTTCTTGGCTAGGTGAAACTGTGGTGCCTGCAGTTTAGAACGCCCCCGTCTGATGTTGCCTCTGACCCTGTACGAGGTGCCCAACACCAAAGTCGAGAAGCTGGAGAGAACAGTCGGTGCAGACATCAACAAGTGGCTTGGACTCCCACATTGCCTCAGCAGTGTCGGCGTGTATGGGAACGGTGCTCTGGAACTGCCTGCCTCTAGCCTCACTGAAGAGTATAGATAGACCAAAGGGAGGCTGAACATGACCCAGACCGAGTCCCAAGACATCGTGATACGAGCAGCTGATCCTCGACTAGTGACTGGGAGAAAGTGGGCCGCGTCTGAGGCCATACAGTTAGCAAAATCTGCATCATGTTCGCTCTGCCAAACCCCAGCAAGCCAATGTCAATGCACCTGGAGCCACAGGTACTGCGACTGCTGCCTGTTACCCTGGAAGGAAGGAGGACTACCACCAATATCTCTCCCAGCGCCTGGATTCTCAAACACCACCGCCTTCCTAAGAGCAGGACACTTCCAGTGAAACCATCTGCAAGATTGGAATAGACCCTGCTAGACACTGCCCGCAACTGGAAAATGCAGGTTGATCGAGGCCAGAGGCTCTCTTTCTGCCAGAGATACTCAGGATGTAGGTTGTTAAAGTCTAAGCTTCCCATTAGCATTCCCATGGACATTTGATTTAAAAACTGCTGCAAAGTGTACCTATGAGAAAGTAATAGTGGTTCTGAAGTTCTCTGAGGTACGTGTATCCCATGACACTAGGTAGGACATACAGTAAGGGGACATACCAGGACAACTGACGACTTTCACAGGACCAAAGCTGTTTGTCATTGGTACTCCAGTGTGTTTCCTTCAAAAGAAAGGTGTAAATAATAGATTTAGAGGATTAGATCAGGGACTCTTGGTCATGAAGTTAAAATAATTCCAAATTCCAGAACAGCTAGAGAGTTTCAATTTCTGCAACTTGACAGAAAAGTACTAGAGTGATATTCTAATAATCACACACAGTATCTGCACCTCATACATTTTCTTTTGTTATTAAAAGCCATTATGAATCTAAATTGGACCGTGTTTGTCAGTAGCACTAACTTTGCCAGAAGATACTATGGCAAAAGACCATAACAAACAAATTAACAAACACAAGCACACACGTTAGCTATTGTTAAGCCTTCTACGGTTTTGAGAACACGAAGATAACATTACATTAAAGGCATTAAGCAAATGCTCTAATCCAGAGCGTGTACAATGAAGTGCAAATCAAACCCAGGGACAAGTATGTTCAGAACATCACTAATTGGGAACCAATTGGTGTCTTTTAAAAAGTATCAAAAGACAAATCCTGGACAATGGGCATCTTGTTTTCATGAAGTAACACCTGTCACATAGATCCATACTTATTTAGTCATTTACTTCATTGCTTACTTACTTTATATCAATTTGGAAATAACCCAGGATTGGATTCAGATCAGATCGAGAACTGAAATTTTACCATGTGTCTGAACCAGCGCAATGGCCTACTATTGAGCACACCTGAGTACACTGGATGTTGAGCTTTCTTTAAATGTACTTAAGTGTTCAATTAAATAATTAATCATTTGTCACAATTCTGGGACTGTGGTTGAAATGAAAACCAGTGTACACAGGGGTCCCCAGGACCGAGTTTTAGAACCACTTCTCTAACAGTTTGCATTGTCCACAGACCAAGACTTACCGGCTCAGGAGAAAACGCTCATCATTGGTCATGTTAGGAATTGGACCATTTCCTGACCGCATGGTCCTCAGGGTGCTGCAGGGAAGGGTTTTGGGTGGGATGCAGGCGTAGTACTCCGCATCTTCCTTCTTCCTGTACTCGCAGAGGGGCTTATCCGATTTGAGACGGATGCCACACCGAGATTGCTCCTTTTTTTTCCCTCTATAGAAGACTCCGCTGTATATGATCTTATCATAGTTGTTTGCACTGATTCTCCTGAGGATCCCAACTGCCTCAGAGGAGTGCATGAGAATCACAGACACCAGTACGTCTCCAGGCCAGAACAGGTGGAAACTCACACGGTAGGAGCCATTGAGCAGGTCAGTGACTTGTCCTGATGCAGAAGCCTGGAGTTCGGGAGAGTGGATCCGGGCCAGGATGAAGTCGCCTCCATGCGCTTTTGAGTTCCCCCTGTAGTCCTTCACATTCACCTGCACGCTCAAGGTGTCCCCCACACAGTACTGGGCTCTGGGCTGCTCCAGGTTGACCACACTGTGTTGGCCACTGGAAGAGCTTTCGATAGAGCTGAAGCTTTTGGGAGATTGTCCAATATTGAACGCATTATGTCATCCACAGACATCTCTCTGAATGGAGTTGCAGTTCCATTCAGTTTCACTTCAGGCTCCTGTTTGAGAATAATGAAAAACTCAATGGTTGCTGAAATTGAGGTTCATCAGACGTTTGATCTGTCATCATAGACTTAATAATCTGACCCCAACCCCTCCTCACCACCCCCAGTTAATTATTATTGGTTGTCTGATTCATTGATAGAGGTCCCAGTATGATGTAATGATGTCATATTCAGAGTGAGGTCTGCTCTGAACAGACAAAGAAGTCTCAAAATATGTGCAACTCACCCATTTCACCTGCAAGCTGTTGGGGTACAGTTTACCCAATACAACCTGAGGGCAGAGAGAATTTAATTGAATTTGGTGTCTCTCTGTTCCTCTATACTCTGCACATACACACACATCACATGCATGGACACATCCTCACACACATACAGAAGCACACATCACATTTCAAACATACTGAACCATCCCAGTGAGCTTTCAAACCTAGAGGCCAAACTAAGAGAAACACCGACCATAGTATCCCTGTATCGTAAAACATCAGTTCAGCAGTGTCAGGGAAATGAGATTCTGTTTTAAATGGCAACTTCTTTAATGTTTGGCACTACATACAGAACATGTACATTTAAACAAGTTCATCAACATTTAAAACTCCTCACTTATCCAAAGTAAACTAGAAATGTTTACTTTGTTTACACAGTGTATACAGTGTATTACACACTTTGCATATGTTCTTACTTCTGTATGACATGGTGACTTTTACAAACTCAGCTCACAATAAGAAATTAAACTGCTATTACCATTACGGTTGCCCAGTTGTAAGTTCTAGAAAAATAAACAGAAAAAAACCCAACAAAAAGTATTAATAAAAGTGGTGTCTTGATCAACAAGCTGTTTCTGCATCTTCCAGGGACAATGTGTACTGGTTGAGCACTCTGTGAAAATAGATAAAATATATACATTTTATTGATTGTGTGACTGATGGGAATGAATTTTCTCTTGACACTTGACAAAAAAGCTTTTTTTTTCCATTAAAATTATTTGATATAAAATGTCAAGAGAATTAACCTTGCCGTTTGTTTTATTCACACATATAAGTGTTTTTGTAAAGCATGCCCAAAGTGTTCAACAAGCTCACCAGAAAGGATTACTCTTCACGCACTATCTAACCAATCTGCATCATATTTAAAATGGGACTTTACTTCAAAATTAGGTTAACCAGAGCCCCTTTAGCCAGTACAATTACAGATTTATCTACAGAAATTCAAAATCCTGTAGTTATGCATGTCTGTATATTTATTCTGCTATGTGCAACAACAATATTCCTACACTGTCCATCACCTGAATATGAGACACTATACCTTGTTGGAAAGGGGAGGAAACCCCGAACAAGAAACTTGCCATGTTCTACCAAACTGGAAATATATAGGCAGGACATGGAATAAAAGCCAATGTGTTTATTCATGCAACTTCTGAATTGTATATTTTTGTTCTTATATTGGAACATGATTTTTTAACATAGAGAAATGGTATCAAGGATTGTTTGAATATGCCTTTTATTGTCTGAGTCTGTGGCAAGTTTTTTTGCCCTGCTTTGCAAATAAGAGGCTGATTTTGCAGTTTTTACGTCACAGTTTTTTATATGTACAATATGAATATGAATGCAACAAACAACCACAAGGGGGCCGAGTGGATAGGGTTAACCACGCTCTGATAATAATCCTTTCAGATACTGCGGAACAGTGCAATTAAAAATAATTACATAATTAGACATGCATTTGTAGCAGTTACACATTAAAAAAAAATGGTGTAATAAAAGTATTTGACTTTCAGATATCCAGTGTCCTAATAGCTATGTATTAATTTTTTATCTAATCAAATCAGGAATCAATTTAGCTTTCTCACATTACAGAAACTTAGATACATACATACATACATACAATACCGATCGGGTATTACAAAATAATGCAAAAGAAATAGTACATTTTATTAATGACAATAAATGAATTACCATGGTTGCTCAGAAGAATGAGTAAGAACTGAATGTAAGTTTTCTTTGGATAATTATGTGTCCATCTCACAAAACAGGGCTCTTCTTGTGGATGTTCTGGGTGATATGGTTTTCTGTAAAACAGGTGAATCCATAAAAAAGTAATTATGGTGTTGAAATTATGCTGAATAATCAGTCAATCTTGATAATTGGGCCAGAATTGCGATGTATGGTCTAATTAACTCTAACTAATGAACTCACTTTGTGAAACCCAAAATCTTGAATGTATCCTAAAATGGCAAACTAATTGGGCTAACTGTTGTATTTAATTAAACTAATTTAATTGCATATTTCTGCCTTGCACAACAGTCCAGACATGTTGGGGTGCAGAGGCTTGATTAATAAAAGGCCACCCAGCCATTAGCTACTGTTTAGTTTAGCCTGCTCTAAATGTATGTGTTTCTGTTATTATTTGAATATGCCTTTAGCTGTGTAGCTTATTTATGTGAATCTGTTCGCCGTTATCACGTATGTAACGTGTGGAGTTAATCACACAAGTGTTTCACTCCTAACTACGAGCACAATGTCCTCCACCCTCTTGTCTGGAGACAAAAAGGGTTACTGGTGAGCGTGCGTGCACACACAGACGCACACACATCCCTACCTTAGTCAGCATTGTTCTCCGTGATTAGATTAGTCCCTCTCTACTCTGTGTGTGTAGTTTTGTTTAATAAATTATTTCATGAAATAAATGATTTAATAAATTATTTTATTAACCCTGGTGTGTTGTGCTGGGGGGAACAGAGGAACCAAAAGCAGACAAGGGTGAAGAAAAATGGCAGATTTAATTCCAAAAGGGGCAGACAGAGCGGAGTCAAAAACAGGCCAGGGTCAAAAACCAGGGGGTCAGTCCAACAAAGCAGAGGTACAGATATCCACAATGCAAAGAAGAGTCCAGGGAAGCAGGCAGAGGTCAGAACCGGAAATCCAGATAAACAAGGGCAAGGGCAAGGGCAAGGGCAAGGGCAAGGACTCAGGGGCAAGGGCAAGGGCAAGGGCAAGGGCAAGGGCAAGGGCAAGGGCAAGGGCAAGGGCAAGGAAACAAGGAGGCTAGAACTGGGGGAAGGAATCAAGGGCTCAGACAAGAAAACAGGACAAGACCAACTAGCAGCGTGCAACTGAAAAGGACAGGTATAAATACACAGGGGAATGAGACAAACTAGGCGGGGCATGGGAGTGAGGGCGGTCTAACAAATAAACATCAGGTGAGACACATGAAAGGGTAATTGGACAATAACGAGGGGAAAACAAAAACACGGACTGGATTCACAAAGACACACATGTAATACAAACGGCTCCGGACTAGAGAGTAGACAATTGCAGAGAATCAGGAGATGCGGAGATACAGAGAGACAGGTGCGAATACTTCACTGAAACTAAGCAAGTGATAGAATAGGGAGGCGGAGTTACAGAACAGAATTGAAACTGGAGATGCATTAGTAAGTTAGTTAAGTGATTTAAATTACAAATACCCAAAACTAGTGAATATTAGTTTGTTAGTTTGACAAACATATTAGTGTGTGAGTATAATTAGTACTGTACAAATTCTATGTTAGTTGGGATTAGTATATTAGTGCTATGTACAAACATGAAATGGAGAGAAAGCAGGAAGTAAGGAATGCAAGATTGGAAAGAAGATTGAACCCCGGAACTACCGCAAACACCCGACAAGGGAGTGACTGGGCTAGAAATCATTCAGACTCAGACATCACAGGGGAGTGACTGGGCTAGAAAACATTCAGACTCAGACATCACAGGGGAGTGACTGGGCTAGAAATCATTCAGACTCAGACATCACAGGGGAGTGACTGGGCTAGTAAACATTCAGACTCAGACATCACAGGGGAGTGACTGGGCTAGTAAACATTCAGACTCAGACATCACAGGGGAGTGACTGGGCTCGTAAACATTCAGACTCAGACATCACAGGGGAGTGACTGGGCAAGTAAACATTCAGACTCAGACATCACAGGCGAGTGACTGGGCTAGTAAACATTCAGACTCAGACATCACAGGGGAGTGACTGGGCTAGTAAACATTCAGACTCAGACATCACAGGGGAAGACGAGTGCAAAGACTAACAAATATAAACAGAGCACCAGACATGAATATGAAAAATAATAAATTACAAGAATAATGATAATAAACAATGATAAACTAACACACAGAACACAGGAACATAACATTACCCCCTCCCCTAAGAAACGCTCTTGGCGTTTCATCAGATACCCATGGGGAGGAGGAGCAGGGAGGGTGGGAGGAACAAGAGAGAAACGGAGAGCACAAAGGAATGGGAATGATGAGGGCAGCAGTGAGGGGAACTGGGTAGGGTCTCGGACGGAAACGAGGGTCTCGGACGGAAACGGGGGTCTTGGACGGAGACGGGGGTCTCGTACGGAAACGGGGGTCTTGGACGGAAACGAGGGTCTCAGAAGGGAGCATGGGTCTCGGACGGAAACTGGGGTCTCAGACAGAAATGAGGGTCTCGGACCGCAACAGGGGTCTCGGAAGGGAGCATGGGTCTCGGACGGAAACGGGGGTCTCGGAAGGAAACGGGGGTCTCGGACGGAAACGAGGGTCTCGGACGGAAACGAGGGCCTCAGACGGCAAACAGGGGTCTCGGAAGGGAGCATGGGTCTCGGACGGAAACGGGGGTCTCGGAAGGAAACGGGTTTCTCGGACGGAAACGAGGATCTCGGACAGAAACGAGGGTCTTGGACAGAAAAACGGGTCAGACGGCAAACAGGGGTCTCGGGGGGGAACATGGGGTTGCAGTATCCTACCCTACTAACCTTTTCATTGCAGTTATCTACCGTCCTCCAGGGCCCCTGGGAAACTTCCTTGATGAGCTAGACACCCTTCTCAGCTCCTTCCCTGAGGATGGCACCCCACTGATTCTCCTTGGAGACTTCAACATCCACCTAGAAGCCTCCCAGTCTGCTGCCTTCCTACCGCTAATCCACTCCTTCGGCCTCTCCCTGCAACACTCTCCTCCAACCCACAAGGCGGGCAATGTCCTAGACCTTGTCTTTGTAAGGAACTGCTCATGCTCCGATTTCACGGTTACCCCTCTGCATACATCTGATCACCACTTCATCTCATTCTCCCTCCCTCTTCCTCCCCATCCTCCTCCCCCTCCTCCCACCCACACTTCCTCAGCCCGCCGTAACCTCCGCTCCCTCTCACCCTCTTCCTTTGCCAGCACCGTCACCGCCTCACTCCCCCCTCTCGAATCCTTCTCCAAACTCCCCGCTGACTCTGCATCTGCCACCCTCCTTTCATCTCTCTCCTCCGCCTTTGACTCTCTCTGTCCCCCTGTCTCAAAACCACCTCGCACATCCCCTCCCAGTCCTTGGATATCTGACACCCTCCGTACCTCCAGGGCCAGCCTCCGCGCAGCGGAGAGGAAGTGGGGGAAATCCAGAGACGCTTCCGACCTCATGACTTACCAGTCTCTCCTGGCGGCATTCTCTTCCGATGTCACTGCCGCCAAAGCAAAATACTATCAAACGCAAATTCAGAACTCTGCTTCTAACCCCCGGAAACTTTTCTCCATTTTCTCCTCTCTCCTCAACGCACCGCCTCCTCCTCCTCAGTCCTCCTTCGCTGCTGATGACTTTGCTGATTTCTTCGATGAGAAGGTCACAGTCATCCGCAGATCCTTTACAACCACCGCCCCCCTCACTGTGCCCTCCCCCCCCTCTAGGCCCATCCCTTCCTTTTCCACTTTCTCCCCCCTTACGGACTCTGATGTTTCTCAACTCCTGCTCTGCCACCGCCCTACAACCTGTGCCCTTGACCCTATCCCCTCTTCTCTTCTCTAAACTATCACACCTGACATTCTCCCATTTGTCACCTCCCTTGTCAACTCCTCCCTGTCTTCCGGCTGTTTTCCGGCATCCTCCAAGAGGGCCCACATCACTCCGCTGCTAAAAAAGCCTACCCTGGATCCCTCCATCATCCAGAACTACCGCCCGGTATCTCTTCTTCCTTCCCTTTCTAAAACTATAGAACGAGCCGCTTCTACTCAACTTTCTTCCTTCTTTTCTAACAACAACCTGCTAGACCCCCATCAGTCTGGCTTCAGATCGGGCCACTCGACAGAGACTGCGCTCCTTTCCGTCAGTGAGTCACTTCATGCCGCACAAGCAGCCTCCCTCTCCTCTATCCTCATTCTTCTAGATCTCTCTGCTGCCTTCGACACTGTGGATCACTCCATCCTCCTGTCTGCCCTGTCAGCAACGGGCATCTGTGGCACAGCCCTGGACTGGATTGAGTCCTACCTCTCTGGTCGCTCCTTCCAGGTTGCCTGGGCTGGTTCGGTATCGACACCTCGGCCCCTCGCCACAGGAGTTCCCCAGGGCTCAGTCCTTGGCCCACTTCTTTTTTCTCTCTACACTCGCTCCCTTGGCCCTGTGATCACTGCACATGGGCTATCCTACCACTGCTATGCGGACGATACCCAACTCTTCGTCTCGTTCCCGCCGTCTGATACGCAGGTTTCAGCCCGTATCTCTGCTTGCCTGAGGGACATCCAGAGCTGGATGGACAACCACCATCTAAAGCTCAACCCAGGTAAAACTGAAATGATATTCATCCCTGCTAATACCTCTCCCCATCTGGATCTCTCCATTTCTCTCGGGGATACCACACTCACGCCGTCACCCAGTGCAAGGAACCTCGGCGTGGTGATGGACAGCAGACTGTCCCTTTCCGAGAACATTGCGGCGGTGACCCGGTCTTGCAGGTTCTTCCTATACAACATACGGAGAATCCGCCCCTTTCTCACCCCCTACTCGACCCAGCTCCTGGTCCAAGTGATGGTTCTGTCCCACCTGGACTACTGCAATTCCCTCTTGGCTGGCCTCCCAGCGTCCGCCATCAGACCCCTCCAACTCATCCAGAATGCAGCAGCTCGTCTGGTCTTCAACCTTCCCAAATACTCACACGTCACCCCCCTGCTTACTTCCCTCCACTGGCTGCCTGTCATGGCTCGCATCAAATTCAAAACATTGGTGCTAGCCTTCCAAGCAGTTAAAGGGTCTTCCCCAGCTTATCTGCAAAAAATCATCAGACCCTACACCCCTGCCAGACCTCTTCGTTCAGCCTCCACAGGCCGCTTGGCACCTCCCCCTCTCAGAACCTCCACCTCACGCTCACGACTACTGTCTGTTCTGGCTCCACGGTGGTGGAACGAACTCCCCGTTGAGGTCAGAACTATAGAATCTCTCCCCACCTTCAAGCGCAAGCTGAAGACGCACCTCTTCAAGCAGCACCTCTCCCCATCCCTCCCTACCTCCCTGTGAACCTTAATTGTTGTCTCTGTGACTTGCTTTGTGTATCGGTATTTTTAGTTGGCTAGGGAAGCAGTGTTTGGATAGTTAACTTTGGTGACTTTTGCTCTGTTTGTTTGTTTGTTTGTTCAAAAAAAAAAAAAAAGCCCCTTGTCCTTATCCTTGTTGTACAGGTAGCAGTTGAAATTGTACTTACCTCAAGGGTCTTTCAGCGAACTTATCCCTGGTTATGGGTATGCACTTTGTTGTACGTCGCTCTGGATAAGAGCGTCTGCCAAATGCCAATAACGTAATGTAATGTAATGTCTCGGAGGGTTCTCGGGGGGAACATGGGGTCTCGGAGGGTTCACAGGGGGAACATGGGGTCTCAGGCGGGCACGGGCCTGGGGTCTCTTTCTTCTTGACCAGGAGGGGTCTGGAGCCCAAGTCAGCACCTGGGCCGGGGCCAGAGCCTGGGACTGGGCCAGACCTGGCGCAGGGGCCAGACCAAGGTCCTGGAGAGGAAGCGACTCAGGGGCCCGAGACGGGGCTTCTCCGCCTGCTCCGCCCCAAGGTCCTCGGGCTGGTCCACGGCTCGGTGGGGGCGGGGCACTTTGGAGCCAACAAGACGCTCCACCGGCTCCGACACCGGTTCTACTGGCCGGGGCACCGCCTGGACGTCGAGCTCCATGTGCACTGCTGTGACGCTGGCACGGCCTGTAAAGGGCCTTCACACGGCCCCCGAGTGCACAGGGAGTAGCCATGTTGGCCTTGTTTGCCCGGGGCAGGGGTAAATTGGGTGGAGTTATCTTCCCGCCCTGTGTCATAATGTGGTGTTCAAACAGGTTGTCTGATCTGCTATTTAAAAAAAATTGTCGCCCGACCAGTTTGGTCAGTCTGCCAATGTTGCTGTGAAGAGCATTACTGTTAGTCTGTTTTAATAAAACGAAGCCGCCAAGCGATTCGAAAACGCCGTTATGTCTCTGCCTCAGTCTTTGGATCCAGCGCTCGCCACAGTATTTTTAATTAAATTTAATATGCACACAGACGACAGATACGGAAGCCGAAATCTTTTGGCAACAATTGTATTCATTGAAATCCTACATTTGTGGTTAGATATTTCAGATAATAGTACTTATTATTAATGGCAGTTATACACTGCTTCCCCTACATATTTGGCGCTGTGAGGACTGAGACTTATACATTTCAAATAATCACTGTTTCGTAGAGCATAAAAACCTTACATTATTATTATTATTATTTTATTTTTATTTTAAAAAATTTTTTTTTATTATTATTATTATTATTATTATTATTGTTATTGTTATTATTGTTATTATTGTTATTATTATTATTATTATTATTATTATTATTATTATTATTATTATTATTATTATTATTATTATGATATTATGATACTATAATGTTTTATACTTGTTAAACTGTCTTTGTGTCATATGTCGAATGTTTCCGCCCCGTAACAGAAAAGTTCCTCGCAAGGAAAATAAAGTACTTTTAATTAAATTGAATACGCACACAGACGACGGCAACAGCTGTTAAAGTCTTCAAAAATATCAGTAGTATTATAATTCTTATTTTCCGTTGTTCTGTTCTTTTCTAATAGAGCATAGGCTACGATTTGGCATTAAACTATTTGATTATTGGCCCACCTAATTATGTTGCTCCACCAGCCTGTTATGTTCTTAACTCGCGATACAGACTTGACGAATGTCCAGTACAATTCTTGATTCGGTAATCATTTAATAGCCCACACAGCAAGGTGTGAGCAGTTTGAGCAGTCTAATGTGTTCGCTTGTTCACAAAACATAATCTTTATGTTTTCATTTCCACTATTAAACATACATTTCAAACACAGTGTTGACAGTAATATAATAGCCCACATGACCAGTGCGACCATACATTTAGACAATGTTCAAATTATTTAATCAATACGTGTTTTAAATTCGTAGAGGTTTGGGTGACTCTCAACGAACTCCAGTGTGGGATGGGATATGGGATAATTATTCCACATTTCAGTAAAAATAAATTTAATTGCAAAAGTAACTTACCCGTTTCCATAAAATGCGCGGATTATTTTCAAGACGGATTCTTTCTTTTTCAACTATTATATAAAAGACGCGCGAAGAATAGTCCGATTTTTAAAAGAGTAAATATAAGTAAATGTACGAGTGGTCTTTCAAAGCAGAACGTGACGGATTGATTGGTTTCGGCCTCCAAACTTCGTTCTCGGGTTTGCTATTTGTCTGTGACAATATTTGTCTGTGCGTAGGTGTGAGCCAGTTTTATTAATTGTTATGTGCACGTGTCAGGAGCCTGATGGCTGGGCTGGATTTGCCAGACTTGGGTGAGGCTCGGTGTCCCACTGTATATGCCAAGAGACTGCAAAGAAAAAGTTAATTTCACTCATGGAAATAAATCAATGTTGGCTGTACAGTCCTAGGGTACTGTATGGTTTATTATGCGTCCATCTCAGAAAACAGGTCTCCTCTTGTCCATGTCCATGGTGATGTGGTTTTCTGTAAAACAAGTGAATCCATCAAAAAGTAATTATGGTGTTGAAATTATGTTAAATTATGAGTAAATCCTGATAATTGAGACAGAAATCTGACGTATTGTGTTATAAACATTCACTTTTAAACAGTGCACACAGGCACGCTCTAATAATGATGCGTAGGCTATTCAACATGACTTTGTTCTCATATTGCCAAATATGTTTAACAAGGAGGATAGGGATATCAGAAAGGGGGGGCAGGGGAAATCAGGAGGGAGGACTAAGGTAGAGTTTGAAAAGGTGTGTTTTTAGTCTGCGTCGAAATAGGGGGAGGGATTCTGTTGTCCGACCGCCAGGTGCACGTAGAGAGGGAACCATGAGGCGACCAGAGCTGGCAGACCGGAGTGGTCTAGCTGGGGAGTAGGGAGTGATCAAGGATTGTATGTAAGGTGGGGAAGTCTCCTTAGCAGCCTGAAATGCCAACACTAGGGCCTTGAATCGGATGCGTGCGGCAATAGGAAGCCAGTGGAGGCCAATGAGAAGCGGGGTGACATGAGCCAACCTGGGCTGACTGGTGATCAGGTGGGCAGCAGCATTCTGGACCAGCTGGAGGGGCTTGATGGCACATGCTGGGAGACCGGCTAGGAGGGAGTTGCAATAATCCAGGCGGGAAATAACGAGCGCCTGGAGTAGGAGCTGGGTGGCTTTCTCCGTCAAGAGATGACGGATACGGCGTATATTGTACAGAAAGAACCTGCAGATCCTCTGGCAGTGGAGGATACTTGTGGAGCCAGGGTGAGGCAGGGTGAGTCACCCCAAGATTCTTTGCCGTACGGGAGGAGGAAACTACAAATTCCTCAGCAGTCAGTGAGAGGTCGATTGACGGAGAGGACTTAGCAGGGATGTAGAGAAGCTCAGTTTTGGCCAGGTTAAGCTTTAAGGTAGGTACATTGTGGCCGGTAAGGGATGCACACGGTCAGCAACAATACTCAAATAGGCTGTGCCATTCAAGCAATGATCCATTGGTATCAATGGGCCCAAGAAAGCATTCCGGACACCGTTACACCACCGCCGCCAGCCTGGACTGTTGACACAAGGCAGGTCGGGTCCATGGATTCATGCTGTATGCCTGTATGCCTCAGCAGAAATAAAGATTCATCAGACCAGGCTACGTTTTTCCAGTCTTCAACTGTCCAATTTTGGTGCGCCTGTGCCCACTGCAGCCTCAGCTTTCTGTTCTAGAAACTGTTGTGTGTGAAAATCCCAGGAGATTCCAGAAATACTCAAACCAGCCTGTCTGGTACCAACAATCATGTCACGGTCAAAATCACTGAGATCGCATTTCTTCCCCATTCTGATGGTTGATGTGAAAATTAACTGAAGCTCCTGACCCGTATCTGCATGCTTTTATGCATTGCACTGCTGCCACACAATTGGCTGATTAGATAATCATGTGATTAAGGAGATGTACACGTACACAAGTGCTCAGTGAGTGAAGAGGGCAAAAGATTCTTTGTCTTTTCTAAGACAAAGACAGAAAGGCAAAACCCAAGGCTAAAACCAAGAGTAGACATTCAGAATTCTTTATTTTGAAACAAATCAGTCTAACAGGACACATCTGGGCAACAAGAAACACCTGTCAATCACAAAAGGTGAGCTCTGGTAAGCTGTTCTCAGTGTGAATACAGTGTTCTCAAACATGTGCTTTCATACGAGGCTCAAGTGTTCAAGTATCAACTGGTGGGGAAGAGAGTTATAGAGGAAAAAGGGGGAGAAAGAGATAGAGTAAGAGGTGGAGAGTGAGAGGTAGAGAGAGAGGTAGAGTGAGAAGGGAGAGAAAGAGATAGAGGGAGAGAGAGAGGGAGAGGGGAGAGAGATAGGTAGAGTGAGGGGGAGAGAGGGGTAGTGAGAGAGAGGGAGAGGGGGAGAGAGAAATAGAGTTAGAGAGGGAGAGAGACTGATTGGAGGTTGGGAAGTATGTGACCTCAAGAAGAATAAAGACGGAGATAAAAACATTATATTTGAAAAATGATAATAAATATAATAATGTATAAATAAATAAATAAATAAATAAATGTATAATTAGTTATTTAGCAGACGCTTTTATCCAAAGCAACTTACAGTTGATTAGATAAAGCAGGGGACAATTTCCCTAGGAGCAACGAGGGCCTTGCTCAAGGGCCCAACAGTGGCACTAATCTTATTTTGGCTTGAACCACCAACCTTCCAGTTCTCAGTCATGTACCTTAGCCACCTGTAGCCGGCTGCGCCATTTAATATTTAATAAATGTTAATAACAATAGTTAATAAATGTTATATTAGCATTATTTATGTTTCTGTGTTGTGTGATATAATATAATATAGTATAATTACTTGGCATGTGGAATTGCACATTATGTTTGTGTGTGTGTGTGTGCATGTGTTAATACCTTTCTTCTGACTAGAAAATCAGATAAAAATGCTCGTTGTAATCTGCTCTCATCTGAAACCCTCCCGCCACTGTCAGTTACAATATGGAGAATGTAAACAAACTGGTAGCTTTGGTGAAAAGATTTGGGAACACTTTTCAATAAGGTTTATGAATTAGCATTAACTAATGTAGCTGTTAACATGAATTCATGACTTACACTTACATTAATTAAGCATGAAATTAACTTTCCATTAGTTTCTGTATTTCCTAACTACTAACTAATGTGTTAATTACATAAATATTGTTCCCTTTTTTCCAGGAGACACAGTAGTGCGACCAGAAATGAAAGTTTATTCCCCACAGCGGTCCACTGTGAGTTGGGAATGAGTCTGAAGTGTGGGTCTCTCTCCAGAGCTTATACAGGGAGAGATAAGCAGTGTGTCTGTGTGTGTGTGTGTGTGTGTGTGTGTGTGTGTGTGTGTGTGAGTGTGTGTGTGAGTGAGTGTGTGTGTCTGTGTGTGTGTGTGTGTGTGCGTGCGTGCGTGCGTGTGTGTGAGTGTGAGTGTGAGTGTGAGTGTGTGAGTGTGAGTGTGAGTGTGAGTGTGTGTGAGTGTGAGTGTGAGTGTGAGTGTGAGTGTGTGAGTGTGAGTGTGAGTGTGAGTGTGAGTGTGAGTGTGAGTGTGAGTGTGTGAGTGTGTGTGTGAGAGTGTGAGTGTGAGTGTGAGTGTGAGTGTGAGTGTGAGTGTGTGTGTGTGAGTGTGTGTGTGTGAGTGTGAGTGTGAGTGTGAGTGTGAGTGCGTGCGTGCTTGCGTATGTGCGTCGCTCTGGATAAGAGTGTCTGCCAAATGCCAATAATGTAATTTAATTTACATGTGTGCACACACAATTACCTGATTAGATACTCACATGCATAAATAGGTGTTATAAAGTAATGTTCCTAATAAAGTGCTGAGTGAGTGTATATTTTCATGTTAATATTGTCATGGGCCATTTCTGCTGAGTGGGCCTTAATGGAACCAGTGATGCATGTCTTTCCTTTATTTTAATATTACATATTATATTAGTATGGCTGTCATATAGCTGATTTTATTTGTGTTGCAAATGTTTCACAAATCTTTAATAATAATAATAATAATAAAAATAATAATAATAATAATAATCATTATAATTATTATTATTATTATTATTATTATTATTATTATTATTATTGCTGTGATTGGTATTGGATATTCAAAACAGTGTTCCATTCCAAATTTTTTAATAAATTAGTAAGCCTTTTTGTTTTGTTTTGTTTTGTAGCCAAACTGACAGTAACTCAAATCACACTGCATAAATTATAATATTGGTATGCAGAAGTTCATCTCTGAAAGCACCACATGTTTAACCTTGAAGTGGATGGGCCACAGCAGCATAAAACCAAGTCCAAAAGAACTGCAATAAATACCTAATAAAGTGATCACTGAGTGTGTATACTAACTATAGTCTATTTGCAGACTCCTGCTGTTCACATGGTCTTCAGTGAAGCACATGATGATTTTGAATCGAAAAAGGATAATTTCAGAACCTCCTCTGTTTCCGACCATATGGCAATTATTGTCCTGATGTGTCCACCTAAAACAGAGGTAACCAACCCTGTTCCTGGAGATCTACCCATTGGTTTTTCATACCAATAATAAATCACACCTCATTTAACCAGGGGGTGGAAAGAAGACTACTTGGTTTGTACTTCATCACTGTACTATATCGGGGAATTTGCACTTTTTTTGTATGCTTGTACTTTCACTCAATTACATTTCAGTGACAAATGTCATACTTTTTACTCCTTACATTTTAAATGTATACCATCACAGTACTTGTTCCATATTTCACAGGTCCAACTTCAAACCCTTTTTTTTCTCTGGCCAAAATATCAATCCCTGTTTTAAACAGTCAATAAAACCCATATCAGTGGTTAATGAACCCACCCACACCAATTCTGATTGGTCATTGTGCAACATCAAATTAGACACCATGATGTAGTCCAGGCGTGAGTGATAAGACTTTGAACATTTTAGCTAGCAATTAGCTTAAGCCTTAGCGATTTATCTGTGTCATTACATTCCAGTCGGGTTCCAACAATTATCGGGAGTCATTGTGCATGGTAAAGAGTAAAAACTTAACTTTTTGACTTTTAATACATTCAGAAGTAGAGACTTTTTAACTTTCACTCGAATATATTTTCAGCTAGATACTCTGACTTTTAATTCAGTGAGATTTTTACGTAGTAGCCATACTTTAACTTAAGTATAATTTCAGGGTGCTTTTTCCAGCCCTGCTGTTATCGACATTATATTTCAGGCTGTAACAAAAACAAAAATCACAGGGGTTTTCACTGGAAATCTACACTCACGGACCACTTTATTAGGAAGACCTGTACACAAATATTTAATCAGCCAATCGTGTGGCAGCAACTAAATGTATAAAAGCATGCAGACATGGTCAAGAGGTTCAACTGTTTTTCAGACCAAATGTAAGAATGGGGAAGAAATGTTGGTTGCAAACAGGGTGGTTTGAGGATCTGAAAAACTGCTGAGTTTGCAGAATATGCTGCGGAATACAAAAAATATATAGTTTTGTTGGTGAAAACTATTTTTATTCAGTGACCTCGTGAAGTGGTGCCTTAACTGATTTTATGTCTGCTAGGGCACGGATAATTTTTTTCAACTACAGACTTCATAATAATGCTAATGGAGATAATCAATTAATCAAGCAATTACCGCTACGTGGTTCGAAATAACAAGATGAATATATAGGATATTACAACAGAACAATGTGCACGTGTCCATATAGGACATGAATAGTCAATGCATCGGTGTCGAGATACTAAATGATAAAAATATCTTGACACTTAATATATTGCCCACTTACTTTGGATCTTGGGCTGCCCGCACTTGAGAAACTGATAGCCTATGCAGTTATTCCATAGTCACCCATATGTCCATCATGCCACAGTAGCGCTGATAGTGTACGGATAAATGGAGGCTACAGTAGAGTGGCGCTCCATCACACAGCAGTGAACTTTATAACTTTTTAATAACCTGTGGCAATAACGCCCCCACGCTGCATTGAAATGGCCTGACTTAAACCGAAACTGCTCTTACGTTTCTGACACGTTGGGACTATTGTACCTATTCTATGTGGTCAAAAGAAATTTGGAACAGGTTTGAACCCGAATAAAAGATACCTCCAATGCCACCATCATAAATGACCTGATGAGTCAGCGCTAAGGATAAGTGGGTTACATTACATTACATTAATGGCATTTGGCAGACGCTCTTATCCAGAGCGACGTACAACACAGTGCATACCCATAACCAGGGATAAATGCGCTGAAAGACCCTAGAGGGAAGTACAATTTCAACTGCTACCTGTACAACAACGATAAGGACCAGGGCCTATTTGATTTTTTAAAATTATTTTATTTTATTTTTTTAACCACAGAAACAGGTCTTGCCCGTACCACATATCCTCATACCTTACCACATGACAGTATTGTAAGGGAATCTGCGAGTGGGAAAAGCTCTTAAATCAAGAACTTCTTACTGTAAGTGTTGAAAGGAAAGACTGTGCAGTAATTGAGTGAAAGCTCTGACTCATTCGGCATGTCTAGAAGGAGGCATTGGAGCTTTATTCAGGTCCAAAACCGCACATTAAAGTAACACTTAGTAGCACATTGCTACCTCATTGCATTTATTTATCCACAAATGACCACTTGAGCCACGTACAATATTTAGCTACAATACTCCCAACGTGGGTGCAGTGGGTAGCGGTGGGTCACAGCAAGGAGGTCCTGGGTTCAAATCCCCATCAGCCAGGGCCTCTCTGTGCGGAGTTTGCATGTTCTCCCCGTGTTTGCGTGGGTTTCCTCCGGGTACTCCGGTTTCCTCCCACAGTCCAAAGACATTCAGGTTAGGCGGTGTTGGAGAGTCTAAATTGCCCATGGGTATGAGTGTGTGAGTGAATGGTGTGTGTGCCCTGCGATGGACTAGCGACCTGTCGAGGGTGTATTCCTGCCTTTCGCCCAATGTATGCTGGGATAGGCTCCAGCCCCCTGCGACCCTGTTCAGGATAAGCGGGTTAGGATAATGAATGAATGAATGAATGACTCCCAACGTGTCCGGAATATGTCAGGACTGTAAAACAAACCCAGTCGCAGTAATCCAACAGGCAGAAAGCTAAACGCGGAAGTCGGGGACGAAACGGGTTGAAACGGAAATCAATCAGGTAACTCTGGAAAGTATGGAGTTGGCACATAACAATCTGGCAGGGAACTAACAAACACCACAGGTATATATAGGGAGATAACGAAGGGAAACAATAATCAGGTGTGTATGAAAACCAGGAAGAGAAAAGAGGTTTTAAAACGAATGATTGGACATGAATGGGAGAGACACACAGACTACGGAAACCACAGAGGGTGACAATACATGGAAACGCTAACACCTTAGAATACAATACATTGAAAAAACATGAAACCTAACACAGAACCCCCCTCTACGCGTGACACCTAGCGCCCCCTAGTGCCCATTTCCAGGTGTTCCAGAAAAAAGTCTCTGATCAGGGAGGGATGGAGGCTGTGGCGATGTGGCGTTCAGTTCCCTTGGCAGCGGGTGTCCAGTAGAAGGTGATCTTGCTGGAGGTCAAGGCAGACAAGGGAGTGGTGACACGGCTGTTAGCATTCGTGTTCGTGGCAGTTAGTAGGAGGGGGCCAATTACTACGGCGGGGGCCACTTGGCTCAGGCAGTAAGAGCAGTCGTCTGGCAGTCGGAGGGTTGCCGGTTCGTTCCCCCGCCCGGGCTGTGTCGAAGTGCCCCTGAGCAAGGCAACTAACCCCCAAATGCTCCTGATGAGCTGGTCGGGGCCTTGCATGGCAGCCAATCTGAGGACGTCATTTATGAGGTTTTGGAAAACGAACCAGAGCTGGCAGACCGGAGTGGTCTAGCTGGGGAGTACAAGGGGATGCCCTTATAAATGCTCCCAGTGTGGGAAGAGTTTTGCTTGTTTGTACACTCTGAAAATATACCAGCGAACTTGTACAAGTGAGCGCTCTTGCCATTGCTCCCAGTGTGGGAAGCGTTGTTTTACCTAAAAGTACACCAGCAAACTCACACCAGGGTTTGCCCCGACCCTGCTCCCAGTGTGGGAACAGTTCCACTCTGTTAGACTAACTCCCGACCCTGCTCCCAGTGTGGGAACAGTTCCACTCTGTTAGACTAACTCCTGACCCTGCTCCCAGTGTGGGAACAGTTCCACTCTGTTAGACTAACTCCTGACCCTGCTCCCAGTGTGGGAACAGTTCCACTCTGTTAGACTAACTCCTGACCCTGCTCCCAGTGTGGAACAGTTCCACTCTGTTAGACTAACTCCTGACCCTGCTCCCAGTGTGGGAACAGTTCCACTCTGTTAGACTAACTCCTGACCCTGCTCCCAGTGAGGGAACAGTTCCACTCTGTTAGACTAACTCCTGACCCTGCTCCCAGTGTGGAACAGTTCCACTCTGTTAGACTAACTCCTGACCCTGCTCCCAGTGTGGAACAGTTCCACTCTGTTAGACTAACTCCCGACCCTGCTTCCAGTGTGGGAACAGTTCCACTCTGTTAGACTATCTCCTGACCCTGCTCCCAGTGTGGAACAGTTCCACTCTGTTAGACTAACTCCTGACCCTGCTCCCAGTGTGGAACAGTTCCACTCTGTTAGACTAACTCAGAGTTTGTCAGCTGAGTGTAAGAGGAGCGTGAGCACGAGTGACCGTAATGTGACTGAAGCGAGGAGCGGGTTTCCATAAATGTGGAGCGTCAGCCTGAGCGGTCGCTCCGATACGCTCCTGAACCGCTCACATGGAGCAGTCAGCTCTGGCATGACCGCACGGTCCTCAGTGTCACGTCCAGACTAAGATGGGAAGCTCCTGAGCGGAGATGCTTCACTCCCGTTTTCTGAAAAGCCTGAGCTGGGTGTGATTGGTGCCACTTGAGCATCTTGTCATCTGCTGAAATCATCTGTGGGAATCAAAGACGGCAGTGTGCAGAAACAATAGCCACCCTTTGATGACTTTCAACTTTTAGTTATTAGTTTTGATCATTGATGAGTTTATACACCATGTGACGCATTGTCAATTGGAATTCATCCAATCCTGAATTATGTACTAGTGATGATGGAATACCGCTAGTTCTGGTGATTCACGGGCATTTCAGATTACAAAATTAAGAAATATCTATTTTTTACATTTATCGATGTTGATAAAATTGAGGTCCCATTAAACAATATATAATGATGACGATGATACTCTACCTAAAGATTTAATGATATAACTGCAGCTCGTTATATTCAAAACATATTCAAACAAATAAAATACATTTTTGATTTAATAAAAAAAAGCAATCATTCCATTTATCAATGTGAGATGAAGTTTAAAAGGCACACAACCCCCATCCCCAAATCCCAGACCTTACACATTAGGAATTTCATTGATAAGGCACTTCACATACAGAGACATAGCCCTCACAGATATTCACCATGTGTACACCGGTCATACAGGCAAAGTTATATATCCATTTAAAACTAAAAATGTCCCCAGTTATTGATAGAACGAACGTCTTGATTTCCTTGTCAGTTAATAGAATGGTTAATTGAAGACATTGGTGTAGAAAATGAAAACGTCCCCATCCGACATACAGTAAGTAACATTACATTACATTACATTACAGTCATTTGGCAACAAAGTGCAAAACTATAAACAGGGACCAATGTGCTTTCACCCCTGTTACTTTCAACCCGGCTCTCCCCTAAAGTTACCACAGTCACATTCGAAACACATGTTTAAAATTATGTTTTTTTTGTTTATAAGTGGGGTAATGACCTTCGCCTCTGGCAATTTCCTACCTCTGCCCCTCTGTCATTATCCCTGACAAACTAAAGGAAAACTGGTTGAGACCTACCGCTCGTTTCTAAAGTAATGCTTTTGGCTTTTCCAGCACACCGGCCGCCAATACACATAGCCTACACCCCACATATTGACACGCTAAAGAAAACAGCAGCCTTGCACAAAATCTGATCTGCAGACAGAGAAGGTCCTATTGTTTCAAGGGGGGAGTCTGAGGTCAACTTATTTCATTTCACTTCAAAACATCCACCAAATTCAAGACAGCATTACATTTTCTTTGGTAAATAAATCTTTCATTTTTCATTTTGGGTTAAAACATTTTTGGCTAATTGTAATGCAGCCTTATGTTTGTAATAGTTTCTTATCAAGTGTCATTACTTTTTTTTGACGGGGCAGCACGTTTACCTGGCCCTTTGCCATTTCCTCCAAAAATAAAAGCTTATTAAGGCTGCTTGGGAGGTCGTGTTCATTTCACAGCCAATGCTTCCCCTCATATCCCTTCAAACAACTTCATTTTGTTTTTACAGGCCAGCAGCTTCATGATGACAGACTCGTAGTCTCCGGCGTGCAGTCCAGTTGGCTTCCACTTTGTAAATTTGTTTTTCTCCCAGTAATGCTGCCAGGTTCCGTCCTTGGCTGCCCCAAATCCAAAAACATTCACCTGAGACCAAGAGGAAGTAGACGGACAGTTTGATGTTAAACTGAATATATTTTCATAAATGGCAGTTTTTGGCTTGTAATTACAAGAATAGGACACACCAGATGTACGCAAATACCCAAAATAGCTTCACTGAACAACAAGTGCTTGAGATTAACTCACAAAGGACAGCATTAAAACAGAAAAACAATGAATGTTCTCCTAACAAGACATTAATAAGATTCATAAGTGTTTCAGGAATGGTCAATGAAATGTAATCTTGCAAAAACTCTGCCACTGGCTCATCAGGCTTAAAGTAAAAAAAGGTATCAGGGCATTTCACCAACACTAGATGGCAGTATATGCCAGCTCAAACGTACACTGCATCTGACACTGCACTTTGATTTTGCTTTTTTCTTGGGTAAATTGGATAAAGCCAGTTTGTTAATTATACGGTTTGTTAAAATGTGTAATATGTGCTTACCTCATCACATACGTGGATGGCGAACATCAAGGTTAAGAAGCCGGTGGAGGGATATTTCCCATGGAGTTCAAGCCACACATCATAGACATACTTTAAGAACGTGGGGTTGTATATTAACACCTGTGTTGAATAAAATCATAAAAGTCACAGAATGAGCACAAGAGACATACTACATGTGATATTTGTATATTCACACACTTGTACATATACACACACACACACACACACACACAGACACAAAAGCATCTTGGAACAAAGTGCGACACAAGACTCTTTCACCTTATTCTTGTCTGCATTAATCTTGGCCATCACCGGCATCCGGGTGCTGTTGAAAACAGAGAGATGTCAATAGCCTGCTGGGTGCCACTTAGTCCAATGATTATCCACAAGATCACAGAGTCCACTAGTACCCCAGGGCAGGACACTTGGAGCATCCATGGCAGCACTGAACCAAGAGCTGATAAAGGAGCCCTTTTTCCCTTTCTTTGTGCATAACTGTCTGTCTAGCTCATTTTAGCCCTCACCCTAACATTAAATGCAAAGTGTAATGATGAAAACTGTTGCTTCTTTTTCATCCGAAAACAAAGTGAGTGAGCACCACAGCAGCTTCTGACGAGGGCTCTTGTTTCTCAGAGCTGCATTCAGCTTCTTAGATCGATGTTCAAACACAAATGCATTCCCAATGTAGCCCATGGCCACCTACCGTTTCACAGTGCCTGTGGTCAGAGCACTAGTGATCCACTCCAGATCCAAAGTCTTGAATGGTATCAGCAGCAGGCTCGTGTCCTTTTGCAGGTTTGTGGCACTTTCTGGGTACATGACACGATGGGTGGTTCTGTTCCCTACGTCCTTTTCATAGCCCAAAATGGGAGCTTTGTTCATTCTGCAGAGACTATATATATATATTGCTTTTAGAGACTGGCTGCTATGTAAACTAGTCTTGACATTGATTTTAGACAAAGCAATCATGAGAGCTGCATTTATGTGGCCCAAGTTTACGAGACAACCAAGAAACATCATTATGGTTTCTGTAACGTGATGGGAGAAATATGTTTCAACACTATTGGCACAGAAAATACACTGACTGGTATTCAATTAACATTTCTCCTTCACTTACTAATAAATGCAAGCTTTCTACATTTTCTTTGATGTATGGAAGAAACACATGGCATTTTACTTTTCTGCCTCTGCTTTTAATAGTTAGTCAAGGTCAGTGAGTTACAATAACAGCACAGCTTTCTTATGCATTTATTAATGCACCCAAAAACAAACCCAAACACACGGACAGGGTCTAGCCTAACACTGTCAGTCCCGAAGCAGGCCGAGCTATCCAAAAAGAATAGAATACATTATATTACATTATTACATTATTGGCATTTGGCAGACGCTCTTATCCAGAGTGACGTACAACAAAGTGCATACCCATAACCAGGGATAAGTTCGCTGAAAGACCCTAGAGCGAAGTACAATTTCAACTTTTTTTTGAACAAAGAAACAAACAAACAACAGAGCAAAAGTGACCAAAGTTAACTATCCAAACACTGCTTACCTAGCCAACTAAAAATACCGATACACAAAGCAAGTCACAGAGACAACAATTAAGGTTCACAGGGAGGTAGGGAGGGATGGGGAGAGGTGCTGCTTGAAGAGGTGTGTCTTCAGCATGCGCTTGAAGGTGGGGAGAGATTCTACAGTTCTGACCTCAACGGAGAGTTCGTTCCACCACCATGGAGCCAGAACAGACAGTAGTCGTGAGCGTAAGGTGGAGGTTTGGAGAGAGGGAGGTGCCAAGCGGCTTGTGGAGGCTGAACGAAGAGGTCTGGCAGGGGTGTAGGGTCTGATGATTTTTTGTAGATAAGTTGGGGAAGACCCCTTAACTGCTTGGAAGGCTAGCACCAATGTTTTGAATTTGATGCAAGCCATGACAGGCAGCCAGTGGAGGGAAGTAAGCAGGGGGGTGACGTGTGAGTATTTGGGAAGGTTGAAGACCAGACGAGCTGCTGCATTCTGGATAAGTTGGAGGGGTCTGATGGCGGACGCTGGGAGGCCAGCCAAGAGGGAATGAGAGAGAGAGAGAGAGAGAGAGAGAGAGATGCAGGGTGTGTTGTGGTCCTCACTCCTGGTCCTGGAGAGCCGCAGCACTCAACTGATCAATTAAAGCTGAAATTACACGAGATTGCACCTTACCTGAGCCCTCAATGACACTGAGACCAGCACACACACACACCCTCCATGGCACTGAGAGACCAGCACACACACACCCTCCATGGCACTGAGAGACCAGCACACACACAACCTCCATGGCACTGAGAGACCAGCACACACACACCCTCCATGACACTGAGAGACCAGCACACACACACACCCTCCATGACACTGAGAGACCAGCACACACACACCCTCCAGGGCTACACGTCCCGAAGCCTTCTTAACGCTACGTTGTTCATAAATTGGACCTTAAGCTGTACCTTAACGTTTCAATGTGTTTCCCGAAACGTTCTTTGCTAAGTATACCTTCCGTACGTCGTACTTTCGTAAGGTTGGTCTGGACCACTCTTCGCTATACCATAGCGATGTTGTCAGCTCACTCCGCTAGTGGCCACCACTGTTAGTTAGGACTGCAAGCCTCTGAAATCACCTGTTGCTCTTAGTTACATCTCAATCTGTTAAGCAATATGTACACTAATATTTATACAGTTGTAGTTGGCTAATAATATTACTAAAATACCACATTAATGGGACTGTTTTCATGGAAAGAATAAATATAATAAATTATAATAAATAATGTTGCCAAATTGCCTTTTAAATGACATTCATAAACTCATGATTTTACACTCTCCCTGTGGGCTGGAGTAATGTTTAACCATAGTGCTTTCTTTGTTTTGTTTGACACCGTAGTCCTAAAACTGTAAAATAATTTCCACGCCACGTCCTTTAACATTATCTGCATTTTGTTTGCTGTGAAGCTGTGTGACCGCTTCTTTCTTTTCTTTTCTTTTTCGCCGTAGCTTTATGTTGTTTTCGTGTTGGTGCGTTTTGCTTGTTGGTGCGCTTTTATTGAAAACGTCAGCTAATCAGTGAATTACACCAGTAATGTGATGGTGCCTCTCTCCTCATTGAAAAGTCATTTAAGGCAGCATGACAAAGATATTAAAATAATGTAAATAAAACATGACATGGCCAAGAAGGCGTATTGCTAGAGAGCCTAGTGGGGCCAGGCGTGATATCACAAACCGTATAAATAATTTGGCGAAGATTATTATGTAACGGCCTGGGGTTCTGTACCTGGGCTGGATGGGACCGGGTAGTCTGTGGCTACCCGGTCGTGTTTAAAGTTTTTGTTAGAGGGTGTCTTGGGGCGGTTTTCAAACAGGTCGTCTGATCTGCTATAAAAAACCATTGTCGCCCGACCATTTTGTCAGTGTGCGAATGTTTGCTGTGAGGAGCATTACTGTTAGTCTGTCTGTTGGAGCCAGCGCTCGCTACAATATATACGGTTGGATAATTTAGTTTGTAAGTTTGAACTTCTATTAATATGTTACCACAAGTCGTGATAAATGGAATGTTTTAAAGTATTCATGCAGTGTTTTATTCATAAATAACACTACTTTCTCTAATAACGCAATCAAGCAGTCGCGGCATGGAGTGCATAATCGATCACAGGACCTGTCTGATAGGCCTAGTAATGTCGCACGTAGAAGCTATGCCTTAAGCAACCGCCTAAGGGATAGTTCGGAGAACACGCCTAGAAAAGTAAACAACTTTCGTAAGGTATACCTTTCGCGTCTTCGTAAACTGCTAAGAGAAAATCAGGCTGAATCTGTCGTCTTATGATGAAGTCATTGGAGTCAATGAGGGCTCCGTAATCGGATCCGTTGAGGTTCCGAGAATTCCCGACTACAGCGCAAGCCCTGCAGCGATTGGGCGCTGAGTCATGAGCCTCTGGGGACACAGTAAAGACACACAACAGAGACTCTCAGCTGCCCGAGAGTCAATCAGCAAGAGCAACGATAGCTGCAGAACAGAACAAAACATAACCCCAGGCGAAAGAAAGGTTATGCTGTTTTAAAAATTTTAAATACAGCATAAATAACCGCGGTCGAGCTGCACTTTCACGCCTGTTTTCCGTTCTGGTTCCTCAGTGGAGGAATGACTTGCCTCCCCCTATTTCGACGCAGAATAAAAACACACCTTTTCAAACTGTACCTTAGTCCTCCCTCCTGATTTCCCCCCACCCTTCCGATATCCCTGTTGTCTAACCCCCCCCAAATTAAAAAAAAAAAAAAAACTTACGATGACTGTATTTTTTGTTTAGAACAGCACTTCATGTGTATTTTACTAGTTATGGATGTGATGCTTTAACTTGTGGAAGTTTTTAGACATGTTTAGACGTATTTATTAGACATATTTCTTAGACTTATTAAGTCTTCTGCTGCTGTAGCCTAACCGGTTACAGTTATGATGCGTTGTGTGGTCAGAGACGCTCTTCTGCTTAACACTGCTGTAATGTGTGGTTATTCGCGTTACTGTCACCTTCCAATCAGCTTTGACCAGTCTTGCCATTCTCCTCTCACCTCTCTCACGAACAAGGCGTCTCTGCCCCGCAGAAATGCTGCTCACTGGATATTTTTAGGATTCTTTTTTTCGCACCGTTCTCTGCAAACTCTAGAGCAGGGGTCGGCAACCCTGGTCCTGGAGAGCCGCAGGGTGCGCTGGCTTTCGTTGTTACTTGGCATTAATTGATCAATGAAAGCCGTTGATTACAGTTAACTCACCTCACCTGGTTTCTTGGGTCTGAATCGGTTGCTTATTTTAAGGTGGAGACGAAAGCCAGCACAGCCTGCGGCTCTCCAGGACCAGGGTTGCCAACCCCTGCTCTAGAGACTGTAGTAAGTGGAAATCCCAGGAGATCAGCAGTTTCTGAGATACTCAAACCACCCTGTCTGGCACCAACAATCATTCCATGGTCAAAGTCAACTAGATCACATTTGTTCCCCATTCTGAGATTTGGTCTGAAAAACAGCTGAACATCTTGATCACATCTCCATGCTTTTATGGATTTAGTTGTTGCCACATGATTGGCTGATTCAATATTTGCATTAACAAGCTGGTGCACAGGTCTACCTAATTAAGTGCTCACTGAGTGCATAGTGGTGATTGTAGTTTTGCTAGTGATCATATTTGTACTTCATAATGCTTGGTTTTGAAAGTGAACTCATTTTTTATAAAGGTGCATCTTAATGCATTCATGCTGAACATTTGCTTTAGAAAACGACAAACATGAACAATATTTTTAACAATGGCTAAAATTTTCATTTTTACAAATGTACATGGGGGACACTATTTAATGCAATTCTATTTCATGCATTCGACATTCATCACAACAAAACTCAAAGCCTCATTTCATTATATACTATAACCTCTAAAACTCTGTCATGCATGATTATGTCGTAATGTACATGTGATTTCTTAGTTTTTTATTTTTAATAAATTAGCAAAATTTTCAAAAAAAACTTCTTTCATGTTTTCATTATGGGGTGTTGTGTGTAGAATTTTGAGGAAAAAAATTAATTTATTCCATTTTGGAATATGGCTGTAACATAACAAAATGTGGGAAAAGTGAAGCGCTGTGAATGCTTTCCGGATGCACTGTACATGTCTGCTTGGGTGTAGTACGATTATTGGATGCTTTGTACTTAATCTTGATCGATGTATAAGGACGTGTGAATGTTTAACATAATGGCCATTTATGATTACCGAAATTATTTAGATTATTATTTGTAAAACAAAAAATTAGGCGCCAGAATATTATGGCCATTCTCATGCAAATAAGATTTGAGTTTGGGTGTGGATTTGCATTATTAATATTATAATTAGGGCTAATGGTTGTGAAGTAGGCCTATATTTGTTTAATGTGCCTAATGATGTGTTTTTGGGCCACGTTTACAATGACACGAGAGGGCAAAGGCTATAGGCCTATATGACATATAGGAAGTTGAATTGCTGGGGTCGAAAGCCGATGGCGTTTGCTATAGTTTGGTTAAAAATACATTTTGACCACACGCTACCTTGATTATAATATGTTTTTCGTTCAGTTAAAATGCAATGTCTAATTTACAACTATGTCTCGTTCATGTTTTGGTGCTGCAAATGGACAAATAAATTATTTTAATTTTGCAAACGGAGCCAGAGGGAAGAAGTGCGTTCATCCAGCCAGGCTATGCGCTGCTTCACGGTTTGGAACAAATGGTTGAATTCGTCGAAACAAAAGTCAAATTTGTTCTTCGATGTGCCTCGGATTACTGGAAAAGCATAACTTTAAATTTGGAAGATATGCCCTGGTGAACCGTAATCCGGTTGGCAAGTTATTATTATTCTTTTTATTATTCTTTTATTTTTTATTGACATTACATGTATGACTTTCCTTTCCAATCAAATATTGCTAAATGCTAAATGCTAAATGTATGTCATATGTTTTACCATAAAACTCAGTATTTGTGTAAAAATTTGTCCCCTGAAGTGGGGGCTGGTGGAGGGATTAGAAAAGGAATTCATGTTTGTGTGTGCTTACCTGCCACCAGTAATAGGTGCTCTTCTAAAGTATGGCGTTCTCCTGCGACAAGAGCGGCGATATGGACGTGTTAAAGCGCTTCATGAACCAGGGGTCTTCATCCTCAACAGAGATGCACTGGCGGCAGGCACACAGTGCCCTGGAGACGGGTTTGTCGGACCACCGGACGGTAAACCGTAATACGCACGATGGGGTACTGCTGTAGCAGAATATAATGATGGCAATGGCACAGATGCAGGACAGCACAATCAAAAGCTTTCTTTTCAGATGCTTGAGGTCAACCATTTTGTAAATGATATGCGTTGTGTTTGTGATACTGGAAAGAGTTTTTTTTTTTTTAAAAAAAGCTTCCTCACTGGAGGGTTTGACTTCAGACGAGGATTTGGAAGGTTTGCTAAATGCGCGTAGTTTACATTTCCTGCTTGGCAAAATGCATGTAATGTGCTTAGAGGTACAGATTAAAAAACAACCATTGTCTGAACGGGAGGGAAAATGTGATGGTTTGAAGCCGAAGGAGGAAGCAGAAACATGAGACAGGCACCCTCCATCAACAGCACCATTGAAAACTGCTCTTAAAATTCCGCACCTAGAAAGAAAACAAAGGAGGATTGAGCATGTTGCTCCATCTATACATATCAGTAATGTACCTGGAACATTCCCCAACAGAGGGATTGCTCTTTGTAGAATCCATGCACTCCCCTGCGTAGTCTAGCTAATTAACTAATAAAAGCGTCAGCTAAATAACAGCTAGCTAGCTAATGTAATATTCAAGAGCCAAAAATATATTTATCTTATTTCCAGGTGGAAGTGTGAATTCCTATGATGCACACAGCCTGAGACACTCAAGGAAAAAGTACGGAAATTACATAAAAATTGGTGTTTATGCTTAAAGATCTGTCAAATTAATCTGTTGTTCACTCTACATGTTCACGTGCAATACGTCACAAAGGAATGCGTCATACCGAATGAAAAAATCATGTCCCAGGCACATATTTTGTATTCATTACATCCTCATATCTTATTTCAGTACAGAGTTACCGAAAGTTAAGTTGAAGGTGTGCTCTTGTGACAACTTGCCCCATCATAGACAGGGCTCCAGACTGTGGTGAGATTGTGCCATTTTGCACGATATTAATTGATCATAGCCCACTTACTTCAGATATCGGGCTCCCCGTACTTGCAAAACTGATATCCGTTGGAGTCATTCCATATTCATTCAGTTTAACACAAAGGAAAGAAACCACAATAAAAATATATCCCGTTCATACTGGTCGATGATTACTGTGGCTCCCTTTCCCAGGGCTCTTTGTACAGTAGTGCCCCAGTAGCAGTGGTCGCGTACGGATGAATTAACTTCTGAACTGGCGGCGCAGGTACAAGAGTATCGGACTTTTAATTAGCCTACCCTGTTGCGGTAATGCCCCCTTCCAGGAACAAAACAAGGTTTAATTGAAATGGCATAACTTACACCTGAGCTATTTATACGTTCCAGACACTTTGGGAGTATTGTAGCTAAATATTGTACGTGGCTCAAGTGGTCATTTGTGGATAAATAAATGCAATGAGTTAGCAATGTGCTACTACGTGTTACTTTAATGTGCGGTTTTGGACCTGAATAAAGCTCCAATGCCTCCTTCTAGACATACCGAATGAGTCAGAGCTTCCACACAGTCTGTCCTTGGAACACTTACAGTGTCCTGCCCTGGCCTGCGATGAGGTATGAGGATGTGTGGTTTTGGTGAGACCTGTTTCTACAGGGTGGCCTGTAGTGTAGTGGTTAAAGTACATGACTGGGACCCAAATAAACAAACAAATAAATAAACTCCATCACAAATCGAATAAGCTCTCCCTTTCCATTATTATTTTTATTTTATGAAATACTATTTATACATGTATTAGGTAGACAAGTACGCCAGCTTGTTACTGCAAATATTTAGCCAATCATGTGGCAGCAACTGAAAGGTCTCTGTTGTAAATGCACAAATGTTAATGTCCACAAATGTTGTGCACACTGTTAAAAAGCTCCAGTTACAAATAATGAAGCAACCAATATAAATTATTTCAACAAATAAGGCTGCGCCTTGAGATCCTGTCCATGAATACCACAAACAGGACCGGTGACAAGGGGCAACCTTGGCGGAGTCCAACACCCACCGGAAACGTGCTTGACTTTGTGCCGAGAATGCGGACACAGCTCTCACTTTGGTTATACAGGGACCTGATGGCTCGTAACAACGGCCCCGGTACCCCATACTCCCGCAGTACACCCCACAGGGTTCCCCGGGGGACACGGTCGAAAGCCTTCTCCAAGTTCACAAAGCACATGTGGACTGGATGGGCAAACTCCCATGACCCCGCCAGCAACCCTGCCAAGGTAAAGAGCATACGCACAAATGACAGTCAGAGCCTTCCCCCCAGCGACACGTAGTCGCAGAGAAGCGACCCTCTCGTTCCCCGGGTGGAACTCCAACACAGTGGCGCTCAGCCGGTGGCTTGTGAGTATCCCCACACCCGCCCGGCGCCTCTCACCTTGAGCAACTCCAGAAAAGAACAGAGTCCAGCCCCTCTCCAGGAGTTTGGTTCCGGAACCAGTACTGTGCGTGGAGGTGAGCCCAACTATATCTAGTTGGTACCGCTCCGCCTCCCGCACTAGCTCCGGTTCCTTCCCCACCAGAGAGGTGACGTTCCACGTCCCCAGAACCAGTCTGCGACGCCGAGGATCAGCACGCCCGGATCCCCGCCTTTGCCTACTGCCCGTTGGGCAAAGCACCCGACTCCGATGCCGACCCCTGCAGGTGGTGAGCCCACAGGGCGGCGACCCCACGTGACCAGTTCGGGCTGTGCCCGGCCGGGCCCCATGGGATAAGGCCCGGCCACCAGACGCTCGCCGACGAGCTCCCCTCCCGGGTCTGGCTCCAGCAGGGGGCCCCGGTTTCCCTTTTCCGGGCGAGGTAACTGGGTCTTTGTGTGGCCGTGTCATGGGAGTCTCTGCTTTTTGCGGATGATGTGGTTCTGCTGGCTTCATCGGACCGTGACCTTCAGCACGCACTGGAGCGGTTTGCAGCCGAGTGTGAAGCGGCCGGGATGAGAGTCAGCACCTCTAAGTCCGAGGCCATGGTTCTCTGCCGGAAAACGGTGGATTGCTCCCTCCGGGTTGGGAACGAGTCTTTGCCCCAAGTGAAGGAGTTCAAGTATCTCGGGGTCTTGTTCACGAGTGAGGGTAGAAGGGAGCGTGAGATCGACAGGCGGATCGGTGCAGCGTCAGCAGTAATGCGGGCGTTGCACCGGACCGTTGTGGTGAAGAAGGAGCTGAGCCGGAAGGCGAAGCTCTCGATTTACTGGTCGATCTACGTCCCAACCCTCACCTATGGTCACGAGCTTTGGGTAGTGACTGAAAGAACGAGATCGCGTATACAAGCGGCCGAAATGAGCTTCCTCCGTAGGGTGGCCGGGCTCAGCCTTAGAGATAGGGTGAGGAGCTCGGACATCCGGAGGGAGCTCGGAGTAGAGCCGCTGCTCCTTCGCATCGAAAGGAGCCAATTGAGGTGGTTCGGGCATCTCATTAGGATGCCTCCCGGGCGCCTCCCTTTGGAGGTTTTCCGGGCTCGTCCAACTGGGCGGAGACCCCGAGGGAGACCCAGAGCCCGCTGGAGAGATTATATATCTCTCCTGGCCAGGGAACGCCTCGGGATCCCCCAGGAGGAGCTAGAATGCGTTGCTGGGGAGAGGGACGCCTGGAATACCCGGCTTTGCCTACTGCCCCCGCGACCCGACTCCGGATAAGCGGGTGACGATGGATGGATGGATGGAAATGAGAACAAGAAAGCACAAATACCCAATGGGAGAAAATAAATATCATAAATATATGAGTGTGGCGAGGACAGGTGAAGTAAGCAGGTAAGCAGCGCGATCCGAGGAACACACCTACAGGTGTATAGGCACACGCCTACAGGTGTATAGGCACACACCCGGACTACATTGTGAAATTCATCACGATGTCGCCCAAAATATGACGTCACTCATCACATACTTTCAAATCTTATCAAAATGTAGCTGATTCCCATCTCTACTAAATAGAACTCAGGAATTTTATTACTTTTGATACAACAAAACTGAAACGTTTACCTCACAAAAAAGTGAGTGATTTTTAAAACTAATAGATGAGTGCAGTTCAGGGAAGCAAACATTTTAATGTTACATTTTTGTATCTATGACCTTCAAAGTACCGGAAAATAGTTGCCAACCAACCTCTCCTACACGAGACTCGTCATTTTTGGGGTTTATTTATTTATGTATGTACTTTTAATCGGGTAATTTTTTTGGGTTTCATTTTTCATTCAAAAAAACGGATGAACATTTGATTAAAATGTGACAGCCTTAAAAACTGATATAATAACAAAAATAACAATTTAACCAGGATAAATCTTTTAAACATTGTCCTTTCTTTTAAGGAGGTTGGATATGTTGCGCCTGCACATTTTGTCACATTCGCACAGTGACAGCCGCAATTTGTATGATTATTATTATTGCCTTTATTTAACCAGGGAGATCAATTAAGGACACATTTGTACAAGGACAACCTGGCAAGTAATAGTGTGAGAGTCGCACATCCGGGATCCGGGTTTATTCGTATTCAATAGTTTTTTCCATGGTGACATATTCTACCAATCTGGTCACATGATATGCCCTAGCTAACCGTTTGAGTGTGAATACGACTTTTAATGCGCCTTGTTAGCTCCAGAGAGAAGTTGACCTCAATTAGATCTAGAACAGATCAGATCAGATTTCCCGGGCAGTTCTAACTTTACTGTACAATAAAACGTGAAACTGATCACGAATCCGCACCCAGGGTGCAACTTTGTACATCATTATTTGTGAAAAGACGTTATCGGTAGGCAAACATTTTGGCAGTTTTTGCCATTATTGATCGTACATCGATTGCGGCAGACATATTTCTGTTACTCAGGACCTTTTCGCGGGTCTGGTGGACCGATACCATTACTGGGGTCTTAAAACAATACAGTCATAACAATTTATGTAAAAATAAGACGACTGATGTTGACCTTATCTTCATTACAAGCAATATAGACCATAACATATAGCATACATGGTTAATATGTGCCATTTACCCCTGCTACATCACATTCATTAGTATTCGTTTTTTGTGATGAAATGTGATTTTGGTCAAACAAATCAATAATAATCAAAACTGGGAGGAATAAATCATGTTTTTCTTCAACAAATATAAAGGAGAGAAGGCTGTCTTCAATATTGGTGTTTATTGATTTAAATAAAATTGAAATTAGGATACAGAACACAAATTTAACAATGAACACATGCCCACAATAAGGCGGAAAACAGCAAAGCTTTCTGGGGCCCAGCCACAAGGAGGGGGCAAATGCAGTCCAGTCATAAAAAACTGTAGGGCCCTTTCACTGGACTTCAGTTCAGAGACCCAGTCGTTACTCAAACGGCCCTGATTGAACACAATGTCTACACACCACACGAGGGGCACAGTCTGACAGTGTGGATCTAAATCTAAATCTAATAATCTAAAGGGGAAGTACACATGCACGCAGGCAAGCATGCATGCATGCACGCACGCACACACACAAACACACACACACACACACAATAGTCCAAGATAGGAGGAAGACCAGGTAAAGGTACACAGCAAACCTTATACGTATATTATACGCCTCTATGTAATGTAAATGTGCAGGGGGGTGCACAGTGTGTACTCAATGAAAATGAGTTCATTTACATGTTCTTCACAGAAAATGAGCCAAGGGTTATGAGTCAAAGGTTGAAAAAAAAAAATTTGTTGTATCATTTTTATTTTAGTAAACATTGAAAACGGGTCCCACAGACCCGAACCTCTTTAGAGGGTTAAATTGTAAAGGCACCGTTTGTGATCACCTAAAAAATGTTGCCACTTACAATAGGTAGAATAATAAGTCGGGCCATTTCAATGCAGCGCTATAAGGGGGCGTTACCGCCACAGGTTATTAAATATCAGCATTGTTGTGCGATGGAGCGTCACTCTACTGTAGGCTCCATTTATCCGTACACTATCAGCGCTACTGTGGCATGATGGACATATGCGTTGACTATGGAATAACTGCATAGGCTATCAGTTTCTCAAGTGCGGGCAGCCCAAGATCAGAAGTAAGTGGGCAATATATTAAGTGTCAAGATATTCATATCATTTAGTATCTCAACACTGATGCATTGACTATTCGTGTCTTATATGGACACGTGCACATTGTTCTATTATAGTATCCTATAGTTATCTTGTTATGTCGAATAATATCCTATATTTATTTCGAACCATGTAGCGGTAATTGCTTGATTAATTGATTATCTCCATTAGCATTGTTCTGAAGTCTGTAGTTAAAATAATCTGTGCCCGAGCAGACTTAAAATCAGTTAAGGCGCCACTTCAAGAGGTCACTGAATAAAAATAGTTTTCACGAACAAAAACGTTTTTTTTCCCGCAGCATTTTCTACAAACTTTAGAGATACTGCCATACGTTAGGTTACAGAGGAGCTTCGGAAATTATACTTTTTAGATTCAAAATCATCTTGTGCTTCACTGAAGACCATGTGAACAGCAGGAGTCTGCAAATAGACTATAGTTAGTATACACACTTTATTGGAGATATTTCTTCTGCTGTTGTAGTTCATCCGCCATTCAACATGTTGTGTGTTCTGGGATGTTCTATGTCACTATTGTAATGTAACTGTAACTGATACCCACAGCGTGATTTGAGTTGCTGTCACCTTCCTGTCAGCTAGAACCAGTCTGGCCATTCTGTGAGAACCAAACATTATTTTTGTGTAAACATTTTATTTATTTATTTTTATTTTACCTTTATTTTACTCGGTCCCATTGAGATTTACATCTCTTTTACAAGGGAGTCCTGGCCAAAATGGCTTAAAATACAACAAATAACACAGATTGTGCATTACGCACAGCAAGACACAGAAGAACATCAAATGTGATCTAAGTGACTTTGACTGTGGGAATGATTGCTGGTGGCATTCAGGGTGGGTTGAGTATCTCAGAAACTGCTGATCTCCTGGGATTTTCACGCACACTAGTCCCTAGGGTTTGCAAAGGATGGTACAACAAAAAAATCAAGAAAAAAAAAGCAGACAGGAAGGTGAAAGTAACGCAAATAACCACACATTACAACAATGGTGTGCAGAAGAGCATCTCTGAACTCACATCGCATCATAACTCTAAGTGGATAGGCTACAGCAGTAGAAGTCTAAAAAATAAGTCTAATAAATATCTAATAAAGTGCTCACTGAGTGTAGATATACAACATTCTAGCACTGTTGGTAATTGTACAGAGCACTAGTTGTCCCCTGGCTGTATTTCTTGGCTACAGTTAAGGAACATATTTTGAAGTTTTAACTGTTCACACCTGTAATTTTGGCAGCTGTCAAGACCCTAGAGGGAAGTACAATTTCAACTGCTACCTGTACAACAAAGATAAGGACCAGGGCCTATTTGAATTTATTTATTTATTTATTTTAACAAACAAATAAACAAACAAACAACAAAGCAAAAGTGACCAAACTTAACTAGCCTGAATGAAGGTGACTTGGTGGCTCTTCCTGTTGAATCTGGCCAGATAATGCTTTGCTGTGTAGTTACAGAAGAGGCTGACATCTCACCTGAGAGATTTTGGTTAGTGTCTGGCTCTTTATTCAGCCTGACACTATTTACTAATTACTATTATGTAGGCCTATTTATTTCATTAAAGATTTGGAATGGAACACTATTTTTTTACCTGCTTTTTTGCAGATGCTTTTTTTTGGCATGTTTTGCATACGTGAAACTATGTCCGGCAATAGTTGTCTATGCAGTTTGGAATATCTTGATACAGATGTAATAATTGTTAAATTGTAAACAGAAGTCAGAATTGATTAACTCCTGTTGATGCGCTTCAGCAATCGCAGCAATAATAATAATAATAATAATAATAATAATAAGAAGAAGAAGAAGAAGAAGAAGAAGAAGAAGAAGAAGAAGAAGAAAAAGAAGAAGAATCATAATAATAGTAATTGTTAATATTTGCATTGAATTACAAAGATTTGTGAAATACTTGACAAATCTGAACACACAACGCGTCATAACTCTAAGAGGATAGGCTACAGCAGTAGAAGTCTAAAAAATAAGTCTAATAAATATCTAATAAAGTGCTCACTGAGTGTAGATATACAACATTCTAGCACTGTTGGTAATTGTACAGAGCACTAGTTGTCCCCCGGCTGTATTTCTTGGCTACAGTTACGGAACATATTTTGAAGTTTTAACTGTTCACACCTCTAATTTTGGCAGCTGTCAAAACTGTTCACACCCATTACATTGCATACCCATAAACCATAATTGTAGTCCCGCCTTCCAATTCTTACTACTGATGAGTGGTTTGCATCTTGTGGTATAGCCTCTCTATTGCTGCTCTCTAAGTCTTCTTTGAGCAGTTGATTAGGACACCTTCACCCCAGCCCTGCATAGATTGTTTGATTGTGATGTTTTGGGGGTTTTCTTCACAGCTCTCACAATGTTTCTGTCCTCAACTGCTGTTGTTTTCCTTGGTCGACCTGTTCGATGTCTGTTGCTCAGTACACCAGCAGTTTCTTTCTTTTTCAGGACATTGTAATTTGTTGTACAAGCTATCCCCAATGCTTGTGCAATGGATTTCCCCTCTTTTCTAAGCATCAAAATGGCTTGCTTTTGTCCCAAAGACAGCTCTCTGGTCTTCATGTTCATGTTTATTTCTAACACAAATGCAGTCTTCACAGGCAAAACCCAAGGCTAAAACCAAGAGTAAGCATTCAGACCTATTTATTGTTTAACAAATCAATCTAACAGGACACATCTGGACAACAGGAAACACCTGTCAGTGACATGTTCCAATACTTTTGTTCAACTGAAAATAGGGTGGTCTGATACAAAATAGGTAATATAATAAAAGATGAAATTTGGATCGGATGATGTACATCTTTTCAACTCAATTGTCTTCAGTGTGTAGCTAAAACAAAGAAATTGACCTTGCTGTTCTAATATTTTTGGAGGGGACTGTAGATCTCACATAAAATGAGGAAAGAGACATGGAAAACTGCAAATCACATGTGCACAGGCTGTTTCCACTAGCCTGCCTGGTGTGGCCTCATTATCATGTGCAATATCTAACTAATCATGTGCAATATCTACTTATAGTCATGTGAAATATCTACTTATAATCATGTGCAATATCTACCTATAATCATGTGCAATATCTACTTATAGTCATGTGAAATATCTACTTATAATCATGTGCAATATCTACCTATAATCATGTGCAATATCTACTTATAGTCATGTGAAATATCTACTTATAATAATGTGCAATATCTACTTACACTCATGTGCAATGTCCCACAATAATAATGTGCAATATCTACTTATAATCATGTGCAATATCTCCCTATAACCACTGCAATATCGAATTATAATCATGTGCGATATCTAACTATAATCATGTGCAATATCTACCTATTATTTTATCTCCTTTTAGGTAGCTTATTAGAAGTAGTATGGGCATTTTATGGGCCCAAGGCAGTAATATGTGGTGTACACCAAATAAGGTTTGTCTTTCCTTGAGTGTAGCAGTCTCAGGTTGGAAATAAGATAAATGTATTTTGGGTTTTTAAATAATCTGGTAATATTTAAGTCAGTTGTGTGCTCCAAAGGATTCTACGGAGAGCAATCCCCTCTGTTGGGAAATGCTCCAGGTCCATTACTGATATGTACCATAGATATGTTGAGTGTAATCAGTCCTCCTTTGTTTTCTTTCTAGGTGGGTGATTTCCAGCAGAGAGCAGCTTCACCATCTCTTCACCACCTAATTCAGTCAAAAAGAAGAAAGCAGGACCCCTCCCTCTAACAGGAAGCACAAGCTTGCACTTCAAACCGTCACATTTTCCCTCCTATTCAGACGTGACTTACTGTGCAGGTTTTGTGCATCTGAGAACTGTTCTAAAAGGATGACATTCCCTGCCTGAATGGGTCATGCACTTTGTTTCTGATACAATCCTTTCAAACCCTCGTCTTAAGTCAAACCCTCCAATGAGGAAGCTCTCCCTCTTTTTGAGAACAACTTTCCAGTATCTAAACACATATCATGTACAAAATGGTGGGCCTCAAGCATCTGAAAAGCAAGCTTTTGATTGTGCTGTTCTGCAGCTGTGCTGCTACCTTAGTTTTATTTAGCTACAGCAATCTGTCATCATACTTATTACAACTTGACTACCGGCAGTCCGACAAACCCGTCTCCAGGGCACTGTGTGCCTGCCGCCAGTGCATCTCTGTTGAGGATGAAGACCCCTGGTTCATGAAGCGCTTTAACACGTCCATATCGCCGCTCTTGTCGCAGGAGAACGCCATACTTCCGAAGAGCACCTATTACTGGTGGCAGGTAAGCACACACAAACATGGATTCTTTTTCATCTCATCCCTCCGCCAGCCCCCACTTCAGGGGACAACTTTTTACAGTTTTATAAACATGGTAAAACATACGACATACATTTAGCAATATCTTATTGGAAAGGAAAGTCATACATGCAATGTGAATAAAAATGAACAGAAAAAAAGAATAATAAGAACAAAATAATGAGGCTTTGAGTTTTGTTGTGATGAATGTTGAATAGTTGAACAGTATATAATCAAATGAGGCTTTGAGTTTTGTTGTGATGAATGTTGAATAGTTGAACAGTATATAATCAAATGAGGCTTTGAGTTTTGTTGTGATGAATGTTGAATAGTTGAACAGTATATAATCAAATGAGGCTTTGAGTTTTGTTGTGATGAATGTTGAATAGTTGAACAGTATATAATGAAGCGAGGCTTTGAGTTTTGTTGTGATGAATGTTGAATAGTTGAACAGTATATAATCAAATGAGGCTTTGAGTTTTGTTGTGATGAATGCTGAATAGTTGAACAGTATATAATGAAGCGAGGCTTTGAGTTTTGTTGTGATGAATGTCGAATGCATGAAATAGAATTGCATTGAATAGTGTCCCCCCATGTACATTTGTAAAAATGTAAATTTTAGCCATTGTTAAAAATATTGTTCATGTTTGTCATTTCCTAAAGCAAATGTTCAGCATGAATGCATTAAACTGCAACTTTTAAAAAAATGAGTTCACTTTCAAAACCGAACATTATGAAGTACAAATATGATCACCAGCAAAACTACAATCACCAATATTCACTCAGTGAGCACTTTATTTGGTAGACCTGTGCACCAGCTTGTGAATGCAAATATTGAATCAGCCAATTGTGCGGCAACAACTAAATCCATAAAACTTTGTTGTACGTCGCTCTGGATAAGAGCATCTGCCAAATGCCAATAATGTAATGTAATAAAAGCATGCAGATGTGATCAAGATGTTCAGCTGTTTTTCAGACCAAATGTCAGAATGGGGAACAAATGTGATCTAGTTGACTTTGACCATGGAATGATTGTTGGTGCCAGACAGGGTGGTTTGAGTATCTCAGAAACTGCTGATCTCCTGGGATTTCCACTTCAGTCTCTAGAGTTTGCAGAGAACGGTGCGAAAAACAAAAAAACACCCAGTGAGCAGCATACATTTACATTTACGTCATTTGGCAGACACTTTTAATCCAAAGCGACTTACAAGTGCATAGGTCCTTCCACAAGTTAAAGCATCACATCCATAACTAGTAAAATACACATGAAGTGCTGTTCTAAACAAAAAATACAGTCATCGTAAGTGCAAGTTTTTTTTTTTTTTTTTTTTGGGGGGGGTTAGACAACAGGGATATCGGAAGGGTGGGGGGAAATCAGGAGGGATCTGCGTCGAAATAGGGGGAGGGATTCTGTTGTCCTGACAGTGGTAGGCAAGTCGTTCCGGGGAACCAGAACGGAAAACAGGCGTGCAGCTCGACCGCGGTTATTTATGCTGTATTTAAAAATTTTAAAACAGCATAACCTTTCATTCGCCTGGGGTTATGCAAATGAATGTTTTGTTCTGTTCTGCAGCTATCGTTGCTCTTGCTGATTGACTCTCGAGCAGCTGAGAGTCTCTGTGTCTTTATTGTGTCCCCAGAGGCTACAGACTAAGCAAAATGCCAACTACGGAGATGTGGTGCGGAAACTATTCAAGGTCGTCCCTGGCAACGGACATTACAACGACTCAGGGCCCAATCGCTGCAGGACTTGCGCTGTAGTCGGGAATTCTGGGAACCTCAACGGATCCGATTACGGAGCCCTCATTGACTCCAATGACTTCATCATAAGGTGACCGATTCAGCCTGATTTTCAATAACGGTGTCTCTTAGCAGTTTACGAAGACTCGAAAGGTATACCTTACGAAAGTTGTTTACTTTCCTAGGCGTGTTCTCCGAACTATCCCTTAGGCGGTTGCTTAAGGCATAGCTTCTACGTGCGACATTACTAGGCCTATCGACCTGTCTGTGATCGATTATGCACTCCATGCCGCGACTGCTTGATTGCGTTATTAGAGAAAGTAGTGTTATTTATGAATAAAACACTGCAGGAATACTTTAAAACATTTCATTTATCACGACTAGTGGTAACATATAAATAGAAGTTCAAACTTACAAACTAAATTATCCAACCGTATATATTGTAGCGAGCGCTGGATCCAAAGACTGAGGAAAGACTGAGGCAGCTTGTTTTATTAGACCAGACTAACAGTAATGCTCCTCACAGCAAACATTCGCAGACTGACGAAATGGTCGGGCGACAATGGTTTTTTATAGCAGATCAGACGACCTGTTTGAAAACCGCCCCAAGACACACCCTCTAACAAAAACTTTAAACACGACCGGGTAGCCGTTCCCATCCAGCCCAGGTACAGAACCCCATGCCGTTACAATATAATCTTCGCCAAATTATTTATACGGTTTGTGATATCACGCCTGGCCCCACTAGGCTCTCTAGCAATACGCCTTCTTGGCCATGTCATGTTTTATTTACATTATTTTAATATCTTTGTCATGCTGCCTTAAATGACTTTTCAATGAGGAGAGAGGCACCATCACATTACTGGTGTAATTCACTGATTAGCTGACGTTTTCAATAAAAGCGCACCAACAAGCAAAACGCACCAACACGAAAACAACATAAAGCTACGGCGAAAAAGAAAAGAAAAGAAAGAAGCGGTCACACAGCTTCACAGCAAACAAAATGCAGATAATGTTAAAGGACGTGGCGTGGAAATTATTTTACAGTTTTAGGACTACGGTGTCAAACAAAACAAAGAAAGCACTATGGTTAAACATTACTCCAGCCCACAGGGAGAGTGTGAAATCATGAGTTTATGAATGTCATTTAAAAGGCAATTAGGCAACATTATTTATTATAATTTATTATATTTATTCTTTCCATGAAAACAGTCCCATTAATGTGGTATTTTAGTAATATTATTAGCCAACTACAACTGTATAAATATTAGTGTACATATTGCTTAACAGATTGAGATGTAACTAAGAGCAACAGGTGATTTCAGAGGCTTGCAGTCCTAACTAACAGTGGTGGCCACTAGCGGAGTGAGCTGACAACATCGCTATGGTATAGCGAAGAGTGGTCCAGACCAACCTTACGAAAGTACGACGTACGGAAGGTATACTTAGCAAAGAACGTTTCGGGAAACACATTGAAACCTTAAGGTACAGCTTAAGGTCCAATTTATGAACAACGTAGCGTTAAGAAGGCTTTGGGACGTGTAGCCCTGGAGGGTGTGTGTGTGCTGGTCTCTCAGTGTCATGGAGGGTGTGTGTGTGTGCTGGTCTCAGTGTCATTGAGGGCTCAGGTAAGGTGCAATCTTGTGTAATTTCAGCTTTAATTGATCAGTTGAGTGCTGAGTAACAACAAAAGCCAGCACACTCTGCGGCTCTCCAGGACCAGGAGTGAGGACCCCAACACACCCTGCGGCTCTCTCTCTCTCTCTCTCTCTCCCCCTCTCTCTCGCTCTCTCTCTCTCACTCTCTCTCTCTCTTCTATTCTTTTTGTCTTTTTGGATAGCTCGGCCTGCTTCGGGACTGACAGTGTTAGGCTAAAATTCCTGCCATGTGTTTCTTCCATCCATCAAAGAAAGGGTACAAAGCTTGCATTTATTAGTAAGTGAAGGAGAAATGTTAATTGAATACCAGTCAGTGTATTTTCTGTGCCAATAGTGTTGCTCCCATCACGTTACAGAAACCATAATGATGTTTCCTGGTTGTCTCGTAAACTTGGGCCACATAAATGCAGCTCTCATGATTGCTTTGTCTAAAATCAATGTCAAGACTAGTTTACATAGCAGCCAGTCTCTAAAAGTAATATATATATATTGTCTCTGCAGAATGAACAGAGCTCCCATTTTGGGCTATGAAAAGGACTTAGGGAACAGAACCACCCATCGTGTCATGTGCCCAGAAAGTGCCACAAACCTGCAAAAGGACACAAGTCTGCTGCTGATACCATTCAAGACTTTGGATCTGGAGTGGATCACTAGTGCTCTGACCACAGGCACTGTGAAACGGTAGGTGGCCATGGGCTACATTGGGAATGCATTTGTGTTTGAACATTGATCTAAGAAGCTGAATGCAGCTCTGAGAAACAGGAGCCCTCGTCAGAAGCTGCTGTGGTGCTCACTCACTTTGTTTTCGGATGAAAAAGAAGCAACCGTTTTCATCATTACGCTTTGCATTTAATGTTAGGGTGAGGGCTAAAATGAGCTAGACAGAAAGAAAGGGAAAAAGGGCTCCTTTATTAGCTCTTGGTTCAGTGTTGCCATGGATGCTCCAAGTGTCCTGCCCTGGGGTACTAGTGGACTCTGATCTTGTGGATAGTCATTGGACTAAGTGGCACCCAGCAGGTGATTGAAATCTCTCTGTTTTCCACAGCACCCGTATGCGTGTGATGGCCAAGATTAATGCAGACAAGAATAAGGTGAAAGAGTCTTGTGTCGCACTTTGTTCCAAAATGCTTTTGTGTGTGTGTGTGTGTGTGTGTGTATGCACAAGTGTGTGACTATACAATATTCTACATATAGTATGTCTATTTCGCTCATTCGGTGACTTTTCTGATTCCTTTTAACACAGGTGTTAATTTACAACCCTGAGTTCTTCAAGTACGTCTATGATGTGTGGCTTGAACGCCATGGGAAATATCCCTCCACCGGCTTCTTAACCTTGATGTTCGCCATCCACGTATGTGATGAGGTAAGCACATATTACAGGGGGTGGCCTGTAGCGTAGTGGTTAAGGTAAATGACTGGGACACGCAAGGTCGGTGGTTCTAATCCCGGTGTAGCCACAATACGATCCACATTGCTGTTGGGCCCTTGAGCAAGGCCCTTAACCCTGGATTGCTCCAGGGGAGGATTGTCTCCTGCTTAGTCTAATCAACTGTATGTCACTCTGGATAAGAGTGTCTGCCAAATGCCATTAATATAATGTAATGTAATGTAATGTAATGCTTGCTTTTCTCCAAAAGACAGCTCTCTGGTCTTCATGTTGGTTTTATCATTTCTAACACAAATACCCTAAAAACCTGGATCTTCTCCCAAAACTATTCCCCTCACTCAGAACCCTAAGCTTCTCCGACTTCCCTGCTTCCTCCTCAAAAAAACCCCACACACACACAAATAAAGTTTCACACCCATGCATATACACTCAGTGAGCACTTCATTAGGTAGACCTGTACATCAGCTTCTTAATGCAAATATTTAATCAGCCAATCATGTGGCAGCATCTCAATGCATAAAATCATGCCGACATTGTCAAGTGGTTCAGCTGTTTTTCAGACCAAATGTCAGAATGATGCAGAAATGTGATCTAAGTGACTTTGACTGTAGAATGATTGTTGGTGACAGACAGGGTGGTTTGAGTATTGTAAGGCCGACATCTGGCATTATCACTCAGGGCTGGTCAGCTTGCTGGCTTCCTCTGGTATTGTGGAATATGTGGCTGTAAAGTAATTTAGGAGCATGCATCATTAACCCCCCCTTATCTCCACACCCATACGGGCAGGAGCCTGTGGGGGAAGACTCAGGCCTCCAGCCGTAAAACTCGTTACGACGGGGCAACATCCTTTACGGCACGGGAAGGTTTCAGAGGGCACGGCCTGTTAGGCCCTGACCTTCTCCTGAACCCCCCTTCATTGCTCTCTCCCTCTTTACTCACTCACTAAATGATGTGTACAGCATTGGATGTTTCATGACAAAGTCAGTTTAGATAATATTCATGTTTGGTATTATTCTGATTGTTTCAGTGCGACTGGTGCAATGGTTTTATTTCTGCAACAGCAAACCCTGTACATCATAACCAACCAGGAGAAGCTGTGTGGAGCTCTGCCCCAGTGAAAGCCATGTGCCTCAACCCCCCTGCGCTTCCTGGGGAGGCGTGGCTCCAAATTACAGATGGTTAACATCAAAGGCCAGATTTTGGATTTAAGGACAACAAACTAAGCAATCTGGGAGAATGCAATCAGCCTCCCGTGCACTCCGTGCACGTAATTTCTATGTACAGGGTGTCTGTAGCCAGACTCCCGTATGTAGCTTTTATTACCAGGTATGACTTTTAAGACTCCGTAATTTGGTTTGCATTGTAATGTTTTTATTTGGAACTAGTATGCAATTACGTGTATGTAACCTGCCTGGTAAAATAAATTGTTAAAACTTGATCTGTTTGGTTTCGCTTACTCACACTCAAAGTTATACAGGGAATGCGTGGTTTACCCCCTCGAACTGGTCTAGGGAGGATGAATATTTACACTTAATGTATCACGGCGTATAGCACCCGTAGACCTATGATGGTAAATCCCTCGCCTCCGCATGGTAGTTCATTCATGTCGAGCACAGCCGTAGCTAGGTTGGTCTGCTTGGGTCCCTAGGCTGTAAACAGATATACCCAAGAGTAGCTATTCCTGCGACCTCTGATGACTACAGATAGCTAGTCAGTTCGTGAGACGTGCACATTACGCGCGATGTAACATGCGGTGGTACCAGCAGAGGACTGTTCGGAGAGTAAATCTCAGTACAGGATTCCTATAGCGATCAAGTCAAAATTATAAATACGACATCCACTAATGTGGATAAATAATCTAAATTATTATTCTAAAATGGAGTCAGATAAACGAAGGTGAATCTATTGGCCCTATTGTGGAGATTCTGGGTCAGTCCAGACCAGTAAAGAGCGGAAGGCAGAGTGGTACTACTGCCTTTGTATCGTGGTTTGTTTATTGGCTGATCTAGACTGTCTGCATAGGGGCCACTGATTTTTAACCCTATTAGTATTCTTTCAGCAACACCAGAAGGACGAGCACGCTGATACCTTCAGCCCTCGCTAAATTCCGTCGTTGGGTTAGCGTTGGGTTTTACAGTATCTAAGCAACTTCGTATCTCCTGGGATTTACATGCACAGCCGTCAAAGCTGACAGGAAGGTGACAGTAACACATATAACCACACATTACAACAGTGGTGTGCAGAAGAGCATCCCAGAACACACAAAGCATCAAACCTCGAAGTGGATTGGCTACAGCAGCAGGAGATTTAATAAGTCTAAAAGATAGGTCTAAGAAATACATAATAAATTGCTCACTGGTGTAGGCTATACAATAGTAATTATATTGTTGATGACGATACAGTCACTACCAACACCTGGAATTTATGAAATCTACTCAGTTTAACATCAAACTGTCTCCATCCTCTTGGTCTCAGGTGAATGTTTTTGGATTTGGAGCAGCCAAGGACGGAACCTGGCAGCATTACTGGGAGAAAAACAAATTTACACGTAGAAAGCCAACCGGATGGCATGCTGGAGACTATGAGTCCATGACCTTGAAGCTGCTGGCCTGTAAAAAAAGAAAAATCAAGTTGTTTGAAGGGAAATGAGGGGAACCATTGGCTGTGAAATAGGAAAATGTAATGCTTGAATTTGGTGGATGTTTCTAAGTGAAATGAAGCAACTCTGCCTTGACCTCAGGCATCCCCTCAAACCCAAGGGCCTTTTCTGTTCAGTCAATGTGAAAATGTTTGTACTTGGATTCTTGGATTTATCTTGCCCCCACCCCCACCCCCCACCAAGAGGTTTGCCACTGACAATGATACCCCCATTATTGTCAGTGGCAAACCTCTGCTGCCATCAACAATCCCCACGATGAACAAGTGATGAACAACATCCCACTGTACCCCCCATTCCCTGTCAATAATTTAGGACAACAATCACGGAACAACAATCGCCCCCCATTTCAACAATCTCTGAAATTAACAACAGCAGGACACTGGCATATGGCAGTTGCAGTCTACTGAATATCTGACTAACTCTGATTCACATACTGTGAATGGCCTGGCCTTGGATACAAGCATACAGTTGAAAGTCAGACTCAGCTAAAGGGCTGTCTTGTGTAGTCCATGGACATGTCTGCTGCTCTAAGCTATCTGTACTGTATGTACAATGATCCATTTACAAAAGCATTAGTACCATTACAAGACACCTCATTGCTGATTACACAGTATCATAATGATTTTTGTGTTTCATACATCAATTAATAATACATGTGACAACTTGCCCCAAACTGATATGTGTGCAAATTTGGGATATATCTCAAGGACAGCTTAACATAGCTATAGTATCATATTTTATTGTCCCCTACTCAGTACAAAAAAATACTTTTGAACATTTGTACCTAATACATTTTTATCACATAAAATGTGAAGTGCCATTTATTTATGTATTTTTAACTGTTTCAAAGGTGTTCATTTTGAGGAGTTTGACTTATCATGGGGTAATAGTGAGGAGCTTTAGTTATCATGGGGTAATTGTCAGAAGTTTGAGTTATCATGGGGTAATTGTGAGGAGTTTGAGTTATCGTGGGGTAATTGTGAGGAGTTTGAGTTATCATGGGGTAATTGTGAGGAGTTTGAGTTATCATGGGGTAATTGTGAGGAGTTTGAGTTATCATGGGGTAATTGTGAGGAGTTTTAGTTATCATGGGGTAATTGTGAGAAGTTTGAGTTATCATGGGGTAATTGTGAGGAGTTTGAGTTATTGTGGTGTAATGTTGAGGAGTTTGAGTTATCATGGGGTAATTGTGAGGAGTTTGAGTTATCATGGGGTAATTGTGAGGAGTTATTTGATATGAGGAAACAGACGTGAACAGCTAAAGGTCCATACAAAACTTTTTTATATCTCTTGTTCACCGGTGGTGCCATACGGGAATTAATGTGAATTTTCATGAAAGAAAATAGTCAGCCATTTTGTGAGAGGTACCAGAAGCTTTTTTTGTTGGACAGCACATTCCAAACTGTATTTTGTATTATAATTAAATAAAATAAAATTGTTGATGGATAGATGGACTGCAGTAAAATTTCATGTGATTGAGATTGAGATTGTGATTGTGATTTTAAATCCTGTGTTCCTAGCACTATAACGAGTGTTGGATGCAAGAATAAAGGGACAAAAGGCCAAAATCAAAAGTCAGTAGGCAACCAACGCACTTCATGCACTGGCTTGAGTTCTCTGTTCTCTAACCCTGAAATGCCACTGCAAACATGACCCAAACCTCCATTTGAAAAAAATAGTATTTCAATAGAAAATACACTGTAATTATTTCCAGAAATTAATTTGCAGTCGTGCACAATAAGAAGATACTATCAGTGTAATCTGAGTCTGTCTGCATTATTATCAAACATGTCTCTGTTTTTTCTTTCTTCATAATTGATTCAAGGAAATGTAGAAGTGGGTTATGGTTGTCAGGGTGTTTATGATTTATACATTTTCAATCAGTTTACAGTCTTCCCTTTTTGGACAATAATCTGATTAATAATAATCGAGGATGAACAGCAGGGAAGCAGGGAAATGGGGATGTTATGTCTGGATGGGTTTATTTTCAAAGAAAGCCAAAGGAACCATCAATCGTCTGTTGCCACCTGTTAAACATGGAGATGGACCTGGTGTGGATGGTAATCTCATGGATTGTTCCGCATGGTGATGTATCAGCCAAGGATTATAATGTCATTTTAGGGGGTAACCATGTGAGGCCTATATCACAAACACTGTTCCCTCACAATGATGTCCCCATTTTCCAATGGTGGTTTCCAAGGGTGGTTTCATGAACAGAAAAAACCTAATCCAGTGAGCAGCAGTTCTGCAGACAGAAACGGCTTGTTAACGAGAGATGTCAGAGGAGAGTGGCCAGACTGGTCAAAGCTGACAGGAAGGTCACAGTAATGCAAATAACCACACATTACAACAGTGATATACAGAAGAGCATCTATACACACAAAGGCGACTTTTGGAATGTGGATCTCCATCCTACTACTGTACTACAACACAATCTGTTTATGTTTTAACTGACATATTTTTTGTCATATTTTTTTTGAACATCCTTCTTATTTGCCTGAGGAATTCTTGTGTCCTGTGAGACTTTTCACATCCTGTTGCATGAACCAACTCACCTTCTGCAGAATAAAGAACTCTAACCCTGAATTGATAGTTTCTATCAAAAAAACTAAAAGCTAAAAAGCTCTGGGAAAGACCTCACTGGGCAGTTAGGAGCCAATCGTGCCTCCTCACTATCTAACTGACCATCACTGCCTTAGAGACATGCACAATTCTACAAAAGGATCAACAAAAAAGACAAACTGCTTCCTGTATTTTACAAGAGTTTCCCTCAGAAGTCATGGTTCTCCACTCAGGTTGTGAGTGGAATCCTGTGGTTTGTATGTGGGAGCTGTTTAACAATTGAGTTTCTTGGGCAATCCATCACATTATCTGCATGATAATCTGCACTGATGCTCCTAGGATTTCATTATGCATGTTTTAACAGTCAATACAACAGATTTTAAACAACAGAAATGTTGTTCACCTGCAACTTCATCACCAGTCATTTCATGCAGTTTTTAATTGTCCTTGTTAACTTGTATACATAAAAGCTGAATTGAAAATATCCATCCATCCATCCATTATCTTAACCCGCTTATCCTGAACAGGGTCGCTGGAGCCTATCCCAGCATACATTGGGCGAAAGGCAGGAATACACCCTGGACAGGTCGCCAGTCCATCGCAGGGCACACACACCATTCACTCACACACTCATACCTACAGGCAATTTACACTCTCCAATCAGCCTAACCTGCATGTCTTTGGACTGTGGGAGGAAACCGGAGTACCCGGAGGAAACCCACGCAAACACAGGGAGAACATGCAAACTCCGCACAGAGAGGCCCCGGCCGATGGGGATTCGAACCCAGGACCTCCTTGCTGTGAGGCGGCAGTGCTACCCACTGCACCATCCGTGCCGCTTGAATTGAAAATAGATAGAAATGTAGATATTTAGCCAAAAATCTTTTTCTTTATTATCATACGTCTTCTATTCTAAAAGAGCGTCTGCCAAATGCCATTAATGTAAATTAATAGTTACATTTACATACCTTAGATATGGTTTATTTGAGTGCTTTGCACTTTGTTACAGGAGCTATAGACTTCATAGCCCATCATTCATAGCACATCATCATTCAGATGCCTTGAGCCTCATAGCTGGAACAATCTGCAAACATACTGTACTGTGCAAAAGTCTTAGGCACCTGTTTAACATTCTGTACAGATAAGATTCTGACAGTAATATGTTTTTTTTTTACTTAATCTTTTGGATAATGAATATTTGGAAATCTCAAATGCGTTCTTTTATACGAACAAACACACACACACACACATACACACACATACACACACACACACAGAAAATTCAAACAAATATATAATAAAGTCTAGGGTGCCTAAGTCTTCTGCACTGTACTGTATCTTAACTCTTAAAGACCAACATGTCTTGGTCAAACATTATGCAGACGTTAATCAAGGTTCAACATCCGCCCCACATGATATTCCTCACTGGCCCCAATGATGATTCATAAATGTATGTTCATTCTTGCACATTTGTTCTGATATATTTTGTCATGTAATATCCAAACATCCAAAATTATTTATAACTGGATGAATTGAAGGTGGTTTACATGACAACATTTTTACACCGTATGTGATCGTACTTGTAATTATGATTTATAATGATATCATATAATATCATACTTAATGAGAAAGTGATGCTATGTGTGTTGTGGTGTTGTGTAAACTTTGTTTTAATTCTGTGTAAAATTCTATGTTCTGTTCTGCTGCTCAACTTGCTTGGTTCCTCTGGCAGAAGGAATATTAATCTGAACGGGGCTGTTCAGACATCACATTCCAATACATTCAGGGCTGTAGTGGTGAATAAAAAGGTGGGTAAGCCCTTGCTGTTTTCACAACACTCCATGAATTCTAATGACGTCAGTTCAAATACAGTAATATTAACAGACGAGTGAGTAAACCCAGACTTGCATTCATCTGGATGCAATTCCTTTATTGGTCAAACGTGCGTCCTCAAGATCTAAGTGTTCGTGGCACTTATGTAGCTAGCCTATATGCTGAATATTCCTATCTTAAAAACGGAGAGGAAAATTAAATATCCGTCAATTACCGCTTGTAACCACGCACTTGCCTTGTAATTAGTCGTAACCCTGGTCGCTGAATGTAACGCACAATGACTGCTTTTAAAAAGAAAAGTATTGCTCACTTTTTCAAAATACCTGATTCTAAGAATGAAAATCACAATTTAAATATATCATCATACAACTGAAACGGCTCGTGCACTGATGGATACGAGCACGTCCTCGGTGGCTGCTCACAATACGATCTTTGCTCGCAACAATGTCATGGATTTAGAGTAGAGACTTAAAACGGCGCTCAGAGAGCCAAACGAACGGCTCTTTGACGGAAGAGACAAGAGTCACTTCGTTCATTTGAAAGATTGGTTCAAAAATATTCGTTTGTTCGTTCGTGCCCATCACTAGTGCCCAGACGCGCAAAAGGGAATAGAAAGAGTAGCGTACTACATTGCAAGCAAAAATGCGTTAACGTTCCAGGAGAGGTGCGTAAACTCGTTTCTTACATAAAGAGATGGACAAACTGCGTTTGCGTGCGCTTACCTTCTACTACACCCCTGTTTAAATTACTTTTATCAGATTATTTCACCCAGAGCGATTTATAAGTTTGGTTGCTGTAACTTTGCATGGGAGAGTTTGGGGAATGAGGATTTCTGTTTCAATCGCACAAGTGAGTACCAGTCAAGCGTAGGCATCAGCTGTGTTATGATCAGAATAATTATTTGACGTGATGTTTAATACTGCTCTTTACTATGTAATGATTACAGTACGTCAAAAAGCATTGTACACATTGCTGATTATCCTAATGCCCTTGTCCTCTGGTAGAGATATGGCGCCCCCTACTGGGACAGGAGGGGAATGCCTGTGTGTGGAACAGCTGGTTTGAAACCTCATGCTCTTCCATCAAATGGGAAGTTACAGCAATGCAACTGATAGAATTGACCAAACTTTTATGAGTTGGTTTGAATAGGCCTATCCACCCTCAATCAGACCCCCAACTAAAGAATATAATTATTCATCAGCTGGAATAAAAGACCATTGGTTTTTTAGTAAAGCACATACCACACACACACACGCACACACACACACGCACGCACACACACACACACACACACACACACACACACTATTTGACAGATATTTTAAAGAAAATACTTTGGATTTTATTTGGCTCATGAGTTACTTTGGTCAGTGGGACACAGGCTACATTGTTTGCAATACTTTAGAACATTTGTATTAATCAAGTCAGAACCATGGACCAACATGGACGGTCATAGAATCAAATCAACTAGTCAACAAATCAATTAATGATAGTTGGGATGTTTACATAACTAAAGCTTAGGCCTATGCTACTCGTGTGTCAGTATCAGAGGAAAAGCACAACACAATACATTCACTAATTCACTGAATGCATTTTTTTACAATAAAATATGAATTAATGTATGAAAATCAGTTACTTTCTAAGCTTTTGTTTTAGCCTGTCATTATTATTTTAAAAAATAACAGTATATTTTTATTTATTACAGGTACTTATTCTTATTATGGATGTAACTCCTCCTCCAGTTGATGAAACTAAACGGACCTATTTGGTCGCTTCCTCTTTGTTAAGGGATATAATTTATACTTTCTATATCATAAGGTTTTTAAAAACAGCCCCCTGACTTAACATTAGTGGTACGCTGAGTTTACAGCAGAAACCCAGTCCAGTAATTGAATAAAGAAAAATGGCATGTCATTTGGCTGACGCTTTTATCCAAAGTGACTCACAGTTGATTAGACTAAGCAGGAGAAAATCGTCCCCTGGAGCAATGCAGGGTTAAGGGCCTTGCTCAAGGGCCCAGCGGCTGTGCGGATCTTATTGTGGCTGCACCGGGGATCAAACCACCAGACTTGTGGGTCCAATATAGGTACAATATACACAATATAGAAAATATAATGACACTATAAGAGTATACACTACACACACAATGGGCCTCATTTATCAAACGTGAGCTGAGCGAAATTGCCCCCAATTCCTTCAGAAATGCATTTACACAAATCGTACACAAATAATGTGGGATTCATCAAAGTTTTCGGATGTCAGTTCTTTACTAGGCGTGGTCTCAGCTGTTCACATTGTGTGCGGAAATGCAAGTGGAACCGTGAAGCTTGTTTTTTACATTTATTCATATTTCATTTTGACTATAATCATTCATATAACATTTAAAAAAACGCAACCTAAATGTGTTACATTTTTCTGTGTGTTTCTATATATATAGTATATTGTATGTGTTGCTTTGGCTGTAGTGCATACCCTGGTTATGGGTATGCACTTTGCACTTTGTTGTATGTTGCCCTGGATAAGAGTGTCAAATGCCATTAATGTAAAAAAATGCAATGGGACAAAGTGCACTCGTAGCACAGCTGTAGGAAGGCACCAGGAAGCAGAAGCAGAGCAGCCAATCAGGAGCCAGAAGGGGGATGTCTAGCTCCTCCTGGTGGGTCTTTAGCTGATACTTATGCCTTTGATTGACACATCTCCATCAACCCATATGGAGTCATAATATGGGTAATCCAGGCTATTCTTGAATTGCACAAACTCACAACAAGATTCCTGAATTGTGAAATGGTCCTTGTTGAAGGAAATGGCCACCTGGAGGAGAGAAGCAGAGATCATGGGTATTACTGTAGGTGACATTGATAAGGTAGGGAGCTGGGGTGAGAAGGCAGGACAGATAAGTTATCAAAGAATAAAGAGAATAATATTCTGTTCAAACATTCTGTTAAAATTTAAAATAATCAAGACTCAAACTAATTATATCTGATGGAATATGGGGTGCCAAATGTCAAATATAGCCCACATCTGGCATTTCCCTGATGGTTTAGGCTACCTACGAGTCTTTTTTCCTAAGAGTTAACAAACATACTGAATAAACATTTTAGTTCATATTTTCTCATTTAACTGACACAAATATGTGGTTTCAATTATATAACACGTTACTATCATATGTTTATCACAAATCTTGGTTAAAATGAACATTCCAAAATTTCCATGTCTGTTGCTCAGTACACCAGTGGTTTCTAACTTTTTCAGTTGTTGAACAAGCTATCCCCAATTAATTCCCCTCTTTTTTAAGCTTCAATATGGCTTACTTTTCTCCCAAAGACAGTGCTTGGCTTCATGTCGGTTTATTTTTTGTAACACAAATGCAGTCTTCACAGACAAAACCCAAGGCTAAAACCAAGGGTAGACATTCAGAACTATTTATTGTTTAACCAAACAAACTAACACGACACATCTGGACAACAAGAGACACCAGTCAGTCATAGGTTCCAATACTTTTGCTCACCTAAAAATTTGGTCTGAAAAAAAGGTGAGCTCATGGAGGGGTGGGGGGTTGCATTGTTTTGTTATTTAAATATCTTGGTACGTTCTGGTGTTCATGATGACATCGAATTTCATAGATGCTACAGGACCTGCAGAATATTAAAAAATAAAAATAAAAAAAAGACCTAATGCCAATTTAAAAAATGCTGAGGTGGTCGGGTGGTTGGTAGACATAAACTATTTCTTGTTTAACTTGTTTATCAACCTAACAGGGCACCTCTGGGCAACAGGAAACACCTGTCAGTCACATGTTCCAATACTTTTGCTCACCTAGAAATGAATTGTTTAACAAATCTAGATAAAAATACCAGGAAACAAAAGCTGAAATTCGGATCTGTCATCTCAGGTACATGTTTTGACCTCAAACTCGATTGTCTTCATTGTAAAGCAAAAATAAAGGAATTGACCCTGCTATGCCAATACTTTTGGAGGGGACATCATTGTGCATACCACTGAAATCAAAGTAGTTACCTAATAGTTACACACGTAGCAGTGTACTCACCCGGTAAATACTAGGTAATTAACAGGCTGTAATATAAAGCAACCCTCCTAATCATGTATTTGTGATCTTACTAAGGGCTGAATACCCTCATGCCCATTGACTGGCACATTGACTCACTACATGCAGACTATGGACGCCGTGAATACATACAGCAGTTTCGTGTTTCATTTGACGTTTTGCCTCTCGGCAAGAACGCCGCCGGCCGGGAAATAACGCTTGCGAGGCTCCGCCAGTAGGGGGCGGCCGCGTTACATCTCGGCCTGTAACAGGCAGCGACGTCATTTGTAGCAAGAATGCCCGGTGGTTCACGTTTTTGTTTTTCGCGCAACAACCACCCGTGGTGAATGGGCGCACTCCGCTCCACAGCGGTGAGGGGCGATGGACTTCACTTTCCAGGTGCAAGACAGAAAGCAAACGTGGTGGCGAGCGCAGAACCTCTTGGACTGTCCGCATTTCTGCACTGACGCAACGACGGAAATTACACCGGTGGTTTGTTTAAGCCCTGTACCTTAATTACACCGGCAACATTACTTGTTGACTGTGTCACCATCTAGATCTTTGAGTGCACTGGGTCAGTGAGCAATGTCCTCATCACACATGCCTATTATGTTGAAAAGAGCCGAACTGCGGAGGAGATGGAGAGATGAAAGGAGAAATGGCGATGGAAGGGTGGAGGGGAGGGGGAAGTGAGATGAAAGGGTGATGAAGAGGGAGGAAGAGTCTCTTCCACATCGCCGCTGGGCTGCCCGTCCTGCTGTTTTAAACTCATCCTTATTCTCTTTTTTGTTTGTTTGTTCAAATAATTATTTCTGTTCATACTGCATTATGAGAGAGAGGGAGAGAGGGAGAGAGGGAGAGAGGGAGAGAGAGCTAACTCCCCTCTTCTCTCAGCTAAGTAACACGCCACTGTGAGAGTATGTGCGTGAGTGTGAGTGTAAGGGTGTGAGCGTGTGTGTGTGTGTGTGTGAGTGTGTCTGTGAGTGTGTGTGAGTGTGTCTGTGAGTGTGTGTGAGCGTGTGTGTGCATGAGTGTGTGTGTGAGGGTGTGTGTATGTGTGTGTGTGTGTGTGTGTGTGTGAGTGTGTTAGTGTGTGTGCATGTTTGTGAGTGTATGTGTAAGGGTGTGTGTATGTGTGTGTGCGTGTGTGTGAGTGCGTCTGTGAGTGTGTGTGTAAGGGTGTGTGTGTGAGGGTGTGTGTATGAGTGTGTGTGTTAATGTGTGTGCATGTGTGTGAGTGTGTGTAAGGGTGTGTGTATGTGTGTGTTTGTGTATGTGTGTGTGTGTGTAAGGGTGTGTGGTGTGTGTGTGTGTGTGTGTGTGTGTGTGTGTGTGTGTGTGTGTGTGTGTGTGTGTGTGTGTGTGTGTGTGTGATACCCTCGGGGTATCACTGCTGTCTCTATCATTTAAGGACCAGCCGGTCAGTCAAGGCATTTCGCACAAAATAGAGCGGTTTTCCTGCTTTATCCAAGAACTACAAGATCAATACCAGTGTTGCAATCATGACGTACACCAAGTATTCGGCCCCAGGCCAGTCTTTTACTATTGCGTGCACAATACACACGCCCCGTGCAGACCTATAAATATTTTTGTACGGAGCATAAAATATCGTCTCAAATAACCACATACTTCACCCAGAACGAAATGATAACGCGTACAGTAGGCTACGTGTACTCGACAACGTCTTCACTAGTGTATATCGTAGACATTTCAAAATATCCCGGCAAATCATATTTGCTAACATGACAATGTTCGCTTATTCTTACCTGTTATTTCCCTACTTATGTTGACGAAACAGAAGGCGGCGAGTTCTTTTGAAGCCATCGCGGTGTTTCTCTCGTCTCTGTTATCAGGGGAAGCGAGCTCATTCCTGTCGCACTGGCATTCCGGCAGTAGAAACGTCGGCTCCAATGCTCATATACAAATCATATCACAGTGTGTGTGTGTGTGTGTGTGTGTGTGTGTGAGAGAGAGAGAGAGAGAGAGAGAGAGAGAGAGAGAGAGAGAGAGAGAGAGCGAGAGAGAGAGCGAGAGAGAGAGAGAGAGAGAGAGAGAGATGGGGTGGGCGGGGGTGTCGAGGGAGGGAGTGAGATAGAAAGAGAAGTGGCGATGCCAATGCACATCACAGAAAGAAAGAAAAAATCCCAGAGGCGCCACAGATAATAAAGTTAGTGCGCGTGATGCGCTGGCGCTCGAGCGACTGAAGAGCAGGCTCTTTAACGCTCTCGCCGCGCTTCAGCGGGCGTGTTGGTTGATCGAAAAACGGATATTTTCAAACCACGCTTTGCTCCCTAACTAGGACGCAAAGCGTGACGACTGTGACCGAGATATCACGAAGACAATTCGCTCGGTCCCTTCCAAAGCCTTGGGATTCTGATATATAGCCGATATACGTGCAAACTTGTAAGTGCACACACACACACACACACACACATACACACATACACACGCACACACGCACACACGCACGCACGCACGCACGCACGCACACACACACACACACACACACACACACACACACACTGTTACAGTATATTGCTTTGGAAATAGATTATTAGAAATAAAGCTGCTTTGTTTAAAGACTAGAAAAACTAAACACCTGTTTTGTTTTCAAATTATGTTAGAAATAGGGAATTTTACATTTCATGTTTAAGAATAAGTTTTTACTTTTCATGTTTAATTCAGGCCTATACACAAGTTACTGTGTGAATGTAAGAGTGTGGGTCTGATTAATGCTAATCTTCTGTTCCTGTTCTATCCATTCCCAGCTGGTGTTACAACTCACCCCAGTGGTGGGATAGGTTGTAACAGTGACACTCGTTGTAGATTATGTCAAAACCATCTCATGACTTTCAAGACAGTGATTTAAATATAGTATATTTGGAGTCTGTGGCGTATTCCACCAAAAATATTTTTACGTTTTTGCATGTGTGGAGATTACCTTTAGACGGCAAACGCCATCATGAAAAATATGTTGGTCCAATTTGATAACGATCGAATGACAAACTGCGCATTGTTATTTTAAACCGGCAAATGCTCGACGTCACCTTGGGACGCAGTCGGATTTCTTATTTCTTATTTTTCTTTGAGAAAATGTTTAATTATCTAAGGCGGGGCAGTCTCTTGTTCAGGCTAAACCGCTGCGGAAAACCATGCATTTTGTGACAGCTTTTGGATCCGTACCAGAACGTATGGCCTGCATACGGTGTAAACCTTCTCACGAATGTATGTTTCAGCATGGTTATGGACAAAGCCCATTCCTGGCCGGTCCCAACCAGCTCAGGTCCACGTCCTAACCGAAAGTTAAATTACATATACTTTTCTTTATTGTTTTGTTTATGGTTTGCTCGATTTCAATTCCTAAATAGTCCTGTTTTTTAGATCGTCGAGATAGTCTCCAATAATGCGTCCCGTTTTAAAGCGACATTTGGACCATTCTAATGCCACCGACAGTGGTGTCTGCGGTGTCATTTATCAATCCGGCTCATGCGATTCAAAAATCTTACTAACATGATTTTAGCTTATACAGGGCGGCCTGTAGCGTAGTGGTTAAGGTACATCAGCGAGACACGCAAGGTCGGTGGTCAGTGTAGCCGCAATTGAGAAAAGCCCTTTTGAGCAAGGAGGGTTGTCCCCTGCTTAGTCCAATCAATTATATAAATGTAAATGTAATATATCCTGCAAACAGGACAAAAACAGCGCAATTGGGTTAGAGTCGAGCATGACGAGATTATAAATTGAATCTGGAGTGCAAATTATTAGAGTCCTCTTTACCAAAGCCAGGACTCACAAATCCATAATAAAGTGGCGCTTGCTGCCCTCTTGTGGTGACGGTGGAGTCCTACATGTCAGCTGTACTTACCTCCATCAGTAGAACATGCAGAGTTTCACACAGGGCTGGTATTCATTGGTAGTCATGGGGATGGGCTGGTAACAGGATTCACAGATTTGTAATGGCTTCCTTGACTTGGGTTATCTTTTTTTTGACAAACACCCATATCAGACTCCAAAGGCAATCAAAAGCCTAGAATCAAGACAAAATACTGAAAGTTTTATTTAAACCTACAAGATACTGAAATGGCAGATCAGTTCATGGCCACAAGTCCACCCAGGCCAGCAGCCAGCAAAAGGCCCCACCCCATGGACTCCCAGGAGCTGGGATCCCTGGGAAAACTAAACCCACCTCTGGGAAAGACCTCACTGGACAATTAAGAGTCAATCGTGCCTCATCACCATTACACTGACCATCACTACCTTAAAGTCATGCAGAATTCTACAAAAGTATTAACAAAACAGACAAACTGCTTTCTGCATTATACAAGTTTCCCTCAGAAGTTATCCTTCTCCACTCAGGTTGATCAATGTGTTATCTCAGGCCATGGAATGGATTCCTGTGGTTTGTGTGTGGGAGCTGTTTACCAATGGACTTTCTGGCACTCCTTTGGAGAAGACATCTGTGAAATCACCTGCATGAGAATCTGCATTTTCCTACAAACTGGTTGAGCATGTTTCAACTTCAATATCACAGATGTTGTTCTCCTGCAAACTTCATCACCAGCCACTTCATTCTGTTTTGAATTGTCCTTGTGAACTGAATGGTCCATGTTGCCATCCTTTAGGTTTGTCTTATTGGTAGTAATTTGGTTCTACATGACATACCTTAGATATGGTTTACTGGAGTGCTTTGCACTTTGTTACAGGAGCTATATCCTTCTTAGCCCATCATTGTCTCTTATTGGAGGGGTCTGGGTGCATTCAGATGCATTGAAACTTATAGCTGGAAGAGATCTCCTTGGACAATCACATCACATTATCTGCATTGATGCTCCTAGGATTTAATTATGCATGTTTTAACTTGTCAATTCAAATGATTTTATACAAGAGAAACGTTGGAATCCTGTTTAACAATGGAGTGCTTGCCACTGCCTGTTTATTGCGTCATGGTGGCACGATAAAAACTATTCGCTTTGTTTTGAGAGTTGGACAACCGAGATGCCCTTGGGCAATCTGGCATTTCCTCTGCCTGGGAATCTGCACACTCAGGTTGACCAATGAGTTATCTCAGGCCAAAGAGTGGAATCCTGTGGTTTGTGTGTGGGAGCTGTTTAACAATTGACTTTCTGCCACTCCTTTGGAGAAGAGATCTCCTTGGGCAATCCATCACATTATCTGCATGGGAATCTGCATTGATGCTCCTAGGATTTCATTATGCATGTTTTAACCTGTGAATTCAAAGGACTTTATACAAGAGAAGCGTTGTTCACCTGCCAACTTCATCACCAGTCATTTCATGCAGTTTTGAATTGTCCTTGTTAACTTGTATACATAAAAGCTGAATTGAAAATATCAAAAAGTTTAAATAAGTTGCCATCCTTCAGGTTTGTCTTATTGGTAGTAGCCCAACAACATTGATTAAAATGTAGATATTTAGCCAAACATTTATTTATTCATTATCATACGTCTTCTATTCTTAATTAATAGTTCAATTTACATACCTTAGATATGGTTTACTGGAGTGTTTTGCACTTTGTTACAGGAGCTATATTCTTCGTAGCCCATCATTCATAGCACATCATCATTCAGATGCCTTGAGCCTCATAGCTGGAACAATCTGCAAACAGACAGTGCTGTGAAAAGGTCTTAGGCACCTGTATAACATTCTGTACAGATAAGATTCTGTAATAATTCAATGAAAGTTCAATGAAAGTTCCTAAATAAACGTACTATACATTTTACATTACATTTGAGTCATTTGGCAGAATAATTAAAAACTGAATCAAATCAATATTTTCTGTGACCACCCTTCGGCGTTAAAATTGCATCACTTCTCTGAGATAACCAACGCTGTCCTGCAGTTCTATAAGACAAGCAGCAGGGAGGTTGTTCCAAGCATGTTGGAGATCTTGCCACAGTTCTTCTACAGACTTTGGTTGGCTCCTTACTTCTGATCTCAGACAGCCTTGATCAAGTTTTTATGTAAAAAGTAGTCAATTTCTTCCAGTAATATGTTACTTTTTCTAATTAAATACAAAATTGTCCCATTAAATCTTTTGGAAAATGAATATTTGAAATCTCAAATTAGTTATTTTATACGAACACACACAAAAAAATAAGTATATATAAAATAAAGTCTAGGGTCTAGTTAAGATACAGTACTGTATCTTAACTCTGAAACACCAACATGTCTTGGTCAAACATTATGCAGACGTTAATTCAACATCCGCCCCACATTATGTTCCTCACTGGCCCCAATGATGTTCATTCTTGCACATTTGTTCTTATATACTTTGTCATGTAATATCCAAACATCAGAAATGATTTATAACTGGATGAATTTGAGGTGGTTACGTGACTAAATTTTTACACCGTATGTGATTGTACTTGTAATTATGATTTATAATTATATCATATAATATCATACTTAATGAGAAAGTGTGTGTTGTGTAAACTTTGTTTTAATTATGTGTAAAATGTTGTGTTCTGTTCTGCTGCTCAACTTGCTTGGTTCCTCGGGCAGAATGAATGTTAATCTGAACGGGGCTGTTCAGACATCACATTCAGGGCTGTAGTGGTGAATAAAAAGGTGGGCAAGCCCCAGCTCATCTTAGCTGTGGATTGCAGGCCGAGACAGCATGGGAGAAAAATGTAAAAAATGTTTGTTTGTGTTTTCGCAACAACAAATTAATTATTATTGTTATTATTAATAATAACAATAATAACAATAATAATAATATTAATAATAATAATAATAATAATAATACCATACACTGAAATAGCTCTTAAACTGCAATTCCCATCCTATGCACCCAGCGTTGTATCTATCTATGTACGGTGCTTTCCTTACAGAAACAGCACGGATAACATCAAGTCAAACATGACTTTGCCACGATTTTCTATCATGTTTATAATGCATTTGTGTTAAGCTTGAGCGTCTGTGTGAACTTGTGCATTTAGTCAAACACAGTAACTAAACTAACTAAATTAAGTTGTCATAGTATGTGTCACATGAGCTGAATTTGTGCCACTGTTCACTTAGGAGCAAGCAACATTTTTTTCAAATAATGGGTAGGTATGTTGATGTAGATCACCTGTCAAGACATCTGAAGTTGCCTCGTCATGTAGTGCAATTAGGATATGAGCGGGGGGGTAAACCCAGTAAACCCAGACTTGCATTCATCTGGATGCTATTCCTTTACTGGTCAAACGTGTGTCCTCAAGAACTAAGTGTTTGTGGCACTTATGTAGCTAGTGTAACACCTATGCTATGCAAAAGGTTAAGGAACAGCATAACTAGGCTCTAAAGGAGCAGTAAGTAAGATACCCAATAAAGAGACCACAACACGAGGGGTGAATTTGAACTGCCGGCTGGTTTTTATATTGAACTTATTGTCAAGAATTGGCATCAACATACAAACACACACAACACACAAATATTTCCCCAAAATAAAATAAAAAGTGTTCCCTATAAATCTTAAATTAGATTATTTTAATCCCTAGGGTTTCTCTATTTAAGTTCTCTCTATGAGAGTTTTATCTATGATTTTGAAATCCTAGATTAGGTTCAAATCTATTTAGGTTAAACCCTAATTTTGGGTTCAACAATATTTTAGAATTATTTTAATTATCAAGTTTTAGGCCTATTTTCAATCTAGAAGCGTTTGCTTTAATCCTAACGGTTATTTTTTTTCTAGACCACAATCCAGTTGACTATTTAAGAAAAAAAACAAAACACTCTTATCACTGTATTCACAATTCAGTAAGAAAAGAAAATACTTCGCAAGTTCCCATCACAAATCAACCTAAACTAAATCCAGTCTTTGTTTACTGGTATTCAATTGAATGTTCAAATCTGTCTCCATTGCAAACTGCAGAGAGAACATAAACTAAAATGTTCCACCTTTATTCGTCCAGCAGGTGTCTCCATTTCCCCACTATCCGTGGCTTCAGAAAACTAGAGCGAATGTTCCAACCTTAATTCTCCAGTAGCTGTTCCTGTTACCCACAGTTCTAGTTGGGGTGCTGAAGTCTCTATCAATGAAGTTCGATGAAGTCTTGATCCAATGGGTAATCCTATGGGTGGCCCTCATCTTGAATCCGTAGACTGCAGTAGTACAGCCGTCCAAATCGGTGTACAACAAGTGCTCAAATCTTCAAAAGCTTAGTAACTTTACTCTTTCACTAGCTAGCCAGCGCTGATATGAACAACGTAGCTAGCTAGCAAAGTAGCCAAGCTAGCTGCCTTGCTACGAGGTGGCTCAAAACCCCACAGCCGGTAAACCAGCTATACGATTCTAAACCTCCAAGACCGGCTATTTCTTGGCTGTAATATGTGAGATCTTAACTATAGCAACATTTTCAGCGTTAAACAACCACAATTAGCCGCAACACCAAAAACATCAATAACCGCAGGCCCGTCGTGTTCTCGAACCTATTTATAGTCTAGGTACTTATCTCTTTCAATATACTCGAAGTTAACAACTGTTCACCAACTCAAATCTCTTCTCTGCCGATATCTGCTTCTGTTTCAGATTTATTTCAGGTTTTTTTTCCCTGCAGTCACGTGACTTGGTCGGCATGGTAACCTCCCGATCACTGCCAACACGCGTACAGCTATAGACGAGTTTACGCGCCCAAACCTAGGGCGCTGCCATGTTTGTTTTTTGTGTGGGAGGTGGGTATTTAACTTCCGGTTGGATAGAGAATGTGTTGTTCATAGACCGGCCACAAAACGGCAAACGGTGAAGAAACCACCAAAAAGCGTCTTCGTTTGTTCCCATCACTTTGTTGATAAAAAGCCAACCAAAGAAAACCCATTCCCTGAACTGTGGTTGGGATACGACCGCCCTCCCCAGAGAAAGAGACGCAAACTGGAGCGAACCACCGGCTGCCAGATTGAGCTTGAATCAGACGTTAAATTAAATTGAGCTAGCTGGCTAGATTTGTGGTTAAGTCATGTTAGTCATGTTATTTTTGTGTTGAGCTAGCTGGCTAGATTTGTGGTTAAGTCATGTTAGTCATGTTATTTTTGTGTTGAGCTAGCTGGCTTGATTTGTGGCTAAGTCATGTTAGTCATGTTATTTTTGTGTTGAGCTAGCTGGCTAGATTTGTGGTTAAGTCATGTTAGTCATGTTATTTTTGTGTTGAGCTAGCTGGCTTGATTTGTGGCTAAGTCATGTTAGTCATGTTATTTTTGTGTTGAGCTAGCTGGCTTGATTTGTGGTTAAGTCATGTTAGTCATGTTATTTTTGTGTTGAGCTAGCTGGCTTGATTTGTGGCTAAGTCATGTTAGTCATGTTATTTTTGTGTTGAGCTAGCTGGCTAGATTTGTGGTTAAGTCATGTTAGTTTTGTCATGTTAGTTTTGTGTTGAGCTAGCTGGCTAGTTTGGTGGTTAAGTCATGTTAGTCATGTTAGTTTTGTAACGTTGCCTGGTTTAATGCTGGTTACCTAGACAGTAGCTTCAACAGAGATGTTGTCTCTACTATCGTTATCGTTGTGTGTGTGATGTGCGCACAATGTTTTGTACAATATGTGTGCCAATGTGTGTGCAGTGAGAGCATGACAAGACATTTGTGCAGTAGGCCTACAATCGGAGGTCGTTCAAGTAGTTCTATTGGGCTCCAGTAGAGCAGCTTTGCACGATTTATTGTTCAAAAAACTCCTTATTTATCCGATACTATATTATCTGTTTTCCGCCCCTTTGTACTATTTTCAGCAGCCTTGTCACTGCTGTGTAACTTCCTCCTCCCCCTTTGCCCCCCTCCACCGAGCTCACTCTGCTTTACTTGGTCACCTTCCGGCAGCACCCAGCGCAGCTGAGCAGAGGAGACGCTCAACTCCTCCCTAACTGAGCCCGGCTGCGCCGGCCGAAATAAGAGGTGTTTTGTAAGAAACTAACAAATAATAGAGAGATAATACACCATTTTAACCATCACTAAGCTACACATCTAATTGACATGTCACAAGTCTATCCATTTATGGTTTAAAGGGATAGTTATCTTTTCATTAAAGGTTTATATCTATTTATCCATTTCTGAGGCTAGTTAACCTAGGTTTGTTTACTTTGCTCGCAACAATGTCATGGATTTACAGTAGAGACTTAAAACGGCGCTCAGAGAGCCAAACGAACGGCTCTGACGGAAGAGACAAGACTCAGTTCGTTCATTTGAAAGATTAGTTCAAAAAGATTCGTTCGTTCGTTCGTGCCCATCACTAGTGGCCAGACGCGCAAAAGGGAATAGAAAGAGTAGCATACTACATTGCAAGCAAAATGCGTTAACGTTCCAGGAGAGGTGCGTAAACTCGTTTCTTAAATAAAGAGATTGACAAACTGCGTTTGCATGCGTTTACCCTCCACTATACCTCTGCTTACATTACTTTTATTAGATTGTTTCACCCAGAGCAACTTATAAGTTTGGTTGCTGTAACTTTGCATGGGAGAATGAGGATTACTGTGAGACGGGTGCGTGGGGGTTGGACCCAAAATGCACGACAATAGTAATATAAAGACCCCTCAGGGCTTTATTCGGGACGAATCCCAGGAACGTAGTCAACACAAGCAAAGTCCATACACGTAGATCCAGCCAAACAAATAGTAAACAAACAAAAAGCACGGTGCCGAGGGAAGAGGCAAACTCGTAGTCGGTAGACGTGCAGGGAGGTCCGGTAGCAGGAGAGCTGTCAGCGGGGCAGATGAACAGACAGACGGCAGGCAGAGGCGTAGTCGTGGGCGAAGCGGGAGTCGAAACCATGAAACAATCAGCGAAGCAAAAGTACAAAAACGGTAGGCGAGGACTTAGTCAAAAAACAAACGATGGTCACAAAACAGAAATCAATAATCACTGGTCGGTAAACAGGCTTGGATCGTAACGTGTAATCAATAGTGGTAAATGCTCAAGAGTTGCGTGGTAAACAGGCAGACAATTTCGCAGTGAACAGTAGCGCGACTGGGCTATAAATGCGGGTGTAGACAGGTGCAGACAATTAGTTAGAGCGTAGCTAGGAAATGGAAAACAGGTGCGATGGATGACAAGTTTAACAAGGAGATTAGTAATCGTTAGTAATAAACCTATCCTGCCCTAGCATTAGTAAATTAGAAAATGACATGCACGAGAAACGTAAGGTAACATGAACACATGATTAGTTTGTTAGTTTCTACCCAATCCTGATCTAGCGTTAGTAGTTTTAGTAAATAGACAAATGGAAACAATTAGGGAGTGAATGACAGAAAGAGAGAGAGAAAAGGCGGAACGTAAGGTTTGCGGAAAAACATGTAAAAGTGTATGCATAAACAACGACCAGTTAACGTAACAATAAACATGCATCAAAACATAACACAAAGCGAAACTAAGACGATAACCACTCAACATAACCAGGTAATATAATCGTACGAAAACATAACTAGACATGACAAGAAAATAAATCGTAACGAGACATAACTAAACAATATGACGAACCTAGACTAACATGATAATACATGATAAGACAATACAAGACTAAGACAAAATGAATAAACATAAAACATGGCGAGACAGACCTGAAACATGACAGGACCCCCCCCTTAACGACCGACTCCTGGCGGTCCTTGGAATTTATCAGGGTGGTCACGATGGAAGTCTCTGATGAGCGATTTGTCCGGAATGAGACTGGGAGCGACCCAGGAACGCTCCTCAGGGCCATAGCCCTCCCAGTCAACCAAGTATTGAACCCCACGGCCCCTCTTACGAATGTTCAAGAGTTTGTTAACAGTAAATGCAGGGTGGTTGTCAATAATGCGGGGGGGAGGTGGTGGGGGATCCGGGGGACATATAGGGTGTGAGGATACAGGCTTAATACAAGAGACATGGAATGTGGGGTGAATCTTAAGGGAAGCAGGGAGTGACAGTTTAACAGAGGAAGGGTTGATGATACTGTGGATCTTAAAGGGACCAATAAAGCGGGGTTGCAGTTTGTGGGAAGTGGCTTGGAGGGGAATGTCCTTAGTGGACAGCCAGATGGAGTCACCTGGTTTGTAGGCCGGAGCTGGAGTGCGGTGGCGATCAGCAAAACGCCGATTACGGTCTGCCATGCTTAGCAGCGCGGCCTTGGTACCCCTCCACACTTTGGCGCACCGTTTCATGTGGATGGCGAGGGAGGGAACAGCGATCTCGGCTTCTTGGTCAGGGAACAGTGGAGGTTGGTAGCCCAGGGAGACTTTCCGGTGGCGGCGCATGGAAGGGTGTTGTGCGCATACTCAACCCAGGTGAGCATCTTGCTCCATGAAGCCGGATTCTGGGCAGAGACACAACGTAGCGCGGCTCCCAAATCCTGGTTGGCCCTCTCGGTCTGCCCATTGGATTGAGGGTGGTAGCCGGATGAGAGGCTGGCTGTGGCACCGAGGGCCAGGCAGAAAGCTTTCCACACTTGAGAAATGAATTGTGGGCCCCAGTCGGATACAATGTCTGAGGGGATTCCATGGATGCGGAACACTTCCTTGATCAGTACATCCGCAGTCTCTTGGGCACTGGGTAACCCAGGCAGGGGGATGAAGTGGATCTGAATCTGAATCGGTCCACCACAGTGAGGATGGTGGTGTTACCTTCGGAAGGGGGAAGTCCGGTAACGAAGTCCACGCCGATGTGGCTCCAGGGTCGGCTGGGCACAGGCAGAGGTTGGATTAGACCAGCAGGGGCTTGGTGGGAGGCCTTGCTTCTGGCACAGGTGGTACATGCCTTGATGAAGCGCCTGGTGTCAGGGATCATGGAGCTCCACCAGAATCTCCTCTTCAGCACCGCCAAGGTGCGGGTAAAGCCGGGGTGGCAGGAAAGGAGGGATGAATGGGCCCATTGCAGCACCTGTGTCCGAGCGGCTGCGGGAACGTATAGGCGTAATCCGGGGTTGGGCCTAGGATCGGGTTCCTCCCGTAGAGCCCTCTGGATCACCGACTCGATCTTCCAGGTGACGGACCCCACGGTGCAGGAGGCCGGAAGGATGTTCTCAGGAACCTCACGCTCAGGACAGGTGTTAAATTGGCGAGAAAGGGCGTCAGGCTTGACGTTCTTAGAACCCGGGCGGTAGGTGAGTGAGAAGTTGAACCTCCCGAAGAACAGTGCCCATCTGGCCTGTCGGGAGTTCAGCCTCTTGGCCGTCTGGAGGTATGCCAGGTTCTTGTGGTCGGTCCAAACGATGAACGGCTTCTCGGACCCCTCCAGCCAATGTCTCCACTCCTCCAACGCCAGTTTGACTGCCAGCAGTTCGCGATTCCCGACATCATAATTCCTCTCCGCCGGGGACAGCTTCTTGGAGAAGAAAGCGCAGGGGTGTAGTCGGTTGTCTGCGGCCGCCACCTGAGAGAGCACAGCTCCCACCCCCGAGTCGGAAGCATCCGTCTCAACCACAAACTGGCGGGTGGGGTCGGGGTGAACCAGGATGGGAGCGGAAGAGAACAGTCTCTTGACCTTGGTGAAGGCCGTCTCAGCTTCGGGGCTCCACCGGAATGGCACCACAGGGGACGTGAGCTTGGTTAGAGGGGAGACCACTTGGCTATAGGATCGGATGAACCTTCGGTAGAAGTTGGCGAATCCCAAGAAGCGCTGGAGTTGCTTACGTGAGGTGGGTGTGGGCCAGTCGGTGACCGCCAGAATCTTCTTGGGATCCGCCCTGATCCGTCCCCTCTCAAGGATAAATCCAAGGAACTCAACTGTGTCAGAGTGGAAGACGCACTTCTCCGCCTTGATGAACAATCTGTTCTCTAGAAGTCTCTGTAGCACTTGCCTGACGTGGTTCTCATGATCCTCGGCATTATTGGAGTAAATTAAGATGTCATCCAGGTAGACAAACACATAGCGGCCCAACAAGTCCCGAAGAACGTCATTAACCAGGGCCTGGAAGACAGCAGGAGCATTGGTGAGGCCGAATGGCATGATCAGGTATTCAAAGTGTCCGAGAGAGGTGTTGAAGGCAGTCTTCCATTCATCGCCCTCACGGATACGGACCAGGTGGTAAGCGTTGCGGAGATCCAACTTGGTGAAGATGGTGGCCTCGTGAAGTGGGTGGAACGCGGAGTCCATCAGGGGCAGAGGATACTTGTTCCTCACCGTGATGTTGTTCAGCTCCCTGTAGTCGATGCACGGGCGTAGGGAGCCATCTTTCTTCTGAACGAAGAAGAATCCCGCACCGACGGGAGAGGAAGAAGGGCGAATTAGTCCATTAGCCAGGCAGTTACGGATGTATTTCTCCATTGCCTCCCTCTCTGGTCTGGAGACGTTGTATAGGCGACTTGAGGGAAGTGACGAACCAGGAAGGAGCTCGATGGCACAGTCGTAGGGTCGATGAGGCGGCAAAGACTGAGCTTGTGTCTTAGAGAACACTGTGCCTAGGTCATGGTAAGGAGAGGGGACCCTCTCCAGGGAGGGTTTGGGAGTCTGTGGTAGAGCTGGCACTCCCTCTGCTGGTGGTGGGGCGGAACGCAAGCAGGACAGATGGCACTTAGGATCCCATGCTTGCACTTGGTTAGAACTCCAGTTGATCGTGGGGTTGTGTTTCTGGAGCCAGGGTAATCCCAAGATGAGTTGGTCATTAGGGGACTGGATGACGCGGAACTGGATCATCTCCCAATGGTTCCCAGAAATGATCAGTTGTAAGGGAATAGTGATGTGCGTCATGCGGCAGAAAGTCCTTCCATCCAGTGACCGCGCGTTCTCAGGGTGGGGTAGAGGGAGGGTGGGGATGTTCAGTTCAGACACCAACACTTCGTCGATGAGGTTGGCGTCCGCTCCAGAATCCACCAACGCGTTAATCCGGGTTGTTCTGTCGGGCAGAATTAACAGAGCCGTGAGCGTGGGACGATGGTTGTCTCTGTCAGACCCCTCATTTCTGTCGACAGCTCTTACTTCCACAGGTCTCCTGGTCTTGAAGGAGCACCGAGCCTGGGTGTGACCCAGCCTCCCACAGTAGAAGCACAAATCGGTGGTTCTGCGGCGTGCTCGTTCCTCGGTAGAGATCCTCGTACCGGCCCGGGACAGGTCCATGGGTTCGGATCCCTCAGACTGCTGCTCCTCCAGTCGAGGACTTGGCCCCCTGCCTGGGGTAATGGTTGCCAGGAAGGATCGGTCTCTCCGACCGACGTTGTCTGGCACGGTTGTCCAGGCGGATCGTGGTGCGTACGAGCTGGTCAAACTGGGTGATGGGGTCCAGTCGCGTCAACTCGTCCTGGAGCGTCTCACTCAGGCTGGCCAGGAAGAGATTCGCCAACGCCGCATCGTTCCAGCTAGTAGCCGCCGCGAGGGTGCGGAAGTCAATGGAGTGGTCTGCCGCGGTCTTCCGTCCCTGGCGCAGAGCAATCAGTCTCTGGGATGGCTCCTGGTCGCTGGATGCGTGTTGGAAGACCTTCCGAATCTCATCGGCGAAGACTGGGTAAAGAGGAGGGAATGAATCCCCGGACCACACCGCCGTAGCCCAGTCCAACGCCCTCCCCTTGAGTAGCCCCATCACGTAGCCAATCCGACGGTCGTCCCTGTTGTAGGTCTGGGGCTGTTGCTTGAACACGAAGTCACATTGTAGAAGGAAAGCCTTGCACCTCTCAGGTTCTCCACCAAACCTCTCTGGAGGGGGTTGTTGTGGCTCTCGGAAGTGGCAGGTTCCTGTGGGGTTGAGCGCTGGGGATGTGGGTGGGTGGGAAGGCTCCTCCCGTGGTTGTGGCAGGACCGCGACGGCGAGCCTCTTCATCTCCGCACACAGTTCACGAATCTCCAGGTGAAGTTCGGAGATTCCTTGTGAATGCTGCCGGACGATGGCTCCTTGTTCCTGGAGGGCGTAGAACATGGCAGTAGAGTCAGCAGGGTCCATTGTGGCGAAATTGTTCTGAGACGGGTGCGTGGGGGTTGGACCCAAAATGCACGACTCAGAAACAATAGTAATATAAAGACCCCTCAGGGCTTTATTCGGGACGAATCCCAGGAGCGTAGTCAACACAAGCAAAGTCCATACACGTAGATCCAGCCAAACAAAAAGTAAACGAACAAAAAGCACGGTGCCGAGGGAAGAGGCAAACTCGTAGTCGGTAGACGTGCAGGAAGGTCCGGTAGCAGGAGAGCTGTCAGCGAGGCAGATGAACAGACGGACGGCAGGCAGAGGCGTAGCCGTGGGCGAAGCGGGAGTCGAAACTGTTTCAATCGCACAAGTGAGTACCAGTCAAAAGCGTATGCATCAGCTGTGTTATAGTCATAATAATTATTTGACATGATGTTTAATACTGCTCTTCACAATGTAATGATTACAGTACGTCAAAAAGCATTGTACACATTGCTGATTATCCTAATGCCCTTGTCCTCTGGTAGAGATATGGCGCCCCCTACTGAGACAGGAGTGGAATGCCTGTGTTTGAGAGCAGCTGGTTTGGTTTGGTTTGGTTTGGTTGGTCCTGAGTCCTTTATTATTTTTAATCTATATAAACGATATGGCCATGTCATGTACAAATCTCCTTCCAGTTCTGTTCGCGGATGACACAAATCTCATAGCTTCCCACGATGATTTTCACTCCCTGATCAGAATTGTTAATAATGAACTATCTATTGTAGCGCAATGGTTCCAACGAAACAAACAATGTGAAGAAGTGCAACTTCATGATCTTTCGTAACATAAATAAACACTACCCAAAAGGCCAAAATTCTCATAAATAATGCTGAAATCAATCTAGTCCAGCATACTAAATTCTTAGGCATCATTATTGATAGTGATCTCAAGTGGTCTAATCACATTGACCTAGTCACCAAAAGATCTTCAAGGATGCTGGGCATATTGAGGAAAGTTTGTCCCTTAGTTCACTCTTCAGCTCATCTTACTCTATATTATAGCTTCCTGTTCCCTTTCATTAATTACTGTAACATTATCTGGGCAGCGACCTATCCTACATATCTTAATAAACTACGTACAGTACAGAAGAAATACTTAAGGTTTATCTCCCACTCAAATAGATATGCACCATCCGCCCCCCTTTTTAAAAAATATAACATATTGCCGATTGAAAAAGTGAACACATACCAGATATGCATATTCATCCACAAATTCATGTATAGAAAACATGAACTTCCAGACACCCTTCAGAATCTATTTATTTCCACCTCCAATGTCCATTCACATCAAAAGAGACACAGCAACAATAATCTACTCCTATCGCGCTCACAAACATCAAGACACCAGTATAATCTTTCCTTTAGAGGCCCAAAGCTGTGGAGTGAACTAAGCCCTCAACAAAAGGAAACAAAAGCTGAAATTCAGATCTGTCATCTCAGGTACATGACCTCAAACTTGTCTTCATTGTAAAGCAAAAACAAAGGAATTGACCCTGCTATGCCAATTCCTGTCGCACTGGCATTCCGGCAGAAGAACCGTCAGCTCCAATGCTCATATACAAATCATATCACAGTGTGTGTGTGTGTGTGTGTGTGTGTGAGAGATACAAAGAGAAGTGGCGATGCCAATGCACATCACAGAAAGAAAGAAAAAATCCCAGAGGCGCCACAGATAATAAAGTTAGTGCGCGTGATGCGCTGGCGCTCGAGTGACTGAAGAGCAGGCTCTTTAACGCTCTCACCGCGCTTCAGCGGGCGTGATGGTTTATCTATATTTTCCCGTACGAAAAACTTAGATTTTTAAACCACGCTTTGCTCCCTAACTAGGATGCAAAGCGTGACAACTGTGACCGACATATCACTAAGAAAATTTGCTCGGTCCCTTCCAAAGTTTTGGGATTCTGATATCTAGCCTATATACATTCAAACTTGTACATGTACACACGCACACATATACACACACTCACACACACACACAAAAAAGTAATACATGCATGCGCACACACACACACACACACACACACACACACACACAAAAAAAGTAATTCATGCACACACACACACACACACACAGTTACAGTATATTGCTTTGGAAATAGATTATTAGAAATAAAGCAGTTTTAAGTTTAAAGACTAGAAAGACTAAAAACCTATTTTGTTTTCAAATGATGTTAGAAATAGGGCATTCATTTTACATTTCATGTTTAAGAACAAGTTTTTACTTTTCATGTTTAATTCAGGCCTATACACAAGTTACTGTGTGAATGTAAGAGTGTGGGTCTGATTCATGCTAATCTTCTGTTCCTGTTCCATCCATTCCCAGCTGGTGTTACGACTCACCCCAGTGGTGGAGTAGGCTGTAACAGTGGCACTCATTGTAGATTATGTCAAAACCATCTCATTACCTTCAAGACAGTGATTTAAATAAAGTATATTTGGAGTCTGTGGCGTTTTCCACCAAAAATATTTGGTGAAAAAATCATATACTTGTATGGTGCTAAAACGCAAATTTGTTAATTACTCAATGATGTTTTCAAAAGATCCTGCCACTCACGCAAGAAGTGAGCTGCTCAAATACAGCACATAACTGAAAACAAACACATCATTCTTGCACAAATGCAACTACACAAAATCCACATGCCCCGTGTGAGTTTGTGGCACGATCTGCCCTACTTAAGGCATTCGGATTTAAGATTAAAAATAAATAAATAAAAATATTCCATGTGTAACAGAAGTCAATCAGTCAGAGACAGGAGATTCAGGAACTGCCTTTTTGACCGTTTATTTTCTGAAGACAAACAAAACACATAAATGTCTTAAATGGCCACTGCACTGGCAAACCTGCAGCAGAGACTTGAATCTGCTCTCTTTTTGCAACATTTACATAAAATACATATCTCCTATATCAAAAGGACAAAATACATGAAATGAAAACAAAATTAAAACATGACTTAAGTTGTAAATCGGCACCACCTACTGGACACAGCATGAAATGCGACAGTGCTCAGGCAGTCACTAGCTAAAACAATCTTAGCACACATCTGCAAATGATATGGAACCACATACCTGAAGAAGACAAACAAAACACATAAGTGTCTTCTTAAATGGTCACTGCACTGGCAAACCTAGACGTGCAAAATAAAATAATAAATTAATTTTCCTCCGAAAGAAACTAGTCTTCAACAGTTTCGTATGAGTCATGACACGCATGGAATAGAACGCATGGAATGGCAGCTAGCCATTCTAGAACGCCTAACGTGAAATGAAAAAATGAAAATATCCATTGCCATCGGTCAAAACTAACACAAATATCATAGTAAAAATGATGTTAAACATTATGCACTACACATTACAACTTAAATGAGCTATATTCAACAAGGACTGGTAAAATAAAGACAGCTGTGTTTCAGTAACAACTTACCCTCAGCAGAGAGACTTGAATCTGCTGCAGGGATATGGCAACACAAGAGGGACAAAAAGCGTGATATTAATCAAAGTGCAGTGAACCAAAACTCCACAAGAGGGCTCCAAAACAACAAATACTGCTCAATTCAAGTAAAATTCACATACTGCTCAATTCAAGTAAAATTCACATAAAAATAACCTACATTTTAAACTCTGTTACACATGCCATTTACATTACATGTATATGTTTTGCCATTTTACAGAAACAACTGTTTGTGTTGCGGCTCCTGATTTCAGCTTCGCAGAAACAAATGACTGACAGGTGTTGTTGTATGTTGATCAGGTGTTTCCTTTCCCATTAAATGTTCACACATAAAATCGCAGCCAGTGTTTAGTCTTGGTTTTAGCCATTGTTTTTGCATGTGTGGAGATTACCTTTCGACGGCAAACGCCATCATGAAAAATATGTTGGTCCAATTTGATAACGATCGAATGACAAACTGCGCATTGTTATTTTAAACCGGCAAATGCTCGACGTCACCTTGCGACGCAGTCGGATTTCTTATTTCTTATTTTTCTTTTTAAAAATGTTTAATTATCTAAGGCGGGGCAGTTTCTTGTTAAAGGCTAAACCGCTGCGTAAAACCATGCATTTTGTGATAGCTTTTGGATCCGTACCAGAACGTATGCCCTGCATGCAACCTTCTCACGAATGTATGTTTCAGCATGGTTATGGACAAAGCCCATTCCTGGCCGGTCCCAACCAGCTCTGAAAAAATAACATTTTACTCTTCTCTTCCTATACATTTGGAGAGCACCGTCGAAAGTTACATTATATTACATTACATGATATACTTTTCTTAATTGTTTTGTTTATGGTTTGCTCGATTTCAGTTCCTAAATAGTCCTGTTTTTAGATCGTCGAGATAGTCTTTAATAATGCGTCCCGTTTTAAGGCGACATTTGGACCATTTTAATGCCGCCGACAGTGGTGTCTGTGGTGTCATTTATCGATCCGACACATGCGATTAGAAAATCTGACTTACATAATTGTAGCTTATACAGGGCGGCCTGTAGCGTAGTGAGAAATTGAGAAAGGCCATTTTGAGCAAGGAGGGTTGTCCCCTGCTTAGTCCAATCAATTATATAAATGTAAATGTAATATATCCCGCAAACAGGACAAAAACAGCGCAATTGGGTTAGAGTCAAGCATGACGAGATTGTAAATTGAATCTGGAGTGCAAATTATTAGAAAAAGCCTCTTTACCAAAGCCAGGACGCGCAAGTCCATAATAAAGTGGCTTATGCTGCCCTCTTGTGGTCATTTGTAAATCTTACACCCAACGTTAACCTCATTTGCTCCCAGTCTATTGACGGTGCAGTCAGCTGTACTTACCTCCATCAGTAGAACATGCAGAGTTTCTCACAGGGCTGGTATTCATTGGTAGTCATGGGGATGGGCTGGTAACAGGATTCACAGCTTTGTAATGGTTTCCTTGACTTGGGTTATCTTTTTGACAAACGCCCATATCAGACTTATAAAGTGCATCGTAAGTCATTCTGCTTTCTAGCGCAGGAAAAGCACCCAAAAAAGACAAGAACCCGGAATTATTTCGTTCAGTGATCAAAGCAAAATTAAATGTTAATGCAATTGAAAAAAAAACACATTATAAAAACACATATTCATGATGTGGGAGAAAAATATAATGTAACCTAGGATATATGCATCCAGATATGTCCAATGCATATATAGTTAGAAAACTGCTTAAAAGAATAAAATGTGCATGTGACAGATAACCAGGGAGGGGTGAGTGCACACACACACATACACACACACAGGGCTGAGTGCTCTGCCACAGCTTACATCATATAGGCATACGTGCGGAGATAGAGCAGAACACTCTCCCATTGTTGGGTGCGCTCATGTGCTTGATTATGATACAAAAATAAGGCATGATGTGTGTATTTATGTGTTCGTGAGTAACTGATTTAGGCAGGATTTTGCAAGTTCTAACGATTCAAATCGTAATCAAGACTAACTTGCAGGGAAACAAAGCCAAACCAAACAAAACATGTATGCAAACAAGCACAAAGTAGGGGGATTTGATAACTCTATCACAATTCTAAGAACAGTGTTTGACACCGCCTTTATCGGTTATGATTGACTAACATTACTTCAACTGTATAACATAGAAGCACCTCCATTGAATCTCAATTTAAATGACCAAATCATACCAATCCATGGAACAGAGGTACAGAGGTTCTTGGAAATATTCCAGCTGATTCATTCAGTGTGAAGTACATTTGTACATGAGCCTTGGTGGATTATGTACAAAACCACCGTGGGACTATCTTTCTGGATGAGACAGGCTACACTAGAGACTGTCATTCTGGATGAGACAGGCTTCACTAGGGACTGTCTTTCCTGGATGAGACAGGCTTCACTAGAGACTGTCATTCTGGAAGAGACAGGCTTCACTAGAGACTGTCTTTCTGGAAGACAGGCTTCACTAGGGACTGTCTTTCCTGGATGAGACAGGCTTCACTCGGGACTGTCTTTCCTGGATGAGACAGGCTTCACGAGAGACTGTCTTTCTGCATGAGACAGGCTTCACTAGAGACTGTCTTTCCTGGATGAGACAGGCTTCACTAGAGACTGTCTTTCTTCATGAGACAGGCTTCACTAGAGACGTCCAACTCCAGCAGGTTCACCAGGAGGCGTCTGCAGTTACTGTCACTCTGAAACACTCTGGAACACACTGTCACTCTGGAACACACTGGAACACTCTGGAACACACTGTCATTCAGGAACACTCTGGAACACACTGGAACACTCTGGAACACACTGTCATTCAGGAACACACTGGAACACACTGGAACACACTGGAACACTTTGGAACACTCTGTCACTCACTGGACCTCTAGGACACACTGGACTCACTTTGGCAGAGGCTCTTATCCAGAGCAATGTACAGTTGATTAGACTAAGCAGGAGACAATCTTCCCCTGGGGCAATGCAGGGTTAAGGGCCTTGCTCATGAATTTCACTTCCCCTGTCTGTTGTGGTTTAGGCCACAAGGTTTCCCCCCGCTCCGCTCAGAGCACGGCCTGGTGTAGCTGAGCCTTCAGCTGCAGCACACGCTTTTGGTATGGGGTCACTTTCAAAGCAGAGACAGGTTTGGTTAATATGGCCCTTCTTAGACACAGGTTGATGAGAGAGAATATGAGGAGGGCTCCAATCCCCAAGATCCATCCTAAGTGAGGTAGTATTGCCGTTATCCATGACACCACCCATTCCCCTAGGCTTATTGCTGATTCACAGAGGCAGAAGTTCAAAAAGAGGTCTGTCTCTATTTCAAGATCTTTCTCGACAACAGCCTTGACCAACTTCCCCCTTTTTGTCTGCATTAGCTCAGTATTTTGAGAGAGGTCGTACATCGGACAAGGTCAGGATATTACCCAGTTTGACCCTGACATTCTTGTCAACTCCTCCCTGTCTTCTGGCTGTTTTCCAGCATCCTCCAAGAGGGCCCACATCACACCTCTACTAAAAAAGCCTACTCTGGATCCCTCCATCATCCAGAACTACCGCTCGGTATCTCTTCTTCCTTTTCTATCTAAAACCATAGAACGAGCCGCTTCTCGTCAACTTTCTTCTTTCTTTTCTAACAACAACCTGCTAGACCCCCATCAGTCTGGCTTCAAATCGGGCCACTCGACAGAGACCGTGCTCCTCTCTGTCAGTGAGTCACTCCATGCCACACGAGCAGCCTCCCTCTCCTCTGTCCTCATTCTTCTAGATCTCTCTGCCGCCTGGACAACTGCAACTCCCTCTTGGCTGGCCTCCCAGCGTCCGCCATCAGACCCCTCCAACTTATCCAGAATGCAGCAGCTTGTCTGGTCTTCAACCTTCCCAAATACTCACATGTCACCCCCCTACTTACTTCCCTCCACTGGCTGCCTGTCATGGCTCGCATCAAATTTAAAACATTGGTGCTAGCCTTCCAAGCAGTGAAGGGGTCTTCCCCAGCTTACCTCCAAAAAATCATCAGACCCTACACCCCTGCCAGACCTCTTCGTTCAGCCTCCACAGGCCGCTTGGCACCTCCCGCTCTCCGAACTTCCACCTCACGCTCACGACTACTGTCTGTTCTGGCTCCACGGTGGTGGAACGAACTCCCCGTTGAGGTTAGAACTGTAGAATCTCTTCCCACCTTCAAGCACAAACTGAAGATGCACCTCTTCAAGCAGCACCTCTCCCCATCCCTCCCTACCTCCCTGTGAACCTTAATTGTTGTCTTTCTGTGATTTACTTTCTGTGTATCAGGATGTTTTAGTTTGGCTAGCTAAGCAGTGTTTGGCTAGTTAAGGGGTTTGTTCATACATTTGCATGTTGCGGTAAAAATTAAAAAAATGATGATCAAATAGGCCCTGGTCCTTATCTTTGTTGCGCAGGTAGCAGTTGAAATTGTCCTTCCCTCTAGGGTCTTTCATCGCACTAATCCCTGGTTATGGGTATGCACTTTGTTGTACGTCACTCTGGATAAGATTGTCTGCCAAATGCCATTAATGTAATGTAATGACCAAAGCATGCATGCTGCTCGTGCACGGTCTGTCTGGGTACATGGGTATGGGGGTGACATGGCTCAGGCAGTAAGAGCAGTCGTCTGGCAGTCGGAGGGTTGCCGGTTCGATCCCCTGCCTGGGCTGTGTCGAAGTGTCCCTGAGCAAGACACCTAACCCCCAAATGCTCCTGATGAGCTGGTCGGCGCCTTGCATGGCAGCCAATCGCCGTCGGTGTGTGAGTGTGTGTATGAATGGGTGAATGAGAAGCATCAATTGTACAGCGCTTTGGATAAAGGCGCTATATAAATGCCAACCATTTACCATTTACATCATTATTGTGAAACAACATACATCAGTCTTAAATGAAAAGTAATACGTGAGAATTAATGAAACACTTCAATCACACAGATTTCTCTATTGGTTACACATTTTGATTATTCAAATGATTCATGTTGATTACCTCAAAAGATACATATGTTTTAACTGAAGAGATATATATGTTTGGTAAGTGCCCAGGGGGAAGTGCCCATGTCAGTACCAACATAGAAGAGGCCCTTTCATTATTTTTGTGGCTCTGATAATACCTTCTGAGGTTTGGAATGCGATTGATCTGATCACCCTGTGTGGAGAAGGATGACTTCTGAGGGAAACTGTTATTGGAGAAAGCAGTTTGTCTTTTTTGTTGATCCTTTTGTAGAACTCTGCATGTCTTGAAGGCAGTGATGGTCAGTGAGATGGTGATGAGGCACGATTGGCTCCAAACTGCACAGTGAGGTCTTTCCCAGAGGTGGGTTTAGCTTTCCCAGCTCCTGAGAGTCCATGGGGTGGGGCCCTTTGCTGGCTGCTGGCCTGGATGGGCTTGTAGCCATGAACTGATCCGTCATTTCTTGGTCAGGTCTGAGGAACATTTGGAGTTTCATGGTTAGAGAACAGAGAACCACTGCAAAGTAATAATTTCTCAGAAAACTAATGTGTGTCTCATTATTACTCCACTTGTGTTCACGAGGATTGTTTTCTTGGCTATGGAAGCTGTTTATTCTTGTTTGTACACGTGTAACATTCTTTCACGTTGTTTTGTATAAAAACGGTTTTATAGATATTTTCCATTGTCAGATTAATCTGCAAGGCCCAAGTCCTAATTCATAGCACTTGAAATTGTACTTCCCACTCGGGTCTTTCAGCCCACTTGTCCCAGGTTATGGGTATGCACTTTGTACATCACTCTGGATAAGAGCGTCTGCCATATGCCTATTATGTAATGTAACTATTTGATCGGGTTGTTGTGTTATAATACTATTAGATTCCAGTGGCAAAGTAAGAGGCAGGGACTGTGTGTAAATGGTCAGTTTTTTTATTCTGCAGAAGGGGAGTTGGTTTACTAACATGTTAGGGATTCACACAAACACACACATCATTTTGTATTAAACTGAATTGAGATAGAGAGAAAAACCAAAAGTGGTTTAATTGAAGGGTTTAAATCATATTTGAAATGTCAGTTTAAATTAATGTGTGATGTAATGCGTAATGTCTGAAATGTAATTTGTATTAAGCATTCGTGAGAAACACCACTCACTAGCCTAGAAAATCATGGAAATGTTAATCAAGTTGTGACCAAAGAGTGAATTTGTGACCCTTATAGTCACAAGATCTGGAGAAAGAACTGGACCCCTCTCCCCCCAATGAACAGCCACACACAGATTTACTCATGATAGAGATTTATTATTGAAGCTGGATTGATTATCATATGCAGTGGGTTTGGACAGACACCAGAGGGTCTAAATGTCGCAGAGAAGCACAAGATTAAAGGCACTGATCTCTGGGAGATCGTAGCACTCGTAGCAAAGCTGTAGGAAGGCACCAGGAAGCAGAAGCAGAGCAGCCAATCAGGAGCCAGAAAGGGTATATCTAGCACCTCCTGGTGGGTCTTTACTTGAGATATATGCTATGATGTCTGCTGTAAACCAGGTTTTTCTGTACTGGGGCTGTTTCAGGCGGTTGGGGAACTCCAGCATGTGGCCGTCGTGCAGGCTAATGTAAAACTGCTCATTGGCAAAGGTGATGCACACCTGGAAGAGGGAAGGAGAGAAGGTCAGGAGCGCAGAGTTATCTTACAAAAGAAGAAGGTCAACACCGTCAGGTTCACGTTTAACACCCTACGACTGCAGTGAAAAACAATGAAATAACAAGCCAAATGATATAATGATGAAATGTACTTTACACTGAATGAATTGGCAGGAATATTTCCCATGAAGCTTTCCTGGGAGGGTACAGCATCTCAGCCCCTCCCCTCAGCATTTCTGATCCCCCCCCCCCCCCCCCAAAAGGGTCAATTTCTCTTACATACAGGACTATGAAGGAATGGTGGCTAAAGATTCCTAGGTGAACTGTCTCACAAGTGGTGCCAAGTTACAGGCTGATCCATGGAACACAAGTACAGAGGACTGGAAGTCTCCCTGTCTGAGGCCTCACCTCAAACCCCTCGCCCTGCCGGAAAGGAAAGTTTCTTTCATCTGTCACTTGAGCACCTCAGAACCCATCCTTCATGGCGTTCAGGACGATGACACCTGGGCCAGAGCCTTGAAAGCGAGGGTTGACGTGGAGCGCAATGTTGGAATCAGATTCACCCACATTGATTGTGAAACTGGGAGGGAAAGAGAGCCACACACGGGATGGATGATGGATGACCATGGATGAAGACATCAAGAGATTAAGCAGCAGCATCAAGAGGTCTCGTAGAGTCAGAGGCAGCAGTGACTCACCCATGCTTAGGGGATCCAGGGACACCGGTGACTCGCAGTTCCATTTCTTGCTTGAAGGAAAGATTTTGCAACTCCACTCTCTGTTTAAAACAAAGAACCAAAAATAGGACATGTATGGTCAAAACCTAAAACATTCCTTTTGTGATTTTGTGAAGTTGTGCAAATTTATCCGCATTCGGTACACTGACTCTTTCACTTCTCTAAGGCAGTAGACATCAGAAAGTCGGCAATCTCACAATTTGTTCAGAACGAAGACAATTTTCTCAGCAGGCAGGCTGACCTGTCATACCAGTCTGCTGCATGTTCAGAGTTGGGGCGAGCAATACAATGAGACACGGGGACCTTGCTTTGTTAACTATTACACAATTAACTGAATAACTTCTCTCTTAACTGTATCAATTATTCATGCAATTATCTAATCAACCAATTGTGTGGCAGTAGTGTAATGTATACATCATGTAGATACGGGCTAGGGGTTAATGTTCACATCAGCCATCAGAATGGGGAAGTATCCTTTTACTAAATGTCATGTAAAGATCATTTCAATGATAAAACAAACTTGAATTTACTAAAATCAAAGTAATTAGAGGCCTCCTCTGCGTATCATTTGCAGTATTCTCTTGTTTCTATTTTTCTAAGGAATAAAACCAAAACCAAAAACCAAAAGGTGGGGCCAGTTATGGCTCGCCTGTTTGGGGATTTCATAACTTCTCAACTGTTATTTCTTCACTTCACAAGAACTCTGACTGGAAATGTTGCATGGCAGCCAATCGCCGTCGGTGTGTGAGTGTGTGTATGAATGGGTGAATGAGAAGCATCAATTGTACAGCGCTTTGGATAAAGGCGCTATATAAATGCCAACCATTTACCATTTACATCATTATTGTGAAACAACATACATCAGTCTTAAATGAAAAGTAATACGTGAGAATTAATGAAACACTTCAATCACACAGATTTCTCTATTGGTTACACATTTTGATTATTCAAATGATTCATGTTGATTACCTCAAAAGATACATATGTTTTAACTGAAGAGATATATATGTTTGGTAAGTGCCCAGGGGGAAGTGCCCATGTCAGTACCAACATAGAAGAGGCCCTTTCATTATTTTTGTGGCTCTGATAATACCTTCTGAGGTTTGGAATGCGATTGATCTGATCACCCTGTGTGGAGAAGGATGACTTCTGAGGGAAACTGTTATTGGAGAAAGCAGTTTGTCTTTTTTGTTGATCCTTTTGTAGAACTCTGCATGTCTTGAAGGCAGTGATGGTCAGTGAGATGGTGATGAGGCACGATTGGCTCCAAACTGCACAGTGAGGTCTTTCCCAGAGGTGGGTTTAGCTTTCCCAGCTCCTGAGAGTCCATGGGGTGGGGCCCTTTGCTGGCTGCTGGCCTGGATGGGCTTGTAGCCATGAACTGATCCGTCATTTCTTGGTCAGGTCTGAGGAACATTTGGAGTTTCATGGTTAGAGAACAGAGAACCACTGCAAAGTAATAATTTCTCAGAAAACTAATGTGTGTCTCATTATTACTCCACTTGTGTTCACGAGGATTGTTTTCTTGGCTATGGAAGCTGTTTATTCTTGTTTGTACACGTGTAACATTCTTTCACGTTGTTTTGTATAAAAACGGTTTTATAGATATTTTCCATTGTCAGATTAATCTGCAAGGCCCAAGTCCTAATTCATAGCACTTGAAATTGTACTTCCCACTCGGGTCTTTCAGCCCACTTGTCCCAGGTTATGGGTATGCACTTTGTACATCACTCTGGATAAGAGCGTCTGCCATATGCCTATTATGTAATGTAACTATTTGATCGGGTTGTTGTGTTATAATACTATTAGATTCCAGTGGCAAAGTAAGAGGCAGGGACTGTGTGTAAATGGTCAGTTTTTTTATTCTGCAGAAGGGGAGTTGGTTTACTAACATGTTAGGGATTCACACAAACACACACATCATTTTGTATTAAACTGAATTGAGATAGAGAGAAAAACCAAAAGTGGTTTAATTGAAGGGTTTAAATCATATTTGAAATGTCAGTTTAAATTAATGTGTGATGTAATGCGTAATGTCTGAAATGTAATTTGTATTAAGCATTCGTGAGAAACACCACTCACTAGCCTAGAAAATCATGGAAATGTTAATCAAGTTGTGACCAAAGAGTGAATTTGTGACCCTTATAGTCACAAGATCTGGAGAAAGAACTGGACCCCTCTCCCCCCAATGAACAGCCACACACAGATTTACTCATGATAGAGATTTATTATTGAAGCTGGATTGATTATCATATGCAGTGGGTTTGGACAGACACCAGAGGGTCTAAATGTCGCAGAGAAGCACAAGATTAAAGGCACTGATCTCTGGGAGATCGTAGCACTCGTAGCAAAGCTGTAGGAAGGCACCAGGAAGCAGAAGCAGAGCAGCCAATCAGGAGCCAGAAAGGGTATATCTAGCACCTCCTGGTGGGTCTTTACTTGAGATATATGCTATGATGTCTGCTGTAAACCAGGTTTTTCTGTACTGGGGCTGTTTCAGGCGGTTGGGGAACTCCAGCATGTGGCCGTCGTGCAGGCTAATGTAAAACTGCTCATTGGCAAAGGTGATGCACACCTGGAAGAGGGAAGGAGAGAAGGTCAGGAGCGCAGAGTTATCTTACAAAAGAAGAAGGTCAACACCGTCAGGTTCACGTTTAACACCCTACGACTGCAGTGAAAAACAATGAAATAACAAGCCAAATGATATAATGATGAAATGTACTTTACACTGAATGAATTGGCAGGAATATTTCCCATGAAGCTTTCCTGGGAGGGTACAGCATCTCAGCCCCTCCCCTCAGCATTTCTGATCCCCCCCCCCCCCCCCCAAAAGGGTCAATTTCTCTTACATACAGGACTATGAAGGAATGGTGGCTAAAGATTCCTAGGTGAACTGTCTCACAAGTGGTGCCAAGTTACAGGCTGATCCATGGAACACAAGTACAGAGGACTGGAAGTCTCCCTGTCTGAGGCCTCACCTCAAACCCCTCGCCCTGCCGGAAAGGAAAGTTTCTTTCATCTGTCACTTGAGCACCTCAGAACCCATCCTTCATGACGTTCAGGACGATGACACCTGGGCCAGAGCCTTGAAAGCGAGGGTTGACGTGGAGCGCAATGTTGGAATCAGATTCACCCACATTGATTGTGAAACTGGGAGGGAAAGAGAGCCACACACGGGATGGATGATGGATGACCATGGATGAAGACATCAAGAGATTAAGCAGCAGCATCAAGAGGTCTCGTAGAGTCAGAGGCAGCAGTGACTCACCCATGCTTAGGGGATCCAGGGACACCGGTGACTCGCAGTTCCATTTCTTGCTTGAAGGAAAGATTTTGCAACTCCACTCTCTGTTTAAAACAAAGAACCAAAAATAGGACATGTATGGTCAAAACCTAAAACATTCCTTTTGTGATTTTGTGAAGTTGTGCAAATTTATCCGCATTCGGTACACTGACTCTTTCACTTCTCTAAGGCAGTAGACATCAGAAAGTCGGCAATCTCACAATTTGTTCAGAACGAAGACAATTTTCTCAGCAGGCAGGCTGACCTGTCATACCAGTCTGCTGCATGTTCAGAGTTGGGGCGAGCAATACAATGAGACACGGGGACCTTGCTTTGTTAACTATTACACAATTAACTGAATAACTTCTCTCTTAACTGTATCAATTATTCATGCAATTATCTAATCAACCAATTGTGTGGCAGTAGTGTAATGTATACATCATGTAGATACGGGCTAGGGGTTAATGTTCACATCAGCCATCAGAATGGGGAAGTATCCTTTTACTAAATGTCATGTAAAGATCATTTCAATGATAAAACAAACTTGAATTTACTAAAATCAAAGTAATTAGAGGCCTCCTCTGCGTATCATTTGCAGTATTCTCTTGTTTCTATTTTTCTAAGGAATAAAACCAAAACCAAAAACCAAAAGGTGGGGCCAGTTATGGCTCGCCTGTTTGGGGATTTCATAACTTCTCAACTGTTATTTCTTCACTTCACAAGAACTCTGACTGGAAATGTAAATATTTGTAATATTATTGCTTCATATTCTGAATGCATGCCATGCACCCATGAGGCATTGAGGCTGCATTATATATGCAAATGTGGCTTGCTTGGTAAAAATAATGCAACATTAATTTTTAACATATGTTTTTAAACATATTGTAAACTATCACATGGTCAGTACTGGTCAGTACGTACTGTCCGAGGATGAGGTTGAAGAATTAATTAACAATTTGGCCCTTTAAAACTTCTTTTGAAGTGAATGAGATTCACAATATCTAACTTGTCTGACAGTAAATACTACAGTTCATGATGAATGGTGACAGTTGGCTGTGTCACTTATAAAGTGCATCGTAAGTCATTCTGCTTTCTAGCGCCGGAAAAGCACCCAAAAAAGACAAGAACCAGGAATTATTTCGTTCAGTGATCAAAGCAAAATTAAATGTTAATGCAATTGAAAAAAAACGCATAATAAAAACACATATTCATGATGTGGGAGAAAAATATTATGTAACCTAGGATATATGTATCCAGATATGTACAATGCATATACAGTTAGAAAACTGCTTAAAAGAATAAAATGTGCTTGTGACAGATAACCAGCAAAAATGTAAGGGAGGGGTGAGTGCTCTGCCACAGCTTACATCATATAGGCATACGTGCGGAGATAGAGCAGAACACTCTCCCATTGTTGGGTGCGCTCATGTGCTTGTTATGATGAAAAATAATGAGGAGGAATCGCACCCAAGGTCGGCAGAATGCCACAAGGGCATGGGCTCGGGTATAAGGGGGCAAGAACAGGGGGAAGGGAGCAAAAGGGCTGGAAAAAGCAGGACCCGCACAACGCAGCCACGCAAACGTCATGCATTGGGAATGGTATGCGAAGGGGTGTATCTTCCTAGAGAGGTGATGGGGAGATCAGCACCCTGGAGAGAGATTCCTCTACCTGCAGTCCAGGACCCCGGACAGCGCACGTGAGTGAGCACTGTGGAAAACTACTGACTCAGCTGCAGCCTGTTTCCCTAATGAGCAGGGAAGGTATTTAAGGCGCGGTCGAGGCTGCAAACGGTGTCAGTCGGCGCCTATTCTGAGGAAGGAAGAGGCAGAGAGAGGAAGGACTGGCTGCCATACTGACCTGGAGGAGTGATCCTAAGGGAGACCCCACCTTTACCAATGGACACGTGAGGATAATAAAGCGCCTTCAAATCACCCTATCCCTTTGTGCTTCCCCCAGCCCTGACGCGGTCCAGGAGGGAAGGAGGAAGGAGGCCCTGAAGAATACCCCGGACTGGGAAAAACCCAAGTTATTTTTGCCTGAACGGCCCTTTTATTTTCTCCCGTTTTTCCCTACCCTTGCCCTGAGGGGGGGCGCTATCAGCAATACCCTGACGAAAGAAAAAAAAAAAAAGATAGATTTTTTCTGAATATTGCTGATTCCTGTGTCTGGTTTCCAGCTGGGCCCACCCACTGCCTTCAGGATCCACCCCGAGGCACCATAACATATACACACACATCTACATATGCACACACGCACACATGCACACACACATATACACACACACACACGCACATGCGCGCACACACACATATACACACATGCACATATGCGTGTCATGCGTAACAATGTGATCAATATGGGAGGACAGCCCCTGCGAGCCTATTACAGCCAGACCTCCATCGAAGGCAAAGACTTCACTCACAAAGGCTCCTCTGGAGCCGTGGTGGCGCAACAGGCTAAGACGCAGCAGACTTGTGGTTGCAGTTTGCTGCAGTTGCACACCGGGGACCGGGGTTCGATTCTCGGTCCTGCCAAAAGCCAAGTTTGGCCGGCTCACGTGGGGCAGCAATAATTGGCTCGCTGCTCCAGAGGGAGGGACTTGGCAGGGTTATTAGATCGCCGCACAATAAGCACCTCGGAATCACGGCAACAGGCACAAGACAAGACGACTTGAAGAAGGCGTGTCGCTCTCATTCGGGCCGCCGAGGGTACGGGCGGTACATCCAATACGACTACCTCCAATTGAATCAGAGGAGGTACAATTGGCTACCAAATCGGGAGATTTGGAGGTCGGGAGATTTGGAGGTCGAAGCAAATGAAGCAAATGATGGTGTCGAACATGTGCTGATCCCACCCCAAAGCCACAAGTTACTTTGGTGAGTGGGACACAGGCTACATCGTTTGCAAAACTTTAGAACATTTGTATTAATCAAGTCAGAACCATGGACCAACATGGATGGTCATAGAATCAAATCAACAAGTCAACAAATTTACATTTACATTTACATTTTTGTCATTTGGCAGACGCTTTTAATCCAAAGCGACTTACAAGTGCATAGGTTCTTCCACAAGTCAAAGCATCACATCCATAACTCGGAAAATACACATGGAATGTTGTTCTAAACAAATAGTCGTCATCATAAGTGCAATTAAATATTTTTTTTTTGGGTTAGACAAGGAGGGATATCAGAAAGGGGGGAAATCAGGAGGGAGGACTAAGATAGAGTTTGAAAAGGTATGTTTTGAGTCTGCGTCGAAATAGGGGAGGGATTCTGCTGCCACTGACTGAATGCATAATATATCTATCTCTTCATGTTTTGACCATATATTTACCTCTGTTTTAAACAGGATGCTGAGGTGATTAACATACCCTTTTATTCAACAATGAAACTGGTTATCAAGGGTGTCCCCGAAGATAGGTGAGTCACAGCTGCCTCTGACTCTACGAGACCTCTTTATGCTGCTGCTAAATCTCTTGATGTCTTCATCCATGGTAATCCATCATCCATCCCTTGTGTGTCTCTCTTTCTCTCCCAGTTTCACCATCAATGTGGGCAAATCCAAAGACATCATTGCACTTCAATATAACGTGCACTTCAGCCAGGGCGTTGACACTGAGTTGGAGGTGAGTCCTAGGACAGGGAGACACTGAGTTGGAGGTGAGTCCTAGGACAGGGAGACACTGAGTTGGAGGTGAGTCCTAGGACAGGGAGACACTGAGTTGGAGGTGAGTCCTAGGACAGGGAGACACTGAGTTGGAGGTGCTGAAAGGACACTTGGTCCAGTCCTCTGTACCTGTGCTCCATGTGTCAGCCTGCAACTTGGTATCTGTGTCATGAGGGGGCATGGGGGGGTAATGCCTCCACAAGCATAGATTGCAATCATAATTTATCCCACCCAAGGCTGGCGATCTTGATTATTTTTAATTAATTGAATTGTTCTGATTCATGTGATGTCAATAACATTTGTGAAGTCAAGTGATATATTATGCTCTTTATTGTTTGATAACTTATCTCTCCTGCCTTCTCACCCCAGCTCCCTTCAATGAGGCCTTTTTCCAAATTCAGGAATCCTTTTGTGAGTTCGTGCAATTCAAGAATAGCCTGGATTACCCATATTATGACTACATATGGGTTGATGGAAATGTGTCAATCAAAGGCATAAGTATTAACTAAAGACCCACCAGGAGGTGCTAGACGTCCCCCTTCTTGCTCCTGATTGGCTGCTCTGCTTCTGCTTCCTGGTGCCTTCCTACAGCTGTGCTATGAGTGCACTTTGTCCCTCCCAGAGATCAGTGCCTTTAATCTTGTGCTTCTCTGCGGCATTTAGACCCTCAGGTGTCTGTCCAAACCCACTGGGTATGATAATCAATCCAGCTTCAATAATAAATCTCTATCATGAGTAAATCGGTGTGTGGCTGTTCATTGGGGGAGAGGGGGCCAGTTCTTTCTCCAGATCTTATGACTATAAGGGTCACAAATTCACTTGATGAACATTTACATGATTTTCTAGGCTAGTGAGTGGTGTTTCTGAGATGGATGTGTGGGGGGGTTGGACCCAAAATGCACGACTCAGAAACAGTGGTGTAATAAAGTCCCGTCAGGGCTTTATTCGGGGAATATCCAGAGAGCGTAGTCAAAAAACAAGCAATGTTCATACACAAAAAAATCCAGCCAAAAAAAACAAAGCACAGTACCGCGGGAGAAGGCAGTCTCGGAATCGGTACACATGCAAAAAGTCCAGTAGCCAGGAAAGCTGTCAGCGGGGCAGAAGTACAGGCGGGCGGTAGGCAGGCTCAGGGTCGATGACGGCGCAAGAGTCAAGACCGAAGTCTGCTCCGCAGGGCAAAAGCACAAAGACAGCAGGCAAAGACATGGTACATGCAGGCAATGGTCAACAAAACACAACTCAATAATCTTTGCTCAATAAACAGGCTTGGATCATAACCAGGAGACAATTGCTTCACAAACACACTCAAAAGTGCACTGACGAACAGAAGGCAACAATTTCGCAAGGACATGACATGAAACTGAGCTTTATATGCAGGTGTAGACAATTAGCTTGAGAGCAGCAAGAGAATGGAAATCAAATGTGGAGGATTGACAAGTTAACAAGGTAATTAGTAATCGTTAGTAGTAAACCTATCCTGCCCTAGCATTAGTAAATTAGTAAAGGACATTGAAAAGAAACGTAAGGTAACATGAGATTAGTAGATTAGTAAGAAGACAAGGGAAATTGAAACAATTAGGGTGTGAATGACCTAAATGGAGAGAGAGAAAGCAGGAATGCAAGATTTGCAGAAAGACATGAAAAAGGGTATGCTAATCAATGAACAGTACAACATAATGTAGCGCCCCTTTGCTGTCCAGGCAATTAATAGGGGTAGCTAACCTGAGTTCTTTAACTAGTGTTATCTCTAACAATAAGTGTGTGTATATTTTGTCTTTTCACTGTGTATTAATTACTGTATAGCAAGACTGTTATGACAAGGTATTTATTCACTTTTAAATTATTAGCTTTCAACTTCATTTGTATTTTAACTTATAGTGTAGGCTACTAAAAGGCTCACTCTAAAGAAACTATAGCTCTATGTTCCCAAGCTTAACTGCAAATAACCATCCACAGGCACTGATGTTTGTAAAGTAACTATTTACTTATGTACACAATATAATTACTTTAGTACAGTATTCATTCGATTCAGTTTTCAATTCACGCTTAACAAACAAGCTTGCAATGCACATTCAAGTATCAAAAACAAACCGATACCGGGCGCTAAGCCTCAATGAAATGAAATACCTCAATGACATGAAATACCCTATAGCCGGCAGTATAACTAAAATACCCCAATTCAAAGTGGTTGTTGCAGGCCTGGCGCGTAGCTTATTTGCGGTGTAGCACAGCAAATGGCGGCTCCTTCACACTAAATTAGCTAGCGGACAACGACAACTCACAGTTCCTGGAACAGGCAGCGCGCGAAGCTCCTCTCCGGAAAGTATGTTTATTTGGTTGGATTCACAGAAATCGCTTGTGTTACCATCTCCTCTGGTTTACGCAGACTTGTCGAGCTCTCCGGGTTGGCGAACACACAGTCCGTGAGCAATCCAGAACAGCTAGTTATCTCACTGTAGAGCTGAGCTAAGCTAGGCAAAATGGCGGACCGCCCGAACGTTGAACTCCTCTTCGGAATAAATTGTTCTAAACAGTTCGTCCATCGAATATAACAACTCGTAGAGTTCACGGGTTGTGTACTCACGTTATTACACTCAAACGCTTTGGAAATAGTTGGACTACGTTTTTCCACTGTCAACTTTTCAAAACAACAGCTTAGCAACACATTCCTCGTGATCTTTTTTTAATCTTCCCTCCTCTACTCTCCAACGTCTCTCTCTCGTTTTTTCCACTTCCCCCTCACCCCTGACCTTCAACTCACTTTTCATTGGCTAATGACAATAAACAAAAAGCAAAACTTTACAGTTGAATCTTTTCAAAATAAAACATATTTACAATATGTCCAGCATTGTGAACATAGTATTTTGGAAAACAAAATACATTTGTAATACATCATGTAATTAACACAATACATGAACTTAATCATGAAATCATATGACAATTGCACAATATGCAATATTAAACCTCTGCAAAGTTTTTAACCTTTTAAATCCTAATTATTCTACTTATTCTATTTATTAATTCCTATTCATGAATCAATGAACTTGTAATATCTAGGCCTAATTTTCCATAGGGCTACAATAACATGAAACATAAATTGTGACATAACAAGTTTGCAAAACTATGACAATAAACTATATTACGTGACCTGACCAGACGAACATAATACGTTACATGACAATAACATAAGCAAGACAAAAACTAAACATAAAACATGACATGACAAGCATGAAACGTGACAGTTTCTCGCAAATGCTTAATACCAATTACATTTCAGACATTATGCATTACATCACACATTAATTTAAACGGACATTTTAAATATTTCAACCCTTCAATTAAACCACTTGTAAGGCACCAGAACAATGAACATAATAGTGAGACCACAGAAGTTAAAGGTAAAGTCTTTACTAACTTTGAGGAATGGTGTAGATTAGGCAGTTAGTAAACGGTATTCCGAGCAAAATCCGGTCAGCAAGCAAACAGAAACTGTGGTGGCCGGATCCGGGATCGTTTCCCCACTGGAGCGGAGAGGCCAGTGCGCCAGCGTCAGGAGCTGGGAAAGGTGATTGAAGGCGAGTATTTTCCAGTCTCTGTGATAAAAGGTACAGCGCCCTGGAGAGAGGATTCAGCACCACAGACAGTGCCGCCCAGGTGAGCCTTGTGAGGAATGTGAACACGCCCACAGCTAACGGTTTAATTCACTCCCCCAGCTGAGCTGCATCAGAGGGGGCTGGTCCCACTGCTAACAGTTTAATTCACTCCCCCAGCTGAGCTACATCAGAGGGGGCTGGTCCCACTGCTAAGGGTTTAATTCACTCCCCCAGCTGAGCTGCATCAGAGGGGGCTGGTCCCACAGCTAAGGGTTTAATTCACTCCCCCAGCTGAGCTGCATCAAAGGGGGCTGGTCCCACTGCTAAGGGTTTAATTCACTCCCCCAGCTGAGCTGCATCAGAGGGGGCTGGTCCCACTGCTAAGGGTTTAATTCACTCCCCCAGCTGAGCTGCATCAGAGGGGGCTGGTCCCACTGCTAAGGGTTTAATTCACTCCCCCAGCTGAGCTGCATCAGAGGGGGCTGGTCCCACTGCTAACGGTTTAATTCACTCTCCCAGCTGAGCTGCATCAGAGGGAGCTGGGCTCTTGCTGCCACACCACAGAACAAGAGCAGAAATTCATTCAGCACAGATGCAACTTTTGTGCCACAGCTGCACAGTGATACAGGGAGGTAGAGTGGATGTCCGGCTGGATTGCATTTCCGGTATACTAAATGCTATGCTTGCGCATTTCATCATAGATGGCAGCAACAACAACTTCATATTAGCAAATGAAGCATTAAACCATTGTGCAACCACAAAATGACAAGGCTCTGTAAATGATCAACATATGAAAACACATGAAATGTAAAGTGCCCTATTTCCAACATCATTTGAAAACAAATAAAAGGTTTTACAAATATACATGCTTTTTACATTACATTACATTTGCTTTCACATTACATGCTTTCTAGTCTTTAGAGTTTTTGATGATTGCTTACACACTTGTTGCAGAATTCACTGTGTCTAAACTCTACACACAAGCCAGATAAGACACAACACTTGGAGATAAACAACTCACTTCTATTGCAAAATGGTACAAGAAACAGTGCCATATTTGGTGTTTCTAATATAGGAACACCAAAGATCTAAAAATGCGGCTTCTGCCGCCTCAGTCCATTCTAAGGGGTCATGTGACCCTAACTCTTTACCATGTATTATATCCTGCAAAGGTTGCGTTCTTTGCATATAATCCATGACGCAGGATCTGCAGTATCCTGTCATGCCTAGAAAAGACATCATCTAAGTTTTAGTCTGGGGTTTGGGTATTTTGAGAATAAGCCCAACGAACGGCCGTCTTTGGAAATGTCATGACCTAGATATGGCACTGTTTCTTGTACCAATTGTAATTTTGCCTTTTTCACTTTATTCCCACTTTCTGCCAGGAATGTGAGAAGCGCCACAGTGTCTGCAGTGCAATCTTGTTCTGTTTCTGAACAGACCAATAAATCATCAACATATTGCACCAATGTGCTTCCTTGGGGAAAAGTGAATCCTTCCAAACATTCACCTAGTGCGGCAGAGTAAACAGCAGGGCTTTCAACATAGCCCTGTGGCATTCGAGTCCACGTATATTGTTTCCCTTGAAACGTAAATGCAAACCACGGTTGCGATTCCTGAGCTACAGGAATACTGAAAAATGCATTTGCTAGATTGATCACAGTAAACCAGGGATTTCGGACAGAATAGTAGCGGGGTTAGGCACCACAGGGGCTCTAGGAATGATTGCCGAATTTACTGCCCTCAAATCTTGTACGAATCGCCAAGTTCCATCGGGCTTTCGTACTGGCAGTATAGGCGTGTTACATGGGGAACCTGTACACGGCACAATAATTCATTCTTTTAATAGTTCTTCAAACACTGGCGTAATAAACCTCCTCAGCCTCTGGACGAAGAGGATATTGCCGTTTGCATGGCCTGTAAGATGATTTTGGGGAGACTTCCAGCGGTTTGGCACCTGCCAATAATCCCGCTGATGCTGTATTTGTGGTCCAGAGTTGTTCTGGGGCCTGTGCCAGGAGTGTTTCCTTTTCTGAGGCATTGAGAAACAGGGAGGTGCCCGTTGTAGGGCCTTTCCCTCTTTTAACAACTGCGGAAAAACAGGTATGTATTCTCTTACTGAGACTCGACGTACCTGAAGGGAGGGTGAATATTGGCCCTGCATTGACGGTATTTAGGCCTCTTCCAGACATTGCTGGCTGCTCCTCTTTCCATGCATTCTTACTTATTACCGACACTCCGGCCCCAGAATTGACCATAAAGGTCATGTCTTTCCCATTTACATTTAATTTCCAATTTGGTAAATCTCCTGGTTTGCATTTTATCGACATTAATGTGGACTCACCCGTCTGCTGCATGCTCCATCCTCCTTTCCGCCCCGCACCTTCAATCTTGTTCGTCGAACTGATCAGGATAATCCACTGTGCCGTGGAGCGTGTTGCCATTCTTGCTCACCTCTTTCGCCCAGACTTTGGTCTCCTCCGCCCTGTCCTTTGTATTTCTTGGGACAGTCTCGTGCCCAATGTCCTTCTTCTCCGCAGACATAACAAGGGCCGTTTCTGTCGCCGCTTCTTCCAGCCCCTCTTCCTCTCCCCCTTCCACGTCCTCTGCCTCTTCCTCTCCCCCTTCCACGTCCTCTGCCTCTTCCTCTCCCCCTTCCACGTCCTCTGCCTCTTCCTCTCCCCCTTCCACGTCCTCTGCCTCTTGCTCTCCCCCTTCCACGTCCTCTGCTTCTTCCTCTCCCCCTTCCACGTCCTCTGCTTCTTCCTCTCCCCCTTCCACGTCCTCTGCCTTTTCCTCTAGCTGCAGCTGTTTGAGTCGGAGGTCAGTTTGCATTCTGATGTTTTTTGTTGTCTTTTTCTTTCTTTTCTCTTTCATTATTTTCCGCATGATGTGCATGATGCCTTCCAGATCGTTACTGCTTGGTTTAGCACACTGTATTATTTCCATCAGTTTGTCATAGAAAGTTTCTCCCCCGGTTTGACTTTGGTTCGGTAGTTCCGAGCAGATTGCCCTCAGTTCGTCCCTAGTATAGGGTCGGTACACCAATTGTACCTGCCCTGGTTGATGGGGGTCCGGACATTCTACCATCGGAAACTGTCCCATTGTCAGCTGGGGGTGGGGAGGACCATCAGGTTTAGGTCCGTACCACCCTTCGGGATCACCCTGATATAGTTCTTTATTCCATTCCCCTTCTGAAATGTCTTTTAATCCATACTGGCGTTCCCATGCCTCTGCGGTGTGTGAGGCACAGACAGGGGCTCCGTCTTTGACCGTGGGTGCGATTGGGTGCGATTCCTCCTCATTATTTTTTATCATAACAAGCACATGAGCGCCCCCAACAATGGAAGCGTGTTCTGGTTTATCTCCTGCACGTATGCCTATATGACGTAAGCTGTGGCAGAGCACTCACCCCTCCCTTACATTTTTGCTGGTTATCTGTCACAAGCACATTTCATTAAACTTTTAAGAAGTTTTCTAACTCTATGCATTGTACATATCTGGATACATATATCGTAGGTTACATTATATTTTTCTCCCACATCATGAATATGTGTTTTTATTATGCGTTTTTTTTTCAATTGCATTAACATTTCATTTTTCTTGTTAATGAATTCTTTAACAGTACGTACTGACCAGTACTGACCATGTAATAGTTTACAATATGTTTAAAAACGTATGTTAAAAATTAATGTTGCATTATTTTTATCAAGCAAGCCACATTTGCATATATTATGCAGCTCCAATGCCTAATGGGTGCATGGCAAGCATTCAAAATATGAAGCAATAATATTACAAATATTTACATTTCCAGTGAGAGTTCTTGTGAAATGAAGGAACAATAGTTGAGAAGTTATGAAATCCCCAAACAGGCGAGTTATAACTGACCCCACCTTTACCTCCAGAGCGAATATAAGGCCAGGAACCCAGAGAGAGGCACTGAGAACACCTCTGATCTTCAGCTCTCCAGCAACCTGTGACCTTCACCTGTGACCACACCCAGCCGCCTACCTGAACAGGTGAGATCCAGGACAGAGGAGCCTGCCTTACGATACAACGTCTTGATAAAAAGTATTCATCAACTGGTAGACAAATATTGCTTTTTTATGATATTCCTTTTTTGTAATGAGTTATACACGGTTGATATTTCACAAAAATTGTATTTACAAAATATATAGGGTTTCCATAACTGCCACAGTTAAAAGGAAGGAAATGCCTGGCTTGTTTGTGTTGCTAGTTTACATCAGCTAAAATGTGCCCTGGTTAGTTTAGCAAAGCGCATGTGATGTCTTCTTTTAGCTGCAGTTTCTGCACAAAAAGAGAGTGAATTTAAAAAATAAAAAATCCATCTCACCAAGAACCTTGATGAAGTTTGCTGAGCAGACTTTTGCTCCCTGAGGTGATTTTGGCTCTTCTGACCTTCCTCGCTTTCTTGGGAGTGGCAACAGCACCGCCATATCCTCCAAACTGCAAAACAGTTCATTATTTGTTAGATCGCTGTTTGTCTGAGCAGAGAAAACGCACACAAGCACATATGCACACACAAACATGCACACACACACACACACACACACACATATGCACATGCACATACCCAGACATTCATTCCCTTTCTGTTTGGTTATGCTTTTACAATATGTCTTGCTTCGTCTCTCTCCCCTCGATTTCACTCTCTCCAACAGCAGCTGAGATGGGGGGAGGTAGCAGCACAGATAACATGAACAGCGGCAACACCAACAGCGGCAACACCATCGGTGGCAACGGCAACATTGGCAACACCGTAATTGGAGCACCGCCCCGGAAAGCCTTCCGCTCTGTGGCCCTGAAGACCCAAGGCAAAAACTGAAAGATTTCTCACTGTTTCTACACACACTTACACACACACACACACACACACACTCACACACACTCACACACACTCACACACACACACACACACACACACACACACACACACACACTCACACACACACACACACACACTCACACACACTCACACACACTCACACACACACACACACACACACACACACACTCACACACACTTACACACACTCACACACACACACACATTCACACACACACACACACACACACACACACACACACACACTCACACACACTTACACACACACTCACACAGACACACACACACACACGCACACATACACACGCACTCACTCTGACACTCACACTCACACACACACACATGCACACAAACACACACACACACTCACACACACACATACACACATACACATATGCACACAAACAAGCACATATGCACATATACACACATGCAAACACACACACATATGCACACACATCTACATATGCACACACACGCACACACATGCACATACACATACACACACATGCACATACACATACACACACATACACATATGCACACACACATGCAAATATGCACATATACACACATGCAAACACACACATGCGCACACACGCACATATACATACATCTATATATGCACACACACACGCACACATGCATATACACACACGCAAACACACACTCACACACATGCACATATGCACACACACACACACACACACACACACGTACATATGCACATACAAGCATCACATGCACACACCCAGACATTCATGTGTTTGGTTGTGTTTTTCTCTCTCTCCAACTGCAGCTGAGATGGGGGGAGTTCCCAGCAGCAATGAGGCGACCAAGTATGTGATCAATATGGGAGGACAGCCCCTGCGAGCCTATTACAGCCAGACCTCCATCGAAGGCAAAGACTTCACTCACAAAAGCTCCTCTGGAGCTTTGGAGTTCGACGCAAATGATGGTGTCGAACATGTGCTGATCCCACCCAAAAGCCACGTCAACTACCGCACAGATCAGCAAACGCATGTCAAAGTGTATAACGAGCACACTAAAGAGTTTGTGCACAGTGGCTGGTTTGACGGTGATGACTGTGTGGTCTTCAATGATGACGGGGTGCACAGGCTTACAAACACCACTCTGAACTAGCCAGAAAGACACATCCAGTGTCACTATGCTGTACCCCAGTGCACAAAAGCTGAAGATCTTTCAGTGATTGAGAGACGTCGGCATATATGAAAGCAGAATTGATTGGTATTTGGTGAATGGTGTTCAAATATCTGTAAGCGTTTCATCTTTTTCTGTTCTTCTGCTTAATAAACTGAAGAAATCACAAATCACATCTTGTCCATCCTGTTTTCATTGCAGTAAATGTCACATTTTGTATCTTTAATTGTTTCTTAACCTAGCATGATGTTAATTAATTTGAGTGAACAATTTCTTCCTCCAATCTCTTATTCTTCCCGTGACCGGAGGATTTGAGATTGGTTGGGATATCTCTCTGCCAGAATGCCAGTGACATGGAAATTTTACATGTGACCCAATCAGAAGTGTGTCCTTTTACAGTACTCACAAGTGAGTACCAGTCAAATGCATATGCATCAGCTGTGTTATAGTCATAATAATTATTTGACGTGATGTTTAATACTGCATCAAAAAGCATTGTACACATTGCTGATTATCCTAATGCCCTTGTCCTCTTGTAGAGATATGGCGCCCCCTACTGAGACAGGAGTGGAATGCCTGTGTTTGAGAGCAGAAAATATGAAAGAATACACTTGAATCTTCCATTCAAGTGTATCAAATAGGAAGTTCTATTCTATCAGCAATGCAACTGATAGAATTGACCAAACTTTTATGAGTTGGTTTGAATAGGTCTATCCACTCTCAATCAGACCCCCAACTACAGAATATAATTATTCATCAGCTGGAATAAAAGACCATTGTTTTTTTAGTAAAGCACATCCTTGTCATTTGGACAGATTTAAAACCTCAACCTGGTCAGGCTCATTGTGTAGTAGGCTATGAGATTATACTAACTGTTTTGACACTGTGGAATTCAAAAGTATTTGCCCCCTTCCTATGATTGTATATTTGTCACACTGGGTTCAGATCTTTAGACACACACTTATATCACATTTATGCATTCATCCATACATGCAGTGAGCCAGTGGCAGCATGCATTCATCCATACATGCAGTGAGCCAGTGGCAGCATGCATTCATCCATACATGCAGTGAGCCAGTGGCAGCATGCATTCATCCATACATGCAGTGAGCCAGTGGCAGCATGCATTCATCCATACATGCAGTGAGCCAGTGGCAGCATGCATTCATCCATACATGCAGTGAGCCAGTGGCAGCAGCTAGTTAGGATGGGCCCCGGTGCAAGACTTTTTCATGGGCCCTTCCTCGGACAAAAAATACTATGGCTTTTATTTGTCTCATGAGTTACTTTGGTTAGTGGGACACAGGCTACATCGTTTGTGATATTTTAGAACATTTATATTAATCAAGTCAGAACCATGGACCAACATGGACGGTCATAGAATCAACAAGTCAACAAATCAACTAATGATAGTTGGGATGTTTACATAACTAGAGCTTAGGCCTATGCTACTCGTGTCAGTATCAGAGGAAAAGCACAACACAATAAATTCACTGTATGTATTGTTCACTGTGTTCTTATGCCTAATTCACCGGATGCATTTTTTACAATAAAATATGAATTAATGTATGAAAATCAGTTACTTTCTTAGCTTTTGTTTTAGCCTTCAACTTGTCGTCATTATTATTGTAGAAAAATAACAGGATATTTTTATTTATTGCAGGTACTTATTGTTATTATGGACGTAACTCCTCCTCAAGTTGATAAAACTAAACGGACCAATTTGGTCGCTTCCTCTTTGTTAAGGGATACAATTTATACTTTCTCTATCATAAGGTTTTTAAAAACAGCCCCCTGACTTCACATTGGTGTAATGTCGGGGCAGGGCAGAGAGCCAGAAGCGACCAAGGGTAAAACCCTTCTAAGCGAACATGCGAACGTGTTCGCCACTAAATTCTGGGAGGAAGGGGAATAGGGATACACAGCCACGAAAGGAACTTCTCCCGGAACAGGGGGAGGAAAAGAAAATAACTTTTGAATAGAAACAGAAATGAAGCCCAAAAACGGCTATTAGAAATTAAATCAAACTGAGCGAAATTGACCCCAAATCCTTCAGAAATGCATTTACACAAATCGTACACAAATAATGTGGGATTCATCAAAGTTTTCGGATGTCAGTTTTTTACTAGGCATGGTCTCAGCTGTTCACATTGTGCAGAAATGCAAGTGGAACCGTGAAGCTTGTTTTATTGTTACATGTATTCATATTTCATTTTGACTATAATCATTCATATAACATTAAATGAATGGATGCTCTGGATAAGAGTGTCAAATGCCATTAATGTAAAAAAATGCAATGGGACAAAGTGCACTCGTTGCACAGCTGTAGGAAGGCACCAGGAAGCAGAAGCAGAGCAGCCAATCAGGAGCCAGAAGGGGGATGTCTAGCACCTCCTGGTGGGTCTTTAGCTGATACTTATGCCTTTGATTTCCATCAACCCATATGGAGTCATAATATGGGTAATCCAGGCTATTCTGGAATTGCACAAACTCACAACAAGATTCCTGAATTGTGAAATTGTCCTTGTTGAAGGAAATGGCCACCGAGGAGAGAAGCAGAGATCATGGGTATTACTGCAGGTGACATTGATAAGGTAGGGAGCTGGGGTGAGAAGGCAGGACAGATAAGTTATCAAAGAATAAAGAGAATAATATTCTGTTCAAACATTCTGTTAAAATTTAAAATAATCAAGACTCAAACTAATTATATCTGATGGAATATGGGGTGCCAAGTGTCAAATATAGCCCACATCTGGCATTTCCCTGATGGTTTAGGCTACCTACGAGTCTTTTTTCCTAAGAGTTAACAAACATACTGAATAAACATTTTAGTTCATATTTTCTCATTTAACTGACACAAATATGTAGGTTAAATTATATAACACGTTACTATCATATGTTTATCACAAATTTTGGTTAAAATGAACATTCCAAAATTTCCATGTCTGTTGCTCAGTATACCAGTGGTTTCTAACTTTTTCAGTTGTTGAACAAGCTATCCCCAATTAATTCCCCTCTTTTTTAAGCTTCAATATGGCTTACTTTTCTCCCAAAGACAGTGCTTGGCTTCATGTCGGTTTATTTTTTGTAACACAAATGCAGTCTTCACAGACAAAACCCAAGGCTAAAACCAAGGGTAGACATTCAGAACTATTTATTGTTTAACCAAACAAACTAACACGACACATCTGGACAACAAGAGACACCAGTCAGTCATAGGTTCCAATACTTTTGCTCACCGAAAAATTTGGTCTGAAAAAAAGGTGAGCTCATGGAGGGGTGGGGGGTTGCATTGTTTTGTTATTTAAATATCTTGGTACGTTCTGGTGTTCATGATGACATCGAATTTCATAGATGCTACAGGACCTGCAGAATATTAAAAAATAAAAATAAAAAAAAGACCTAATGCCAATTTAAAAAATGCTGAGGTGGTCGGGTGGTTGGTAGACATAAACTATTTCTTGTTTAACTTGTTTATCAATCTAACAGGGCACATCTGGGCAACAGGAAACACCTGTCAGTCACATGTTCCAATACTTTTGCTCACCTAGAAATGAATTGTTTAACAAATCTAGATAAAAATACCAGGAAACAAAAGCTGAAATTCGGATCTGTCATCTCAGGTACATGTTTTGACCTCAAACTCGATTGTCTTCATTGTAAAGCAAAAATAAAGGAATTGACCCTGCTATGCCAATACTTTTGGAGGGGACATCATTGTGCATACCACTGAAATCAAAGTAGTTACCTAATAGTTCCACACGTAGCAGTGTACTCACCCGGTAAATACTAGGTAATTAACAGGCTGTAATACAAAGCAACCCTCCTAATCATGTATTTGTGATCTTACTAAGGGCTGAATACCCTCATGCCCATTGACTGGCACATTGACTCACTACATGCAGACTATGGACGCCGTGAATACATACAGCGGTTTCGTGTTTCATTTGACGTTTTGCCTCTCGGCAAGAACGCCGCCGGCCGGGAAATAACGCTTGCGAGGCTCCGCCAGTAGGGGGCAGCCGCGGTACATCTCGGCCTGTAACAGGCAGCGACGTCATTTGTAGCAAGAATGCCCGGTGGTTCACGTTTTTGTTTTTCGCGCAACAACCACCCGTGGTGAATGGGCGCACTCCGCTCCACAGCGGTGAGGGGCGATGGACTTCACTTTCCAGGTGCAAGACAGAAAGCAAACGTGGTGGCGAGCACAGAACCTCTTGGACTGTCCGCATTTCTGCACTGACGCAACGACGGAAATTACACCGGTGGTTTGTTTAAGCCATGTACCTTAATTACACCGGCAACATTACTTGTTGACTGTGTCACCATCTAGATGGTGTGTGTGTGTGTGTGTGTGTGTCTGTGTGAGGGTGTGTGTGAGTGTGTGTGTGTGTGTGTGTGTGTGTGTGTGTGTGTGTGTGTGTGTGTGTGTGTGTGAGTGTGTGTGTGTGTGTGTGAGTGTGTGTGTGTGTGTGTGTGTGTGTGTGTGTGTGTCTGTGTGAGGGTGTGTGTGTGTTGCGATCATGACGTACACACAGTATTCGACCCCAGGCCAGTCTTTTACATGCTCGCGGTGCGAGGCGTCGAGTTCTTTTGAAGCCATCGCGGTGTTTCTCTCGTCTCTGTTATCAGGGGAAGCGAGCTAATTCCTGTCGCACTGGCATTCCGGCAGTAGAACCGACGGCTCCAATGCTCATATACAAATCATATCACAGTGTGTGTGTGTGTGTGTGTGAGAGAGAGAGAGAGTGGCGATGCCAATGCACATCACAGAAAGAAAGAAAAAATCCCAGAGGCGCCACAGATAATAAAGTTAGTGCGCGTGATGCGCTGGCGCTCGAGTGACTGAAGAGCAGGCTCTTTAACGCTCTCACCGCGCTTCAGCGGGCGTGATGGTTTATCTATATTTTCCCGTACGAAAAACTTAGATTTTTAAACCACGCTTTGCTCCCTAACTAGGATGCAAAGCGTGACAACTGTGACCGACATATCACTCAGAAAATTTGCTCGGTCCCTTCCAAAGTCTTGGGATTCTGATATATAGCCTATATACATTCAAACTTGTACATGTACACACTCACACGCACACTCACACTCACACACACACACACACACACACACACACACACACACTCACACACACACACACACTCACACACACCCTCACACAGACACACACACACACACACACACACACACACCCTCACACACCCTCACACAGACACACACACACATACCCACACACACACCCTCACACAGACACACACACACACATACACATACCCACACACACATACACGCTCACACACAGACACACACACTCACACGCACACTCACACTCACACACACACACACACACACACACACACACACAAAAGTAATACATGCACACACACACACACACACACACACACCGTTACAGTATATTGCTTTGGAAATAGATTATTAGAAATAAAGCAGTTTTAAGTTTAAAGACTAGAAAGACTAAAAACCTATTTTGTTTTCAAATGATGTTCGAAATAGGGCATTTTACATTTCATGTTTAAGAACAAGTTTTTATTTTAATGTTTAATTCAGGCCTATACACAAGTTACTGTGTGAATGTAAGAGTGTGGGTCTGATTCATGCTAATCTTCTGTTCCTGTTCCATCCATTCCCAGCTGGTGTTACAACTCACCCCAGTGGTGGGATAGGTTGTAACAGTGACACTCGTTGTAGATTATGTCAAAACCATCTCATGACTTTCAAGACAATGATTTAAATATAGTATATTTGGAGTCTGTGGCGTTTTCCACCAAAAATATTTTTACGTTTTTGCATGTGTGGAGATTACCTTTAGACGGCAAACGCCATCATGAAAAATATGTTGGTCCAATTTGATAACGATCGAATGACAAACTGCGCATTGTTATTTTAAACCGGCAAATGCTCGACGTCACCTTGCGACGCAGTCGGATTTCTTATTTTTCTTTTAGAAAATGTTTAATTATCTAAGGCGGGGCAGTTTCTTGTTAAGGCTAAACCGCTGCGGAAAACCATGCATTTTGTGATAGCTTTTGGATCCGTACCAGAACGTATGGCCTGTATACGGTGTAAACCTTCTCACGAATGTATGTTTCAACAAGGTTATGGACAAAGCCCAACCAGCTCAGGTCCAGGTCCTAACCGAAAGTTAAATTACCTATACTTTTCTTTATTGTTTTGTTCATGGTTTGCTCGATTTCAATTCCTAAATAGTCCTGTTTTTTAGATCGTCGAGATAGTCTCCAATAATGCGTCCCGTTTTAAAGCGACATTTGGACCATTCTAATGCCACCGACAGTGGTGTCTGTGGTGTCATTTATCGATCCGACTCATGCGATTCGAAAATCTGACTTACATAATTGTAGCTTATACAGGGCGGCCTGTAGCGTAGTGGTTAAGGTACATGAGCGGGACACGCAAGGTCGGTGGTCAGTGTAGCCGCAATTGAGAAAGGCCCTTTTGAGCAAGGAGGGTTGTCCCCTGCTTAGTCCAATCAATTATATAAATGTAAATGTAATATATCCTGCAAACAGGACAAAAACAACGCGATTGGGTTTGAGTCAAGCATGACGAGATTGTAAATTGAATCTGGAGTGCAAATTATTAGAAAAAGCCTCTTTACCAAAGCCAGGACTAACAAGTCCATAATAAAGTGGCTTATGCTGCCCTCTTGTGGTCATTTGTAAATATTACACCCAACGTTAAGGGAGAGGGAAGTGCACAGGGCGCATGCGCACGATGCGACCAGCAGAGAGATTTTGGCGTTTTCCGTGTGGTGTTTTACACTTGTTTTATGTGTTTAAAAACTTTATAAGTGACCCTGTGAAGTGCTCATAGTTCTAAGCCGAAAATGGTGGATTTGTTTTATTCAGCCGCTTTGTGGATTTTGTTCCACTTGCTACGGTTCGCCTGCGATGTTAACGCAGCTGTATACAGCGGTGAGAGGACACAATACACCAGGGATATGTTGCTCCAATTGAACTGCGCGAGTTTAGCTCGCGTGACAGACAACACGCTGCGGCTACCGGACTTTATTTTGAGAAAACCCGCAAGGTATGGTACTGGTCTTGGAGCAACAAAGAGGAGGAAGCGAAGCGGGGAAAGCGAGGAGGCGTCAGACTACGCCTGAGGAAACAGAGGCTCGCCCGGATTCCCCTGCCCTCGGTGATCCTGGGAAATGTCCAGTCCCTGAGGAACAAAGTGGACGAACTACAGGGAAATGTCCGTTTCCAGAAGGACTATAAAAACTGCTGCATCATGGCATTCAGTGAGACATGGCTCACTGAGCTCGACCTGGACGCCGACTTGTCCATTGACGGTTTTGGAGCGCCGTGTCGTCTGGACCGACAGGCAGAGGTGACGAGGAAGACTCAAGGAGGCGGAGTATGTGTATATATATCAACAAACGATACTGTAACGCTTGTTCTGTGACTGTCAGAGAGCGTATCTGTACGCCAGACGTCGAACTTTTATCAGTATCATTGCGTCCTTTCTATCTGCCCCGCGAGTTTCCACAGCTTTTCATCACAATTGTGTACATCCATCCTAAAGCAAATGTCACCTCTGCCTCTAGCACTATCTTTGACATAGTGCAAAAGTAGCAGTCAATTTCACCCGAGGCACCAAACTTCATAATGGGCGATTTTAATCATGTCTCCCTTAAAAAGACACTAAGGAACTTTTATCAATATGTCTCCTGTCCAACCAGGCGGGATAAGACATTAGATCTCTGTTATGGGTCAGTAAAAGATGCCTACAAATCATTCCCACTTCCTCAACTGGGATCGTCTGACCACAACTGCATGCATCTACTGCCCACATATACAACTGTTTTAAAAAGGGAGAAAGCGCAAACAAAGGAGATAAAGGTTTGGACTGATGAAGCTGTCCTCCTGCAGGAATGCTACGAGTGCACTGACGAGGACTTGTTTAAGGAGTCATGTGATGACTTAGATGAATTTGTGGATGTAACATGCTCATATGCTGCCTTCTGTAGGGATATGATTATTCCCTGTAAACGAGTCAAGATTTACCCCAATAACAAACCTTGGGTGACCAAATCTGTTAAGTCCAATTTACAGAAAAAGAGACTTGCTTTTAAACAGGGAGTAGCCGCTGACCTGCACATAGCTACCAAGGAACTGAAATTGGACATTTTAAGAGCGAAACAAAATTATAAATCTGAACTAGAAAATAAGATGGCCGCAAATAACCTTGGTTCAGCTTGGTCAAGCATGAAAAGCAGGCCTTAGAGATTCAAAGAGCGGCCGTCAGGCCACACTAGACGGTTTCAATTCTGATATTGAATTTGCTAATGCTCTTAACTGTTTTTATAATCGTTTTGATACTTTTGATTTTAGCAGGGAAATTCAAGAACTGAGTCACAAACTGGAGGAGAACCAGCACTTTGCCATAGACCTAAATGATGTACAACAGGCCTTCCTCTCTGTAAGAATAAACGAGCCATGGACCTGACAATATCTGTGGTCGTCTAGTTAAATCTTGTGCGAGACAAATGAGCCCTGTATTCCATTATATTTTTAACAAGTCATTACAGGAGCAGCATGTCCCTAAGATTTGGAAGGATGCGGTGGTAGTTAATGATTTTAGACCAGTCGCCCTCACATCCATCGTAATGAAAGTCTTTGAAAAACTGGTCAAGTCAGAAGTTTTAAAGGAAACTGAGCACGCACTTGACTCCATGCAGTTTGCATATAGGCCACACAGAGGAGTAGAGGATGCCACAGTGACCTTGCGTAACTTGCTGGTTAAACACTTGGAAGGGAATGGGTCTCATGCTAGACTTTTATTTGTGGATTTTTCTTGTGCTTTTAATACCATTCAACCTCACATTTTAATCAGTAGACTTTTAGAACAGTTCAACTTAAGCAACAATCTGGTGGGCTGGATCCTTGATTTTTTAACTAACAGGACACAGAGAGTGAGGGTAAATGAAACCCTATCAGACCAAGTCTGCTTATCCACTGGCTCCCCACAAGGGTGCGTGCTTTCACCACTTTTATTCATTCTCTACACAAATATGTGTCAGAGCACATATGACAACAGGACCATTTTAAAGTACGCAGACGATACGGTCATAGTCAGCCTGCTACAGGATTCTGAAATTGGCCACGGTCCAGTCATCGATGACTTCGCCAAATGGTGTGAGGAATCTTATCTTCATTTAAACATATCTAAGACTAAAGATATGCAAATTGATTTTAGAAAAAAGGCCCACACACATGAAGTTGCATCCATTAAGAGCCAAACTGTCGAGTGTGTACAATCGTACAAATATCTTGGGACAATTATTGACTCACAATTGAAGTTTGAAATGAATTGTGAAGCTGTGTGCAAAAAGGGGCACCAGCGTTTATATTGTTTGAGAAAACTGTCCCGGTTCCATATTGACAGAACCATGATGACTCTATTTTATCGTGCTTTTATTGAGTCCGTCATGTCTTTTTCTATGGCGGCACGGATGGTGCAGTGGGTAGCACTGCCGCCTCACAGCAAGGAGGTCCTGGGTTCGAATCCCCGTCGGCCGGGGCCTCTCTGTGCGGAGTTTGCATGTTCTCCCCGTGTCTGCGTGGGTTTCCTCCGGGTACTCCGGTTTCCTCCCACAGTCCAAAGACATGCACGTTAGGCTGATTGGAGAGTCTAAATTGCCCGTAGGTATGAGTGTGTGAGTGAATGGTGTGTGTGCCCTGAGATAGACTAGCGACCTGTCCAGGGTGTATTCCTGCCTTTCGCCCAATGTATGCTGGGATAGGCTCCAGCCCGCCTGCGACCCTGATCAGGATAAGCGGGTTCAGATAATGGATGGATGGATGGATGTCTTTTTCTTTGGTGTCATGGTTTGGTAATCTTTCTTTGAAGAACAGAAACTCTTTGAAGCAGATTGTGAAATGGTCTAGTAAATTGATCGGGGGGGAGCAACAGCTTAATCCTGAGTTTCTATACATCAGGCAGCTACGGCGAATATCCAGCTCAATCGTAAATGATGAGTTCCACCCTCTGCACAGTGAATTCCGGCTTCTCCCTTCTGGGTGTAGACTTGCCGTCCCAAAGTGCAGAACTAAGCGCTATAGAAATAGCTTTGTTCCAGCAGCCAATATTGAGTGGAACAAGTCAGAGCGCTATGTGTTTTTAAGTATTGTGTGACTCTCTGCAAACAAATTTAACAAATTTACCAACGGGTACAAATGAAGTAACTTGAACTTGATTTGCTCCCAGTCTATTGACGATGCAGTCCTACATCACAAGTCCATAATAAAGTGGCTTTTGCGGTCATTTGTAAATCTTACACCCAACGTTAAGCTCATTTGCTCCCAGTCTATTGACGGTGCAGTCAGCTGTATTTACCTCCATCAGTAGAACATGCAGAGTTTCTCACAGGGCTGGTATTTATTGGTAGTCATGGGGATGGGCTGGTAACAGGATTCACAGCTTTGTAATGGCTTCCTTGACTTGGGTTATCTTTTTGACAAACGCCCATATCACACTCGAAAGGCAATCAGAAGCCTAGAATCAAGACAAGATACTGAAAGTTTTACTGAAAGCTACAAGATACTTACTGAAAGGGCAAGATCAGTTCAGGGCCACAAGCCCACCCAGGCCAGCAGCCAGCAAAGGCCCCACCCCATGGACTCCCAGGAGCTGGGATCCCTGGGAAAGCTAAGCCCACCTCTGGGAAAGACCTCACTGGGCAGTTTGGAGCCTCATCACCATCTTACTAATCATCACTACCTTAAAGACATGTAGAGTTCTACAAAAGGATCAACAAAAAAGACTAACTGCTTTCTGTATTTGACAAGAGTTTCCCTCAGAAGTCATCCTTCTCCACTCAGGTAAATGTATGGGTTTATACAGCTCCTTTATTCAACACACTGTACAGTTGATGCTTCTCATTCACCCATTCTACACACACCGACAACGATTAGCTGCCATGCAGGGCACCAACCAGCTCATTGTTAGGTGTCTTGTGTGTCTTCGACACACCCAGGGTGGGATTGAACCGGCAAATCTGGCAGACGACTTCTCTTACCGCCTGAGCCAATGAGATGACCGCTCTTACCGCCTGAGCCAATGAGATGACTGTCCTTAGCGCTTGAGCCAATGAGACAACAGCTCTTACTGCCTGAGCCAATGAGAGGACTGCTCTTACCGCCTGAGCCAATGAGACGACTGCTCTTACCGCCTGAGCCAATGAGACGTCTGCTCTTACCGCCTGAGCCAATGTCGCCCTGATCAATGTGTTATCTCAGGCCAAAGAGAGGACTCCTGTGGCTTGTGTCTGGGAGCTGTTTGGCAATGGAGTGTATCGCACTGTTTTATTGTGTCATGGTGGCACTATGAAAACTATTTGCTTTGTTTTTTGGGTTGGACAAGAGAGGTCTTTGGGCAATTTGTCAAATCCTCTGCATGTGAATCTGCACTGATGTTCCTAGGAATTAATTATGCATGTTTTAATAGTCAAAGCACACATTTTATCACAACAGAAATGTTGTTCACCTGCCAACTTCATCACCAGCCATTTCATGCTGTTTTGAATTGTTCTTGTTAACTTGTATACATGCAGTCTCAACTGAGCATTTAAATATGCTTAAATAAGTTGCCATCCTTTAGGTTTGTCCCATTGGTAGTAGCCCAACATTGTTGATTAAAACGTATATAATATTTAGCCAAAATAAATATAATTTATTATCTTAAATCTTCAGTTTCAAATTAATATTTCTACTTTACATACCTTAGATATGGTTCACTGTGACTTGCACTTTCAAACAGGAAGTTACTGCAGAATGACATTCTGTGCCATTTGTTGAGTTGGTTTGAATAGGCCTATCCACCCTCAATCAGACCCACAACTACAGAATACAATTATTCATCAGCTGAAATAAATGACCATTGTTTTTTTTGTGAAACAAATCCCTGTAATTTGGACAGATATGAAACCTGAACCTGGTCAGGCTCATTGTCAAGTAGGATATGAGATTATACTAACTGTTTTAAGTTTGTAGTTTCTAAATATAATATATTGTATTATATGTGTTACTTTGGCAATATGACTGTAGTTGTGATTGCAGAAACACAACACAGACAAAAGCACACACATTTTGCCCAAACTAACATGTTAGGGATTCACACAAACACACACATCATTCCGTATTAAACTGAATTGAGAGAGATAGAGAGAACAACCAAAAGTGGTTTCATTGAAGGGTTTAAATCATATTTAAAATGTCAGTTTAAATTAATGTGTGATGTAATGCGTAATGTCTGAAATGTAATTGGTATTAAGCATTCGTGAGAAACACCACTCACTAGCCTAGAAAATCATGTAAATGTTAATCAAGTTGTGACCGAATAGTGAATTTGTGACCCTTATAGTCATAAGATCTGGAGAAAGAACTGGACCCCTCTCCCCCCAATGAACAGCCACACACAGATTTACTCATGATAGAGATTTATAATTGAAGCTGGATTGATTATCATACGCAGTGGGTTTGGACAGACACCAGAAGGTCTAAATGTTGCAGAGAAGCACAAGATTAAAGGTACTGATCTCTGGGAGATCATAGCACTTGTAGCACAGCTGTAGGAAGGCACCAGGAAGCAGAAGAGAGCAGCCAATCAGGAGCCAGAAAGGGTATATCTAGCACCTCCTGGTGGGTCTTGACTTGAGATATATGCCGGTGATCCTGACGTCTGCTATAAACCAGATTTTACTGTACTGGGGCTGTTCCAGGCGGTTGGGGAACTCCAGCATCTGGCCGTTGTGCAGGCTAATGTAAAACTGCTCATTGGCAAAGGTGATGGACACCTGGAAGAGGGAAGGAGAGAAGGTCAGGAGCGCAGAGTTATCTTACCAAAGAAGAAGGTCAACACCGTCAGGTTCACGTTTAACACCCTACGACTGCAGTGAAAAACAATGAAATAACAAGCCAAATGAGCTAATGATGAAATGTACTTCACACTGAATGAATTGGCTGGAATATTTCCCATGAAGCTTTCCTGGGAGGGTACAGAATCTCAGCCCCTCCTCTCAGCATTTCTGATCCCCCCCCCCAAAAAAAAGGGTCAATTTCTCTTACGTACAGGATTATGAAGGAATGGTGGCTAAAGATTCCTAGGTGAACTGTCTCACAAGTGGTGCCAAGTTACAGGCTGATCCATGGAACACAAGTACAGAGGACTGGAAGTCTCCCTGTCTGAGGCCTCACCTCAAACTCCTCGCCCTGCCGGAAAGGAAAGTTTCTTTCATCTGTCACTTGAGCACGCCAGAACCCATCCTTCATGGCATTCAAGACGATGACACCTGGGCCAGAGCCTTGAAAACGAGGGTTGACGTGTAGTGCAATTTTGGAATCAGATTCACCCACATTGATTGTGAAACTGGGAGGGAAAGAGAGACACACAAGGGATGGATGATGGATGACCATGGATGAAGACATCAAGAGATCAAGCAGCAGCATCAAGAGGTCTCGTAGAGTCAGAGGTGGCAGTGACTCACCCAACCGGATTGGGTTTAGGGACACCGGTGACTCGCAGTTCCATTCCTTGCTTGAAGGTTTTGCAACTCCACTCTCTGTTTAAAACAAAGAACCAAAAATAGGACATGTATGGTCAAAACCTAAAACATTCCTTTTGTGATTTTGTGAAGTTGTGCAAATGTATCTGCATTCGGTACACTGACTCTTTCAATTCTCTAAGGCAGTAGACATCAGAAAGTCGGCAATCTCACAATTTGTTCAGAACGAAGACAATTTTCTCAGCAGGCAGGCTGATCGGTCATACCAGTCTGCTGCATGTTCAGACTTGGGGCGAGCAATACAATGAGACACGGGGACCTTGCTTTGTTAACTATTACACAATTAACTGAGTAACGTCTCTCTTAACTGTATCAATTATTCATGCAATTATCTAATCAGCCAATTGTGTGGCAGTAGTGTAATGTATACATCATGTAGATACGGGCTAGGAGCTTCAGTTAATGTTCATATCAGCCATCAGAATGGGGAAGTATCCTTTTACTAAATGTCATGTAAGTAATAATACCAAAACCAAAAACCAAAAGGTGGGGCCAGTTATGACTTGCCTGTTTGGGGATTTCATAACTTCTCAACTGTTATTTCTTCACTTCACAAGAACTCTTCATATTCTGAATGCATGTCATGCACCCATGAGGCATTGAGGCTGCATAATATATGCAAATGTGGCTTGCTTGATAAAAAATAATGCAACATACATTTTTAACATATGTTTTTAAACATATTGTAAACTATTACATGGTCAGTACTGGTCAGTACGTACTGTCCGAGGATGAGGTTGAAGAATTCATTAACAATTTGGCCTTTTAAAACTATCTGGATATATGTATCCAGATATGTACAATGCATATAGTTAGAAAACTGCTTAAAAGAATAAAATATGCTTGTGACAGATAACCAGCAAAAATGTAAGGGAGGGGTGAGTGCTCTGCCACAGCTTACATCATATAGGCATACGTGCAGGAGATAAAGCAGAACACTCTCCCATTTTTGGTGCGCTCATGTGCTTGATTATGGTAAAAAATAATGAGGAGGAATCGCACCCAAGGTCGGTAGAATGCCACAAGGGCAAGGGCTTGGGTATAAGGGGGCTAGAACAGGGGGAAGGGAGCAAAAGGGCTGGAAAAAGCAGCATATGAAGAACGAGCCCGGTGCGACTGAAAAGGACAGGTGTAAATACACAGGGGAATGAGACAAACTAGGCGGGGCATGGGAGTGAGGGCGGTCTAACAAATAAACATCAGGTGAGACACATGAAAGGGTAATAGCACAATAACGAGGGGGAAATGAAAACCCGGACTGGATTCACAAAGACACACGGCTCCGGACTAGGGAGTAGACAATTGCACCGAATCGGGAGATGTAGTGATAACGAGAGACAGGTGCGAACACTTCACGGAAACTAAGCAAGTAATCAGTGATAGAATAGGGAGGCTGAGTTACAGAACAGAATTGAAACTCACTCACACACACACACATACACACACACACACTCACACACGCATACACACACTCACTCATACACACACACATACACACACTCACACACACACACGCATACACACATACACACACACACACTCACACACACACACACACTCACATGCACACAAACACACTCGCACACACACACACACACACACACACACACATATGCACACACACACACACATGCACACACACACGCACATATGCACATTGTGGTGCCCCTGCTCCTGCATGTTGCACCACGTGGGTGGAGAACCCCAGAAGGACCCGCACAACGCAACCACACAAACGTCATGCATTGGGAATGGTATGCGAAGGAGTGTATCTTCCTAGAGAGGTGATGGGGAGATCAGCACCCTGGAGAGAGATTCCTCTACCGGCAGTCCAGGACCCCGGACAGCGCACGTGAGTGAGCACTGTGGAAAACTACTGACTCAGCTGCAGCCTGTTTCCCTAATGAGCAGGGAAGGTATTTAAGGCGCGGTCGAGGCTGCAAACGGTGTCAGTCGGCGCCTATTCTGAGGAAGGAAGAGGCAGAGAGAGGAAGGACTGTCTGCGCCCTGCCGTACTGACCCTGAGGATTGCTCTTAAAGGAGACCCAACCTTTACCGACGGACACGTGAGGATAATAAAGCGCCTTCAAATCACCCTATCCCTTTGTGCTTCCCCCAGCCCTGACGTGGTCCAGGAGGGAAGGAGGAAGGAGGCCCTGAAGAATACCCCGGTCTGGGAAGAACGCAAGTTATTTTTGCCTGAACGGCCCTTTTATTTTCTCCCATTTTTCCCTACCCTTGCCCTGAGGGGGGGCACTATCAGCAATCCCCCGACGAAAAAAAACAAAACAAGAGAAATATTGCTGATTCCTGTGTCTGGTTTCCAGCTGGGCCTACCCACTGCCCTCAGGATCCACCCCAAGGCACCACAACATCTACATATGCACACACACATATACACATATGCACACACACACATATACACACATGCACATACACACACACACACACACACACACACACACACACGCACATATGCATATACACACGCAAACACACACTCACACACACGCAAACACACACACACACACACACGCATGCACACATCTACATATGCACACACGCACACATGCACACACACACGCACATGCGCACACACACACACACACACACACACATACACATGCACATATGTGTGTCATGCGTAACAATGTGATCAATATGGGAGGACAGCCCCTGCAAGCCTATTACAGCCAGACCTCCATCAAAGGCAAAGACTTCACTCACAAAAGCTCCTCTGGAGCTTTGGAGGTCGAAGCAAATGAAGCAAATGATGGTGTCGAACATGTGCTGATCCCACCCCAAAGCCACAAGTTACTTTGGTGAGTGGGACACAGGCTACATCGTTTGCAAAACTTTAGAACATTTGTATTAATCAAGTCAGAACCATGGACCAACATGGATGGTCATAGAATCAAATCAACAAGTCAACAAATTTACATTTACATTTACATTTTTGTCATTTGGCAGATGCTTTTAATCCAAAGCGACTTACAAGTGCCTAGGTTCTTCCACAAGTCAAAGCATCACATCCATAACTTGGAAAATACACAAGGAATGTTGTTCTAAACATATAGTCGTTATCATAAGTGCAATTTTTTTTTTTTTTGGGTTAGACAAGGAGGGATATCAGAAAGGGGGGAAATCAGGAGGGAGGACAGAGGTAGAGTTCGAAAAGGTGTGTTTTGAGTCTGCGTCGAAATAGGGGAGGGATTCTGCTGTCCTGACAGTGGTAGCAAGTCATTCCACCACTGAGGAACCAGACGAGTTTGCTTTTTAAAAATAAATCGAGTACCTCCGATTTTTAATGACGTCTTACTCACTCACCGGAAAATAATACAACACTATTTGCTTTAAGACTGGTGGTGTGGTTATATATCCTTAAATAAGCAAAACTCGTCTCAGTCATGGGTATTACGCTTTCCATCTTCAATATGTGATCATGCAAAATTCATACCGTGCGTCTGATTTACAAAAAAGGGCTATAATGTATCAACTATTCAATGAAATGGCGGGAGGCAAGCTAATTCTTTTGGTGTTGGTGTTCTTTTCTCATATGCCAAGAGTGCTGCTGGGAAATATGTTTGTTGTTTTCCAATGTGAACTGTCTTGATCCTGTGTTGATATTACAGTTTTTTACAATCGTTTTCACACTTGTCTCAATACCATGTCCACTTTTTCAAAACCCTTAACACATTCACCATATCAATAGACTATGTGAACTAAACTGTGGATATTTTTGCATTGCTTTGATACTAAAGGCATTCAATCACCACTTCTTCCAAAATTCATGAATACCTCTCTCAGTCAGTGTTCACTACCAGCAAATGTTTGTACAAATACAGCAAATTTTGCAGACATTTAGATACTCTGTTCAAAACAGTTAACTTTCAGTTCAAAACCCAATAAAATTCTGATCATTGTGGAAGGAAATATGCTACATTTTGGCAGAAAAATGAAACTATATTCTGATTTGAGCAGAAAGTTTATTCAGTTTATTCATTTTATTTTTTGTTTGCAGCCTTGTTACCATCTATACAAAAGTGATCATACTTGCATTGAAATGTGCATGTATATAGGGTAAATATAGATGTAGTTGTCACTGAAGAGAGTTTTCCACTATTACTGCTGTATATGTACTGTTGAAACACCTGGCTGTCATTTCAGTGAACAACCTACCCAGGTGTGTGTTGTTTGTGCCCCGTTTCCACAGGTACAAAAGGGGCCACCTTTGGATTGGCATTTGCATTCTTTAGCCTTGGTGGGGAAAATGGATGCAGCCAGAGCCAGAGGCAGAGGAAGAAGACGTCATGGAAGAGCAAGAACAGTTGAAATCAGAGCCACAGTCATTGATCATGTGGTAAATCATGGTCTGTCCCTGAGGGAAGCAGGTTGAGGGTTCAACCAAACTTGTCTAGATCCACAGTGGCTTCAGTAGTGAGGATGTTCAGGCAAACCAACAGGAACTATACAGTATTTACAGCATTCTAACTGAAGGAGTTCAATTGATGTGTATATTACAGCAGTACTGTGATTTGAGAAGTCTCCAGAAAACGTATCAGTGCATATTTGTCTTTGACTCACTACAGGACCCAGCGGTTACCTCACACAGTCACACACAAAGGGAAGAATGTTTACGCCTCAACAGGAGGATACAATAGTTGGGATGGTCATTGTCAACAACAGCATCAGGCTAAGAGAAATATGCAACAACATAATCGCAGACAACAACATATTTCTGAACACTGGCAGTGTAAGCACTACAACCATTTCAAGAGTGCTACAGAAACATCAGATCATGATGAAACAGTTGTACACTGTCCCCTTTGACAGGAACTCTGAGGGTGTCAAGGAACTCAGGTACCAATATGAAGTTTATGAAGGTATATGTGAAGGTTCATGACCACCACCCACATGAACAGATGTCACTTCTAGATGCAATGGCAGCTGGGTGTATGGACATAACAGTGGAACACATCCAGGGCTGGAAAAGGCACGCATAGAGATGTTTTCCTCGGTGTATAGCAAGAGATAACATTCGGAGTGATGTTGATGAAAATCTATGGCCAAATGCAGAGGACAGGATGGATGGGCCAGGCCAACAGTAGACTTCTGATACTGATAGGCAGACAATATACGTGCAAATTACTGTATATAGTGGAAAATACTGCTTTTTGGTATGTATTTGTTATTGATTGTAATGTATTTTGAGAAACTGATTGTATTGTCTTTTTCTTTTCTGAATTACAGTATATTGCATTGTGACAACAAATGTCAAAATACTGTAAACCCTCTGAAGAATACTGTTGCTTTTGTGATTTGTTTCTTTATCATATATTGTTTTACATTACACAGTAAAAATAGTTATTCTGGGTTTCCAATATAGTAAAACATTCATTCATTTACAGTTTACTGTAAATTTACTGTCTATTGTGAGAGGCAAACCAACAGATCAAAAGTTTCTTTAGCTACTTGGTTTGAAATATTTGCGGATGCAAAAATAGAGGAAAGGGAAACACATAATATATGTATTTAGCAATGCTCCAAGTTGTTTGTGTTTTGTAGTTCATTGAACATTGAGTGACAAAGTAGTCTTATGGGAGAAAGCATGTGCTATAGTTATGGCAGCAAGAGTCACTTTTGGGTGAAATATTAAGTGTTTTGGTGGTTGAAGTGCATTTTGCACCAAATGTTAACTGATTTGCTCAGGTGTGTGTTTCAAAAGCACACTGTGTGAAGAGTTTTGAAAAAGTGGACATGGTATTGAGACAAGTGTGAAAACGATTGTAAAAAACTGTAACTACTCTAATGTGTAAAATATTGAGCGCCATTTAGCTGCCTGTTGTGAAAATGCCCTAAAAAGCACAAAAGTGGGTTGCAGAAAAGAAAGGATAAAAGGGACCAAGAGGAGAAGGTAGCAAAACTACGTAAACTGGACGGCTTTTTGGAAAAATAATCGCTCAAATGCAACCCTGTTTTCAGTGACAGTTGCCCATCGCAATCACTGTGAGAACGTTAAGGACGTTAATGTGAGAACTGCTCAATCTTGTAATCATTAATTAACATTCGTCATACGTCCGTAAATGTACTTCACTTGTATTGCATTCAAATTAGCCTTGGAAGCTGCTAATTCTCCTGAAGTTACCGTGAATTAGATTTGTTTTTTCAATTGTTGGACTGGTTTTCTGCTGTGAACCTAGCGTTCCACCAATGTTAAGTCATGGGGCTGTTCTGTATCCCTTAACAAAGAGGAAGCGACCAAATATGTCCGTTTAGTTTTATCAACTGGAGGACATCCATAATTAAGAATAAGTACCTGCAATACATAGAAATATACTGTTATTTTTTTACAATAATAATGACAAGTTGAAGGCGAAAACAAAAGCTAAGAAAGTAACTGATTGTCATACATTAATTCATATTTTATTGCAAAAATGCATCCAGTGAATTAGGCATAAGAACACAGTGAACAATACATTCAGTGAATTTATTGTGTTGTGCTTTTCCTCTGATACTGACACACGAGTAGCATAGGCCTAAGCTTTAGTTATGTAAACATCCCAACGATAATTAGTTGATTTGTTGACTTGTTGATTTGATTCTATGACCGTCCATGTTGGTCCATGGTTCTGACCTGATTAATATAAATGTTCTAAAGTATTGCAAACGATGTAGCCTGTGTCCCAATAACCAAAGTAACTCATGAGCCAAATAAAATCCAAAGTATTGTCTTTAAAATATCTGTGCACGCATGCATAGGTTACATGCATTTACGTGCACATTCCTGCATCTTGGTTGCCATTTTTTGTTAGGGGAAGGGACAAGAAAAAAAATGCTGCTGCCACTGACTGAATGCATAATTTATCTCATCATGTTTTGACCATATATTTTTTTGTCCACCTCTGTTTTAAACTGGATGCTGAGGTGATTAACATACCCTTTTATTCAACAATGAAACTGGTTATCAAGGGTGTCCCCGAAGATAGGTGAGTCACAGCTGCCTCTGACTCTATGAGACCTCTTTATGCTGTTGTTAAATCTCTTGATGTCTTCATCCATGGTCATCCATCATCCATCCCTTGTGTGTCTCTCTTTCTCTCCCAGTTTCACCATCAATGTGGGCAAATCCAAAGACATCATTGCACTGCAATATAACGTGCACTTCAGCCAGGGCGTTGACCAATCTGTCATCAACGTGAGGTGCATAAGGGATGGCAAAGTCATTGATAAGCAGATGGATACTTCAGTTCCTTTCCAGCCGAAGAAGCCGTTTGTGGTGAGTCCTAGGACAGGGAGACACTGAGTTGGAGGTGAGTCCTAGGACAGGGAGACACTGAGTTGGAGGAGCTGAATGGACACTTGGTCCAGTCCTCTGTACCTGTGCTCCATGTGTCAGCCTGTAACTTGGTATCTGTGTCATAGGAGGGCATGGGGGGTAATGCCTCCACAAATGCCCTACAAGCATAGATTCTAATCATAATTTCTCCAATTTCAATCTGTATTATTTTAAATGTGTACAGAATTGTTCTCATGCATGTGATGTCAATAACATTTGTGAAGTCAAGTGATATATTATGCTCTTTATTATTTGATAAATTATCACTCCTGCCTTCTCACCCCAGCTTCCTACCTTATCAATGTCACCTACAGTAATACCCATGATCTCTGCTTCTCTCCTCCAGGTGGCCATTTCCTTCAACAAGGACCATTTCACAGTTCAGGAACCTACTTGCCAGTCTCTGCAATTCAAGAATAGCCTGGATTACCCATATTATGACTACATATGGGTTGATGGAGATGTGTCAATCAAAGGCATAAGTATCAGCTAAAGACCCACCAGGAGGTGCTAGACATCTTCTGGCTCCTGA